>NC_090200.1:27200000-27515833 GCF_033026475.1 Channa argus
TTACCGAGAGACAAGAAAAATTACATATGGTTATGTGTTTTTGACGTATTAGAATCGTTAACAAGTTTAGGAGCTTGTTTGCACTTAGCTAGTTTGAAAGTACGTTTCATTTTAAGATTACCTGAGCTCAGATTGAAATTCTGGGCGTTGTCACGTTTCATTTCATTTGGGGTAACGTGTTAGCCTAGCTAATGCAGAAACACTCACTAATAAAACAAAATTGGTATGACTTGGTTAATGCCAGAGCTTTAGCCCCTTAACATGTCAAATGATATTTGCCTTTTCCAAATGTTCACCTCTTACTCTCAATTGTTGATTTTACTAGTGATATGCATATCTTTAGAAAACTAATTGATTCTTGTTTTGCTAGGTAACAATTTAAATTGACATCTTAATGTCACTGTGTGTTTGCAGCTAAGTATGGAAACTGGTGAGAAAAATAGAGGCAATGCCTTGAAGAGACCAAGAGCACCTCTGTCAGATTCAGGGGATAAAATCCACTCGCAATCAGGTTTGTTGCTGTATTATGACAATGGCTACTCCTATTTTATAACTGTAGAATATCCACAGACAATTTTTGCAGTTATGTATGTTTGTGACTTGTATCTTTTCTCATAGCATTAGCTTTCCTCTTATGTTTCAGAGGGGAATGATGGCCAGAAGCGACGCTGCCTGGAGGCACCTGGTCAGGAGAATCATAGCCCTAATCAGCCCACCTCTGCAGACCTAGTTGAGGTGGGAACAAAGCCAGACCCACCAATTGTTCCCTCAGTCCGTCCCAGAATCCTGCAGCTCAGCCAGAGAAGAGAGGGTAATAAACTGACCGCCAATTTTATATACTCTTTGTACATATCTGTCTTACAGTGTATTTTGAGTTTCTGGTAATGCTCAAAATATTATCAAATTATTGTAATCAGGGTCAGCAGTCAAACTCCATTACCTGCAAGTACGATAATAAATATTGTCCAAGTTTTTGAGTAATCTGTTTTGAGTGAGCTAGTGTAACACTTTGTGTGTTATAAAAATAGTAAGGGCCACTGTTTATTATTTTTAGGAGGAACGCCACTGACTCAGAGGTGCCTGTCAGATCCTGGGGCTGACAGCCCCTCAGCTCTCGTCCATGACAAGGGATTCAAAGAACAACTTCTTGGTGAGGAGGCATATGAACACAAACTTTTTTAATTAACTGCAGTGCTACAATTCTATTGAAAATATGTCTTTTACAAACACTGAAACTACATATATAAGTTGGAAGTAAAAACTAAATAAAATATCACTGGGCTCACATGATCTTTGGTCTTCAGTTAAGACATGACAGTGGCGAAAGGGCTAAGGCCTTGTCTTTAGCTTGCAGCTAGTTAAAAGACTAGCCACACCTAATCTCAGTGTCTTCAATAAGGACAGATAGTGATTGGCTAACATGATTTTGACACAAGTTTAGTCATATTAGTACTGTGGCTAACAAGTTACTATGGTAAGGGTCATTTAGAAAATATGTATTTATGCATAAAACACCCGTTTTTCTTGAACATGTATATAGATTGTGATAAAAAAAAAATACTAATATTACAAAAGTAATAAAAATTTGAAATTGTAATAACTCATTTGTTTATGTTACTATAAGATCCAAGTGTGCTCAAAACTTCTCTAAGGCCACCAATAAATTTCTAGAGAGTGCAAAATTATGGATGAGGCCTGGATTTTTTTGTTGCACATTACTGTGTCTGACTAGCACAACTTCCTCCAGTGTCATTTTAAGGTCATCAGTGAATTGTTTATGTTTAGGTTGACCTGTAGATTGGTATGTATTGGTTATGTATTATTTATTTATTAACATCTTAACCTCAATTAACCCATTTTTGCACATTATAACTTCGTGTTTGTATGTAGATAATTTAAATCAAACTGAAGTATAGTATCAGAATGTGCCAGTATTAAATACATTAGATTGCAGTGGAAAATTTTAAGAATAGCAGAAGGCATCAGGTTTATATCTCACTCTACCAAGTATGGGGCCGCCCAGCCACCAAGGGCAACGTTGGTGCATGTCCCGAGCCCGGATAAAAATTGGTTTTCCCATTTTACGCCATCTGGCGTAAAAACTCATGTCAACTCAACCTGCGGAAAGCGGGTGGTGACCCCTTAAGCGACAAGCCAAAAGCCAGTGAAATAGTTCACTCAATAGTGAGCAGTCAATTGAGATTTTGGACACTTACTAAATATTGTGATATCATCACCAACAGCTGCTTGAGCTGCACAATCGTATTTTTTTTCTTTAAAACAGGGGACAAACATTGTGGGATTGTTACCATAAAGGAATTCACATGTCATAATGGATAGAATTACATATACAACATTCAGACACAACTACAACATGGCAAATGCACTTTATAGTGAGTATGGGGATTTGTGTTTATATTTGAGAGATAATTTCTGTAAATCTTTTCCTGTTTCAGATGAGGGTGAATTTGTTCAGCGAATGGAAAGGTTTAAGGTGCCAGTCTTCCAGCCTGACCCCACACCGAGCCCTGCCAACCCATGCCCTCGGACCCGTTCCAACTTTGTTTCTGATATTCAGCAGAAACTCCAGTGCACTCAAACAACCAGCTCTGAGCAGGCCTCTCGCATACGATTTGTAAGTTTCTTGGCATCAGTAGTATCTTAATTACTATGATCAACACACATATTGATATAAGTTATTATACTTACATGCGTGGGAGAAAACAAAAGTAGTCACAATTATAGTTTGTGTGTGAATTGCTGCTTTTAGTATATATTATTATATTATAATTTATGCTCATCAAAGGTGTTTTGACAATTTTTATGCAAAATGATGCAAAATGAGAATTAATGGATGATTGAATGGGCTTATATGTGCTGCTGTTTATGTTCAAATAACATAATTTAACTACAAGACTACCTGAGAGTCTTTCTGGGATCTGACATGTTTTCCACAATCAGGAACGGGAGAAGGAATTCAGCCGGTTGCATTTCCAACCAATCAGTGAGAATCCCTGGCTGAAACGGAGCAGCTCTGATCCCTCACTGGATCAGGTGGGTTTGTGATCCTGCACCCTTACCACAGCTTTGCAGTGCTTAGTTTTGTCTGGTCATATTTTATTTTCATGTGTATTGAAGTTAATGGGTCAATTTCCTTGTCCTGTGAACCATAGATTGGACATGATAAACTCTCACATTTTTAACAGGTTATTGCATTTGTTTGACAGTAATTACAAGTAGTCATAGTGTTGTATACCAGGCAGATTTGTGCTTGGATTGCCATAAAGTGATTACAAAATAACAATTTTACAGTCAGCATGGGTTTTGTAATTTAAGTCATGTTGATGCCATTTAGTTTTTGCAATGTTTAGTAGAATTTATTTTCCCACCTCCATGTGTAAAAATTAGAAGGTAAGGACCCCTCCAAGCTCTTCATCTTTCTCCTGGGTCCCTATATCTAGAAGAAAAGTTCAATGGCCTCCCATGCACCCCTGGGATGTGAGTCAGTAATCAAAAATCACTCTGTATTGCCTGGTCACTTTGTGCATGTGGGCTATACCTGGATCCACCACACTGGGTAATATCAACTTGGCAGAGTTACAACTAAATTAGATTAGAGAACAAAGAATTTTTCCCTTTATATGGCATGACTCTTTAGAGAGAAACTGGTTTTAGGGAAGTGGGATGTTCACAGATGAAGAGACATGTCATGATTACTAGTGAGAAGTAGGTGTCTTACTTTGGTTTGTCATCATGAGGTTAAGTTCTGTTATCACAACCATCCTTTTATAAGCTCTTTTGCTCCATTTGGCCATGTTAGGGATTGTTTTGTCGCTAAATGATGGCTTGGTATTCATTGCCCTTTTGCTGAATCTGACTGACTGAGTTCTCCTCTGTGCTTTTGAATGTGTTCTTCTTTCACCAGGGAAATCATCAATAAAAGCCTGTTTACTGGCAGCCTTATGTGCAAAAGCAATACCATGTCTTTTGATCCTGAAAGATTGCTTGTTTCTCTTGTTTCACAACCCATTCCTCATCATTTAGATAGAAATTGAATTATTATTATTATTATTATTATTATTATTATTATTATTATTATTATTATATAAAAAAAATTTCTCCAATCGTCAGTCCATTTAAACATTGTTCCCCATCTCTGCTGGTTTCCAAGAGCTGCTTAGATTAGAGTATGCTTAGATTTTTATGAACATTGTTAACTTGCTGATGAAACTTTTTTAACTTCCCTGATAATTTTGCTTCCTTATTTTGCCAGCTCATTTGACATTTACCAGTTGTCTATGTGTATCTGCTTTGACAAACTAACTATATTGATTTCACACTCAGATCGTGTAGCACAAGCACAGAGCCTGAAGAAGAAAATGTGTAACTGTCCATGTTAGTAGTATCATGTTGGAGTGGATTATTTTTCTGTTTAGTATTTGTCACTTCGTTGGTGTTTTTGTTTTTTTTGGTCACGTCATTTTATTTTATTCTTTTATTTATTGTTTTTCTCCTTTCAGTTTCATTTTAATAAAACAGCATGTTTTGATAACTACCTTCACATAAAGTCACAACCACAACAGTTTGTATTTTTTGTGTTGAACATAAATTAGAAATCTGCACTCATACCTGTGAATTTTTAAATCCAGGTTCTGCTTTTGTTTCTTTTACCAGGTTGATAGTGATGCTGAGGTGACAGATGGCAGCTTCACTGAAGCTCCTACATCAGGTGCAAAGATGACGATACATACAACAGGTAAGGTTCCCCAAAGAGTACTCCAAAATAAATGTATCCAAGCATGTTTCCCACACTACACAATGAACACAGATATGAGTTTATTAAACACATGAATTAGTGATGGGTAGATAAAGCTTTATTAAGTTTTGGCATTTCTTTCGTTTTGTGCTGAGAAAAGCTTTGAGGCTTTAAAATAAGTACGGGGGGAAGCTAAAATATTGTATATAATTTTCAGCTGTCAGGCGCCTGTTGTCAGTATGGTGGAGGCTCTCAGAAGTTCTGAGAGAGGTGGACTGTTTGACACTTTGTCTTTTAGCTCTTGTGTCCACCATTACTCCAGCTTTCTGACTGGAAAAGCGCACACATTCTGTCGTCTCTAAGGAAACACAACCGTTTACTGTTACAGCTATAGACAACTGCAGGCACGAGTGTTTGACTGAAAGCATCGGAAGAACTAATGTCCGTTTTAAGATTTAGGAATTTTTTAAAAATTAATCAGAAAATTAATCTAACTGAATAAATTGCCCAGCTCTACGGTGAGGTATACAAAGTTTTAAATGAATCTGTAAAAATCCTAAGTTTACGTACTAGAATCAATATGGATGGAAAATTTGATTGGTATTTTGACAAAATGTTTTCTGTGTCATAAAGCATTTTTCTTTTCCTTTTTTAAAATTAATTAATTTTATTTATTTATTTTTATTTTTTTGGGGTCTTTTATTTGATGCTATGACTGTTACAGTTTCATTATTTTTTTTACTCTACTTTACCCAACACAATATAATATATGAACTTTTCAATTAATGTTTTAAAATATATATTGTGTATATAAATATACTCAGGAGTTGCTCTAAAGAATTTTAAGTTTCAAAGTTGGGTGGCAAGTATTAAGATGTGAGACTAATCTTTTAACAGACAAAGGGGCATCTTGCGACTCTGAAGCCCCAGTAGCAAGCTCTAGTCAACTGCAAATTGATTGGGAGCAGCAGAATACTCCTCGGGATGAAGAAGTCGGGGAGGGGACAGACTACAAAGCTTCAGTTGGAAATGAAGAGGAGCATGTAGGGTCTCAGAAATCAGAGGCTGTATTGGCATTGTGTTTTAGTGAGGATCAGAGTTTCTCGAAAGCCTCTTTGTTTGAGAATCAGGACTTGTCAGGTGATGAGCAGTGCTTGCTAGACTCAACACATTCAGTGGAATCCAACATTAAAGAAGCAGGTGAGCTTATCATAATAAGTGAACAGAGGAAGTCAGAGATGTTTTCACTTGAAGATGAAAATATTAATGAGTCATATGGTGAAGAAGAAATTGAGCCTTCAACAGATGAGGAATCACGATTGTGGAGGTATCCCCAACAAAATGTGTACAAGGAAGAAGAATCTGTCACTATTGAAGAACAGAAAGCTATATCTACCAAAGATGAGGAATGCTTGGTGGAGTTATCAGGAGTTCAACAAGAGAGAGGAGGCAGCAATGTAGATGACACTGATCACTCGTATGTACAGGGTGATGCATCATACTTGGTAAATGTCTGTGCTGAGGTTTCTGCCTCCTCTAAATCGCAGAAGGATGAGATATTAAAATCAGAAGCAGGAGAATTTGATTTAGAATGCAGTCTAGATGACCCTGTGAAAGACCAGTGCCCTTTGAACCAAGAAGGTAATCTAGAGTATTATAAGGGATGTTATGAAGAGGCAACTAAAGAGCTTAAAAACTCAGAAGAAAGTACTAATGAGGCTGATGAATGCCAATATTCAAAGGAGAACCAGACAGTCAATATAAAAGAAGGCTGCACAGAAGTGAAAGAAATCGAGGCATCACAGACTGGTAGCTCAGATGTCCAGAGAAACATTGATGCAGCAAAGGCTTCTGCTGAACTATTGGACACTAACAGATATGATCAAGCTTACAATGTAACAGAGGCCCAGGCATCTGAACATTATTCCGAGACTGAGGAAATGGAGCAAGAAGCAGTAGCTGAAAGGCAGGATGCAATAGATGTGTTGACAGAAAAAAATTACAATGAAGAGGGAAGGGAAAGCTCAAAGAAAGTCACTTTTATCCTGGAGCCTGAGTTAATTAATAGCTCATCCATGTGTGAGACCAGTATCTCCATGGAGCCAGAGACAAGTACATCAGGTAAGTACAATGACAAGATGTAGATGTGAGCACCTGGGCTGGCTGAGGGGAATCTTAGGATGGTTAAAGCACATGGGTGAAGTGGTTTGTTTATGGTATAGAAAGTACTGACTACTGGTGAACTGTACACACTGTTCAGAATTGTTTTCTTGTTCAAATGGAACATAAAAGAATACCTCCAAATATCTTTGTAAAATGATTATTTCAGTGTAAGTGTGTTGGGAAACCCAGACAAAAGCTGTAACTAGACTAGTGTGTTGTCTACTGTGGGTTAATTTTAATGAAGAAATGTTTTCAAATTTTTCCATAGATGTTGAACTAAGCTCTCATGAAGAGACTCACACTGCTGAAATAATAGATCAGATGTTCGAGGAGGTGCTGGAATATGCTGGAAGGATGGAGGAAGAGGGGGACAATAATGAAGACACTGAGGACCGTGATAGCGGTATTGTTGCTTGTTCTGGAGACAAAGATAAGACAGACACGGAGTCAGAGAAGGAGAGAAGTGAAGAGGAAGGGGAATCCAAAGAAGAGTGTGCTGAATCCAACGGAGATGAGCTTCTCACTTTTCCTCCCAGCGGCATACTCTCTCCTCTCAGCAAGTCTGTAGAAGCTGTGGTCACCCCTCTGGTAATAATGATATTAGTTTATAACTTTGAGGTGAAGCTGGGAAAATTGTTATTGTTTTAATGTATAAAATTCTACCAACAGCGGCTAGCAACAAGGCAGGAATCCAATCCCCCATCTTTGCTCCTGACTCCAGAAGAGACCACCACCCCTCCTGCTGAATCTGCACCTCTTTACAGGTAACTAGAGCAGCAGAAGAGCCATCTATAAAGATTCTGTTTGGAAGAAACCCAGACTGAATTCTCAATCTCAAGTTATTATTGTTACGACTTGTGTTTATTATTGTTGTCTTGGTATGGTCTCACATTTGACCTTGGATGAACTGCATGAGATGCAAATCAAACTTCAAAATGTTAAAAGCAAGGTACCAATTTTTACCAAGTTTACCAATGGTGCTCCTACCCTGTCTACTTCCCTACTCTGTCTACTACTGCAGCTGTAATAATTCTCAAAACTAATAAGTAATGTTTTGTAACACGATTAACTGTGAACTGAACTGGGTTGTTCTGTGATTTACAGCATCGATGCCTACCGCAAGCAAAGACAGAATAAGCTGCCTACCATACAGAGTGTAACTCCTAAGGTTCACAGAAGAGCTCCAGAGAAATCCCAAACTCAACATTCTGTCAACACCAAGGAGAAAATTGCAGTGCGTCATGCAAATTTTTGATTATAGGAGTAATTCTCTTCAGAAGAACTGTACTGTGGCTCTGTTGTCCTTACTGTATAATATCAACTGATGTAGTTACTTATGATGTAAACTATATATGTACGACAATTGTTTGTACAAATGTCCTTTTTCCCATGATGCTGGGGGTTGCTTTGCCCAGGTTCTTAACGAAGAAGCGGGGAAGCTGCAGACTGTGATCAACCAGACTCTCCAGGCTCTGAGCTGCTGCACTGATGAGGAGCATGGACAAGGCTCACTGGAAGAGGCTGAAGCTGAGAAACTATTGCTGGTGTCCTGTATGTAGACCAAAGCGTTTGTTTTTAAGTTCCAGCTTATACTGTAAAGAAAGCCACACAGATCTGTTTTTTTTTCCTATGAAGTACCTTTTCCAAATATCTATTAACTGTGATTAAAGCATAATAGTTTTATTTGGCTTTATTTTTCAATTTTGTATTTTCTTATCAGGATTTATTTATTTTTTTTCTCCCCCTTCCAATCCCTCTCTCTGCCACCCGATATCAGGTGAGAAGCGTTCTGCTCTTATGGCAGAAATTGCTAGGCTGAGGGAAGAGAGAAGCTGTGAATTGGACAAGGCAGCAGAGGAAGAGAAGGACTATCTTTCCCAACAACCCTGCAGAGGGACAGTCAACATCACAAACATCCAGCTGCCTCTCAAGGTTGAATTTGTCTGCTCCTCACACACCCGCACAGGTAGCATAGCACAACACAAATCTGCTGTGTTTCCAGTAGCTTCTTACAGTATTTACGTTTCTTGGATTTTTATAACTTCTGTTAAAATGTTTCGAAACTCAAGGGTTAATGCAAATGTAGCAGCTCAGATCCACTTAGAGGATTGTTTTCCTTCTTTTAGGACGACCAAGTCATTACTTTTTCATCCTGATTCGGTATGGGCCCTGCAACATTGTTGCCACCCCGCTGGCAACAGCTGCGGATGCTCAGAATGGAGACACCATCTCATTCCCTACTTCTGTCACTCTGTAAGCTGCAGTTTATCAGCTAGTTAAACTAATTAATAAATGGTCAGAGAACCAGACGCAGATCATTTTGACAAAACAAGAACACTCTGTATTTTACAGATCAGATATCTTTGTGCAAATTTCATGTTGAGGCTCAGAAATGGGATTTGCCCTTTTAATGTAGAGTCTTGTTTTTGTATCACTGAATTTTTCTATGGAGATATTCATGTTGAATAAATATTTTGTCTCCACAAAATTTCAGGAAGGATATTAGCTCATCCTTTGAGATTGATGTGGAAGTCTACAGCCTGGTAAAACAAGAATTTTTATTACTAGTTGATTATCGCATAGTCATGTGTTTGGAGCATCAGATTCCAGAATTTCAAGTTTACTGTTATTAATACGCTGTATTTTATACAGAAAGTTAGTTTAATGTCATTTATGAGTTCTAAATGTGCTTAATTTTGTGCCATCTAGTCCCCCAATTCAGCTAATAACAGCAGCATAGAGCGGACGACTACAAAGTCAAGGGTAAACTGAATTTCTCACTAGCAATAAAGTAGCTGTCTATTTCTAAGCAACATTCATGTATATCTCTTTTATGGCTTCTATCCATATTCAGGTTACGCCAAGAAAGCTTCTCAACACTATCACGGTGAATCATTTTTATTTATTTATTTATTTTCATGCCTAAATAATGTAATGTCAGGAAAATCTTACCTAAACTCTCTTTTGTTTTCAGCAGAGATCCAGTAACAGTCTTACATGTGAGTTTGTTTTGGTGTTTATTTGTGAGTAGAAGCAGCCTTCATTTCAACTCAACAGTGGAAAAGTTTTCTTTTTCTTTTTTTTTTGGTGAATTTGGAGGCCATTCTCTTTGGCCCGAAATATGCTAAACATCGGTCAGAATGACAGGAGTTATCGCTGACTTTGACCATTTATTATAGATTATGAGATTTTATTGTGTGCTTTGTTTTCCTCCAGCTGCTGCTTTGCCTACTCGCCGCTCCAGTAACTTTTGTTTAGTGGGCTGCTATAAGATCACTTTGGCCTCACTGGGACACAGCAAGTTTCCTTTGGATAAGGTAATTATCTGTGATATTTTCAAGAGCAGTCCCCATTTTGTCACATGTTTAGATGTTACTGTAAGCATAGACATAATTGCTGCTGTGGAAATTAACTGAATAATAGTTAAAAGTGTTAAAAGTGGCTGAGCATGTAAAACAAGCACCATCTCTTTGCATTCCTCCTACATACCAGAGAATAAGGTAACCAATAAGCATCCCTTTTTCCTTTTTTATTGCACTTTCTACACATGGGTGACTTCACTGGTGATAAAACTGTCCGTCCCTCCCTCCCTGCCCCTTTTTCTCATTTTTTCCCTCCCCTTAGATGAAACTTGAAGGCAAAATCAGGAGGCTACTAGGAGATGAATTTCAGGAAAAGGTTTCATTCTTCAGTCTTTTGCTCCTTGACTCGTCACACTTTTCTGTACTTCTTTGCTAAACTAATCTCTGACTCACAGGTTCATTCTTTTAAATTAATCATTTCCTCAATGATTTGTTTGTGGTGAATGACTTTCTTTTCATATTACTAAGAATCAAAGACTGTATCTATTATGTTGGTATTTTAACTCACAAGTATGCTTATTGGAAACATACAGTGATTAATCCCAAAGTTAATTAAATCTCTCAACTAGACAGAGGGATACACAATAATTATACTGTATGACAAATAAGTCAAAATGAAACCTTCTATGTGGGCTTTAGATTTTCATGAGCTTTAAGCCATAATCATCAGAATTGAAACTAAAAAGGCTTGAAATATTTCAATTTCTCTCCTGAATCTAAATTGACTTTCATTTTTAAAATTAAATAAAAAATGTTTTTTAAATGTAAACCTTTTTTTAAATCCTTCCTGAAATGCGTGAATTTGTCTATATTGCTGCCATTTAGCATTTATTAACACTAGATTTTATAATATCTGAGAAACAAAGAAGATGTCATTTAGCTGTCTGAACTGAATAAGTTAGTGTGTGTGTGTGTGTGTGTGTGTGTTACAAGAATTAAAAAATAAAAATGCAGTATTATTACAGTTTGCTGCTTCTCTATATTGTTTCCACATCATAGCAGTTTGACAGTATATGCCCTCCCTCTTCCTCTTGGATTGTAGGTGCCATTTCTCTCTCCTCTAGAGGGCAACATCTACTTACAGCTGCAAAGTGAGGGTCACTCTAACGTGCAGCATGAAGGCTTCCTGGTCAGTAATGATTCGCTGGTTAAATCGCATGCATGTCAGCTTTATTAAGCTGTTTACTGTCATACTGTAAGCCTATTGAAAAGTGAAGATTTAAAGCAAGTAAGGTGAGAGAATTGTCTTGGGAAAGCAGATTTACACTGAATGTATTTCTACAAGTTTTCCACAAATTGAAAAAGACAGACATGGGTATTTTGCTTTCTACATTTTCATTGAATCTTGAATTTTTGATGACTTTAGATGCATGAAATTTTTCTTCTGTTCCCAGACTATGTTTGAGTTAATCAGTGGCTATGGTGTGTGGCATCACCGATATTTTGTCCTGGAGGGATGTAACTTGTACTACTGGAACCATCCCAATGATAAAGAAACCAAAGTATGACTAGACCAAAAGATATACATTTCAGGCTAAGTCATCAAGTTGCTTTCAGTAGATTTATACTGATCTTCTGTTTTAACCTCCCAGGAAGCAGAGGGCAGGATTTCTCTATCCAGTTCTCCCACTCAGTGCGTCAGGCCTGTCAAAAGGGACTCATGTGCTCGACCTTTCACCTTTGAGCTGGTGAGCAACATCCCAAATCAGCAGGATGACAACCAGGAAACCTTTTCCAAGTAAGTTTGAATCAAAACTGGTAATGGATCGTAATCAGTGTCTCATATGTGAATCTTAGTCTGGTTGATGATTTTAAAAGTTGCACATTTTGCATTAAGTCAGTGGTCCCTCTTCTCTTTAGCATGAAGGATGCAGCGTTCATACTGGGTTCACTGAGTGTTTTTTAGAAATGTGCATGATCCCATGAGCCCACTACAAAATTATGTATGTTTTTATTGTAGTTCTGCCGGAGGGCATTAGGATGGGAGGATACCAAATCTCTTTACACACACAACGCACCACCTTATCCCCCCCCTTTTTTTATTTTTAAATATAGTGATTCATCTCACGCCATTCTTACTTGTTCTTCTCTGAGATGCTCTCTGTACACCTACTCACGATACCCCAATAACTGTGACATGTTCCAGTATGTTTCTTTTTTCCTACCCTCTGTTTCCCTGTACGATCTTTTTGAAACTTGTGGCCAGCATCAACAAAGTCTGCCAAAGTTTAACGTCATTTAAAAAATCTATACAATTCTTAGTTTCAACATTTGATAATGTTGTTTTTGTACTGTTTTGAATATGTTTCAAATGATTTGCAAATCATTGAATCTCTTTATTTAGATTTTACATAGCATCCCAACATTTCTGAAAAGTAGGTTTGAAAAATTTACATATTATTTTCTAACTTGTTATTTTCCAGGTGTTGGTTTTCAGCTGATAGCAAACAGGAGAGATTGGACTGGATGGAGAAACTCAACCAGGCTCTTTTGGACTTTCACACATGGAACCGAACATCAGTAACCCAAACAGAACGACAGCAGTCAAGCACGTCCACCAACATGAGGGAGAGCATACTGTAACTACATCACTACTACAACAACCTACTACCTACACATTTGCAATTTCTTATAGTGTGTGCGGCTATAGGATCCAGGAGGTCATCCTTGAAGCAGTGATGACCCATAGAGGAGCTTAGATCAGGATTTAGATTCTTTATCTCAGAGCTGCAGCAAATGAGCAGCTTTATATGTTCACCTTATAACAATATAATCAAGAAACTTTTAAAGGGTCCCATGTTGATTTATCTTTAGAACTTTCTGAGTTTCTGTTCATTTTTATTATCTCGATTTATTCATTAATGTTGTTTTTTTTCCCTTTTTATTTGATAAGTTGCAGTTGCCATTTGAGTATTTTTAGTTTTTCTTTGTCATGGTTTTGTGGAAATTAGGTTTTATTTTGACTTTTTTGTTTTTCGTGGCAATCAGCTGCTTTAGCCTCTGGTGGCAAAATGTTTTCGCCACTTTCAGTAGCTAAAGGTGAATATTGTAGCTTATATATAAATCAGAAAATTTGTTGCATATTGTATTGTTTAAAATGGAAGGATAAACACATTTAAATAGATACACTAATAAATATTAAAGGAGAAGGTAATCTTTAACTCTACTAAACTAATCTAGAATGAGATTTATGTTGAGATAGCAGGTAACACAGCTCATCATTAAAATACAAAAGGAATGCTAGCTGTTGTTGGAATGAAGGCTTCGTTTAATCATTCAAACAATTGATGTAGGGTTTAGTTCTGCTGAACCACCAACACCAGACTTTCTTTTTTTTCTCACTAAAGAATTGGTGAGGTAAAAAATGCATGTTGATGGTGTCCTGTTTATTTTTGTTTGTTTGTTTGTTTTTCTGTGCATTTCCACCTCTCCGTCTGTCTCACCTTATTATCAATGTCATTCGTGTGAACTCTCATTCTGTGCAATTAAAGAATGGTACCTATAAAAAAAATAAATAAAAGGACAAAAAATGAAATTAAATGACAGTAAAAAGAATTTAAATGAATGAAAATTAAGGTGGGTTTGCATGTAAGTTCTCTAACTCATTCATTGAATTTATACTTAATATTATTTCAGTTTGGTATATCCCCCCCACCAATAGAAGACCAATTTTTTCCCATTTTCTTGATTTGTGTGTGCCCGCCATGTTTGCTCATATGTATGTATGTATGAGCCATACATGTGAGGCCTAGGAGTGTGTGGCAGGAAAGCAATGCAGGTCAGGAATGTCATACAGGAAGTGGTCTAGAATTAGACTTCCTGTTCTTTCCATAGTTCCTCTGTGGGTGTCAGCTGCTGAGTGGTACAGAGCTCAAGGTAATGACAAGAACAAAGGCAGGGGAGCACAACATTATGCTTTCAAGAGATGGCTATGGTACAACGGCTATTTATGGATTACAAATGTTTTTATGTATTTTAACGTCTTAAATTATGATTACACTAAGGTCCATGAAAAAAAAGTACACTTAGTTTATATCTTCTGTTAAATGTTTGATGGAGTGAATGGCTGGCTGTTGGATGGACCGTCAAAAGGTGCAAAGGTTGCAAGTTAACTCATGTCATATCCCACCTTTTAGCTTTCTGGTTTCATACTGCAGGACAGCTGTGAATGCAAATCAGAGACGGGAAGAAACTCTTGGCTGGAGTGAGACCCGCTGTCAGTGTGACAAGTCTAGAACTCAGCAGGTTAGGTGCTGTTTTGTCCTTAGCAATGTGGTCCCACCCTGACAGCACAACATCCTGGTGTGTCAACCTCTGCTCTTTCCTTACATGACCCTGGAGGAAATGGTCTCTGTATAGCAGTGATGCAAAAAGGAGATACTGAGGAAGGTGCCACTGTTAATATTAGGAATTACCATTTTAACAGAGTATAGATAAAGGGGTGTAACTGTCATGCAGTTAAATTTAGGTGTGTGTGCATATTGAATTATATCCTGCATTCATGCACAGCAAGTCTGAAGAGAATGTGGCACTGTAAAATTATCAGGAATCAGGAAGGGGAATATGACCATTGTTTACATGGATTTTTTATTTATTTTTATTAAGCTGTTTCATTTCAGATGTATTTTATGTATTAACCTTTTTGGGTTTTAATTTTTGTTTAAATTAACTATGATCCATGTTTACTAGAAATAGTTGACAAATAGAAAAAAAATGTGCCATTTGTCATAAAAAGTCTACAGGTCCTTTTAGCTCCATGTACTTTGTATTAGTTTTATTACATGTGTGCTAAAACAAACTTAATCAGGTCAGATGTTTCTCTGCTGCCCGATTGAGCTAAAGTTAAACAAAACCTAAAATATCTGATTATGCATTCGCCTGTATTGGCTGGATGTGTATGGTAACAAACTCCTCAACTTGTAGGAGACTGATGTGTTCACAGCTTGTTTCTATTGCCCCCAAGTGGCCAAAAACAGCTACTCTTTGTTTAAAACAGAATATATCATCTTTAATCCATCCATCCATCAGCTGTAACCACTTGTCCTATTCATGGTCATGGGGGGCTCGAGCCTATCCCTGCTGTCATTGAGCAAGAGGCAGGGTACATCTTGGACAGGTGTCCAGTCCATCTGAGAGCCAACACAGACAGACATACCAAGACAGGCAAGCATTCACACTTGCCATTTAGGGTCACCACTTAACCTAACATGCATGGAGTAAACCCATGCAAGCACGGTGAGAAAGGAAGGGCTACATTCTTTGTTATTTTGAGATATTGAAGATAAGTTAAGCCAAGGCCTAGTAAAAAATAAATAAATAAATAAAAAATACTGGTAAAACAAGTATTGCTTAAACATACTTACAAGGTTTTGTGAAGTCTGTTTTGTCCCTTTTTCAGATTCCATTTGCTATTCAAGCTATCTCCCAGAGCACCAACGCACACATTTTAAAATTGCATGAGGAAGTGCCGTACTAAACGATGATGGCTCTGTGTTCCCTTCAGGTACTGTTTGTGCTGGCTCCACATACAGGGCCACTTGGCACGCTCCTTGCTGTGTTTTGAAGATGTCCGGGAAGCTTGGAGGCTGTAAACAGGGCGGCAGGGTCAAAGGACTCAACTGGTCCCAAATAAACTTCCCTCAGGGGTAGTAGCCTGAGCTGGTCTAACAGCTGCAAAGGATCAGAGACAGGGAATGACAACCTGTTTTTGTTTCACTAGAAACATTCAACACAGTTTTGTTCAACAGTAGAGCCAAACAGTCATATAAAAAGTTTATACAATTCTTAGTACAAAACAATGTCACATGTTAAAACTGTTTCAAATCATGAATAGATTTTAAAATGATTTGCAAATCATTGCATTCTCTTTAGATTTTAAACAGCATCCCAACATTTTTCAAAGTAGGTTTGAAAAATTTACTTTCGAAACAGATCTTTTTTCAAGTATTGGTTTTCGCCTGACAGCAAACAGGAGAGATTGGATTGGATGGAGAAACCCAACCAGGCTCTTTTGGACTTTCGCACATGGAACCAAACATCAGCAATGCAAACAGAAAGTCAACATGTAAACATGTCCAGCAACTGTGAAGTATCTGACATTATACTGAGTTGTAGTACAATGACTGATGCATTATACAGTGTCAGTTGTAGTTTCATTCTATTAGTTTAGGAGACTCCCAGAAGGATTTGTGGACCTTACATTATACTAACCCCACCTTCACACCTTCTGCCACCATCTGGAGGCTTTCCTGGTCCCCTCCCTTTTGCTATTGGGCTTCTTTTAGCAGCTTGTTGAATTAAAAATATAATTACTTAAACATAAAAAAACTAGGCTAGTACCCCCTTTGTTTTAATACTTTTTTTTTACCCAAAAGAGAAAGTACACTTGCAATATATTTACCCCTTTTTATGTTTCACTTAATAATCAATACAATTTAAAGAACTGTGACCTAGGGGAAGATTTATTTGCCATCATGACAATGACCCAAAAGCATGCAGCCAAAGTTACACATAGAAGAATAATGTCACTGTTTTGGAGGGTACACTAATCAGCCACCGTGTTGCCTTTTTAAAACGCATTGCAGTACTTTATGAACTTATTGTATTTTGCCAGCGCTTTCAACAGCATCTCGAGGTGTTAATAAATGTGTGAAGATAGTTCAATTGCCATCAGGATGGCTCTGTTGACATGCAAGCTGCTGCATGGGTTAAAGTATATACCATCTCTAACTACTTTTTTGTTGTGGTACAAAGCTTGTAAAAAAAAAAAATTATTTGGGATTTTTCTAAATAAAAGTTACAAACCTTATGAATGTGTGATTCTCTAGTATTTACCATTTTATCAACGGGGCCCTGAATGCAACAAATCTCCCCACACCCTCCTTATCCCTTTCTCCCCTTCCCCCTTTCCTCTCCACCCTCCAGCATTATTCTCACCCCCACCCACCCCCTAGCTCCCTCCCTTTCCTGCCTGCCTCACAGCAGAGGATGTTTCTGGCTGAGAGAGTATTTGTGAGGGGGGGAGTGGAAAGCCGTCGGTAGAATGGATATGTGCCCTCCTCCACCCATTCTTCTTTTCTATCTCATCTCACGTCCTGCACCCTGCTCTGCCAGCATTGCTCCCTGGGCAATCTCAGTACCAGTCATTGGGGAAAGCGAGACTCGTCCAGTGGACGGGTGGCTGGAAACTAAACTTCAATGTCAGCAGGAGATCTGGAGAATGATGGTGACAAACAACCAGGTAATGTCTCTCTCTCACACACACATGCACACACACACACACAGTTTGCCTGTTGACAGCACTGCTGTACAGCCAACACCTACTACTTCTAAGTCACCAAATCGCCAGACAAAACAAAGCTGTACATGGGTGTGTGATTTTTCTCTTTGAGAAAAATGAATGAACTGTCCATCAGTTAGAAGTCATTTCAATCCGATCCTGCCAGTCAAGACCATCCACCTTTCATGTAATATGAATTATCGTAATGTAATGTAATGAAGTTTCCTCTCCGATTTCCCTGCAGGAAATCAGGCTGGCTGAGTGTTAAAATTAAAGTTTTTCTTTAGTAGTTTAGTTCTGTCTGTATAATATTTAGTGTCCCCTGGTAGTTCAAATGCAAATGTAAATAGTTGAGAAAGCAGTGTCATCACAATGTCATAATGTCTATTTAATAGTTACTCTGTGCTTTCAATCATATCACATTATCTTCATCACCAGATGGTGTTTACCCAATTAATAAAGATTTACAGCTGAATAAAGTAAAGCTTTGTATGTTTACAATTCTTGACAACCAGTCAGGCCCTTACTCCTGATTAGGTTTATGTGATATGACTGAAAGCTTCACAAAACCTACTAAATGCAGTCTGCTAGTTGTGAGATTTTCTTAAACTGCTGGCCCCAGTTAGGAAATTTCAAATACATGTCTACTCTCACAAGAAGGAAGAAATTTAATTTACTTTATTTGTGAACATGGCTTTGTTCAGAGGGATGATCCATCTGTTTAGTCTTTCACTTTCATACAGCGGGAAGATTTTGGAGAGACAGACTAACAATAGTAACTATAGTTGAGATGTCCCGGTTTTTAAGATTTAGTATAAGTCAGGAATGAAAAAAAGTGCGTAGATTTGGTGGCATGCCCCGTTTAAGACATATGTACACAAAAAAGGTTGAAACTGTGCTGTTACTGCACTTGCTTACACAACAGTCATCACTATCTTAACTGTATGTTCCATAGCTTATTGTTTTGCAGAGTTGCTGATGGCAATATTTCAGGGCTCACATTTAGTCTTGATAGGAGATAGCAGAGTGCTCCATAACCTCCTGTGATACAGAGACTGCTCCGTTTGTGTAACTGAGACATCGAAGGATCCATACACATGTACACAAGTAGTCATGATATACTGTACTTTCCATGACCCCTCTTAACTTTTACTGATGCAAACATTCGTACGCATGACTGAAAAAAGTGGGATCAGCACAGTCATTAAAGCTCTTAAAGGCATCAAGTCAGACAAAGACTGCTCTATGCTGGTAAGCTAGCACAGCACATTACCCTCTGCTGAGTCACTTACCAGTACATTATCCAATTAAGACCAATTAAGACATGTAATTCAAATGGAAGCGTTGTCATGCTTGTTTAGATAACTGGGATTAGAAATGATATCCCGACTTGCTGATTGTCTGGCTGACAACGGAGCCTCCGGTCTCTCTCCTATAAAAAGATCCTGTCCATTAGGACACGGAGAAATGTTTGACTCAGACTGTATCTTATTCCCTAAACATCAATAATGCTGTTGCTCAGCAAAATTGCCTCTTTTTATGGGTGACGTGGTTTGTAGCTAAACACTGAAAGCATGGGAGAGCTTGGAGGACATTTGGGGACAATATTCTAAGCTATCACAAAATCAGGGTGTAGTTTTCCTGAGCTGGTAAATGAGAAACAGATTTAAAAACGTTAATAAGTGCAATACATAATCATACTTGACAGAAAACATCCCAGCTGGGAGAAAACCTTATTACAGCACATTGGATTTTATTTCTGCAAATATTTCTTTGAAAGCAAAGCTGTACAGATGGCAATAAAGACACTGACTAGGTTAAACCTCGTTTATGTCAGTTACAACATTTCTGTCATTGGGAAGGTTGTACCCCAGTTGCAAATATAACATATCTCCTTACTGTACAGTTCAAGATTTTGAAACACTATAACTGTATTTTAAGCCCAATTTTGATAAAGAATTTCCTCTTAAGATTAACTCAGATGACACGACACCAATATCCCGACAAATCTGAAATAAGATGAAGTAAAAGAAATAATACCCCAACTTCATACAAAGTGCGGTAAATGGAAAATAAACAAGAAAACAAGTTTTTTTTCCCGAATAATTTCCAAATGACAAAGGAAAGTCTTTTTCGGAATGTTTGCAACCCATAATCATGGGACTCCAGTATACTGTCAACATCATGATACAAAAATTTCTTTTCTTGGGCAGGAATTTCTGACAATATTTCCAATATGGTGATGCAGTATGGTACGGCCCTACGTCACAGTTCTTCATTGTTCACTTGCACACATTTTTTCCTAGCATCTGGGGAAATTTGCCACAGTTGCTCTGTGAATTTAGTATGTCTCAATGTCTCTTCAATGTCTCAATGTCTCAATGTCTCCAAGACTGACTCCCTATTGCTAAGATCAGGGCTCAGGGGATCACCTAGAGGGCATCTGTTACAGAATCCCTTGTTCTTTTGTCCAAAAAGAAATTGTAGTTCTTTGTGACTCTGGCTGTGTGAGATGTTCAGTTAAGGTTGTTGTGGTGCTTGTGCTGAATCTTGGAACAATCAGACCACCCCCTGCTGGTATTGTAAAAACCTGCACATCAAGCACACTTAAGATTTAGGTACTTTATGTAATTTTCAATGTTCTCTTTTTCATTGACAGTTATTGTTTGACTACATATTTAGTTTATTATTATTTTAGGCCATGTTGTTGCCTGTGTTTGTCATGCTAGGTCCAACAATGTCCCTGGTTCTTAGATTTGAAAGTCTCTGTCCATGTGCTTTACGATGTTGCAACAGTACTTTTCCAGCACTGAATTGCTTTTGAATAAACTGGAAAAAACATGTACTAGACTTTATCAAATGGACAGTAACAGTAGTAAACTTAGTAGTAAACAGTACTAGATCTTAGACAGAACCATCTGTAATGGAAAAACACGTTCTACATTAACTAGACGTACAATCCTCCATTGTGTCTAATGAATGTTTTTGCAATTGGGTGAGTTCGTGCTTCAATCTTTATAATGGCCTTCTCTCTCTCTCTCTCTCTCTCTCTCTCTCTCTCTCTCTTTTTTTTTTTTTTTTTTTGTTTGTAGTTCTTGTTTTGTCCACCGGGCTTAAAAGTAATACCAATTGTGTCACAAGTCAGGAACACTGAAAGGAGTTTTACTTGCTGTAAGCTTGCCTCCAGTTCATACTGGCCAAGAACAAGCTCTTTTAATGGAATTGATGGGGTCCAACATCTGCAAACCTTCTAATTAAAGTTTATATAAGGCTAAACAGAATTTATCAAATTAAATGAAAGTCTATCAAAAGTTAGTGTGTCTTTAGTATAAAAACTCTACTGTGTGTTTTCTTCTTGGGGGCCTGGTGGGTTAGTGGTAGAGCATTGGGCTGGGGTGCAGGAGGCTGTGGGCTCAAATCCCATCCCACCTTGGTGCTGGTCCCGAGCCCGGATAAAATTTTGTTTTCCTCACATAAACCTTTTAATATATTTTTGGACAGATGGAGGACAGTCGCTTTTGACTCCCCTCACTTACATATAAAGCAGCAAAATACTAAAGGCCTGTGTGAACCAGAGGAACGATTACACCAAGTAAAAACTGTTTCATTGTTCATTTGAGCACCTCAGTGTTGTTTTATGAGAGACTTCAAAATTTGTGAAGTTGTCTTTTAATTCTTCCCTAAATTTGAAATCTCAGCTTTACGATTTGATGTTTTCATGCTATAAACCTGTAAAAATACATTTAAAAAAAACAATAAAACACCCAGGAGCACCCACCCAAACAAAATGTAAATGACAATATAAAACTTTCAAAATAAAACACAAGTCGGTAATATAAAAGTTAGTTTATTAATTTTTCCAACAGAATCGGTGCCAGTGGCTGAGGCATGGCCAGAGGTGGAGAGGGCTGAGTGTTTGGCACGTGGTGCTGCTTTGAAGTGGGCGTCAGGTGTTTTCTGTCGGCCTGAACATCTTGAGCGGCTGAGCCAGTACAGAAAGAGGGAGAGTCAGAGAACCACTTCCATACACACCAGGCTCAAGGTGACAACACAGGGGCACATCTAAACACACACAAAACATAAAAGCAATAAAATCAAAGTTCAGTAAATAGTCTTGAAAATATAACTCACCTTGTACTAAAGTCAAAACTATTTCTACTAGTCATTATTGTAAATCAATACTACAACCATTCCTTTCAGTCCATGGTTCAGTCATACCTTGAGGGGGTTGGTTGGGGTCTGGAACAGTTGCGGGAGGCCAGGACTGAGCTGAAGGAGGCATCACATGCTTTGAAGAAAGCAGAACTGGAATCCAGTCAAAACACAGAGGGGGTGAAGTTTCTGGAGAGGCTGAGAGAAGTGTCTGTCAACCACTATCAGCTCCTGGCTGCTGTCAGCAACCTGCCACGATTGTACTCTGGTGAGATCAAAATGATTTTCACATCAGCTACAAGAAATGTGTTGCATATAGATGAAAGTATGGTCTTTCAATCATTTTTGGGAATAGAACATCTACTACACTGTTGAAGTTGAAATGAGTATCTTCAGTCTCTAAATGGTAGCAAGGGCATGATACAGAAATAGTTATTAGTTTTATGAAAGTTTTATCTTTCCTCCCTTGTTCCCTTCCCTGAACTTCGCAGTGCGTAGTATGGTGTTGGAGACTGAGCGTTTGGTGGAGTCCCGTCGGCTACTCGAAGCCCACGCCCGGTTAATGGAACTTGAGCGCTGGCAGGACGACATCCTCTGGCAGCTCCATGGGGCTGCAGGGATGTCAGGCAGTACACTCAGCACTGAAGACCAGGACCTGGTGGCCAAATATTTCTCTGGTGTTGGGCAGCTGGTAGACGCCCTGGGTAATGAGATCTTCACAGTTTAAATTGTGAAACACCCAGTACAGTACATGGCACCAGTACTTGCTGTATATTGTACTCTAGTTGTCTGTTGTGTCATTTTGTTTGCTGCATTACACTAACAAAATATACTTAATTAAATATGAGAGCTAACTAGTATATATAAAACATAAGTGATCAGAATACGCATCTCTATGTACCTATAGTGTTTATAGACCAAACAGATGATTGTGGCGACAGTGTGCATTTCAGCATACATCACGTTCCTTCCTGTAAACTGAAGGCTACACTATTGTGGTATCATTAGCTAAACATATATATGTATGTGAAAGTGACTGCTAGTTTTGCACAATCTTCCAAATGACACATGACTTCAGACAACAGTCTGTCCAGGCTGTACCCCCTCGTTCACCCAATGTCAGTTGGGATTTGCTCCAGCCTCCACTGTGACCTTTAACAGGATAAGCGGTTAGATAATGGGTGGATGAGTCTAATTTTATTTCAAAATTTCAATATATACTATATTTGTTTGAGCTATAACACAGGTCATCAGTGTCTCAATTAAATGGGGGTGCAGAATGGATTATTACGATATTCTTTGAACTTTGCCTGTAGCTCAGTTGATAAAGGCAGTTGTCCACGGATCACAGGGTCACTAGTTCAATCCCCGGCCCTGGCTTTATGTCGAAGTGTCTCTGGGCAAGACACTGAACCCCTAGCAGCCCGTTCCCCTCCCCAGCTGTGCAGTGCCAAGCCAAGCCCGGTAGAAATATGGGAGGGTTGCATCAGGAAGGGAATCCAGTGTAAAAACTGTGCTAAGTCAACATCCAGACAATGATCTGCTGTGGTGACCCTGAACTCATGGGATAAGCCGAAAGGACATTCATTCATTCATTCATTGAACTTTGCCTCAGGTGGTAGAACAGTCGCACACAAACTGTAGCGTCAGTTGTTCAACTCCCATTTCCTCCTGGCCACTTTGTTTTTCATCTCCTAAATGCACCTGGGTAAATGGAAGATGATATCAATGGCAAGCACATAGCATGCTTTTTGAAACTAGTCTTGTACTTGCCTTGAAGAAGACCAGTTTTAGGAGTAACAACAAAAAAACGCTAATTTTCGGTCATTCCTTATTTTTGGTGGCACAAGGTCATGGCCAGCATATACATTTTGGTGTGCATTCACTCAAGCTGTGTCTTTTAAACACCAAAAGCTCATAGTGACTTTGTTCTTTAACCCCCAAATTCTAATCAGTTTATCTGTGTTTATCAGTGTCCAAGAGAATGTATTTGCCAAATTATTAAAAAGTTCTCTAATGGGGTTCCTGAGATATCATGTTCACGTTCAGGAATGATGTGAATGGACATTTGGACAACCCATAAACATAATGACTACAGCTACAGCTTTCAAGCCATGAAGACATTAATCAATAAAGGTGGACATATTTACATTTACATTTAGTCACTGAGCAGGCACTTTTATCCAAAGCAACTTACAAGTTAGGTACATTATACTCAATGTACAACCATGGTAGCAGCAGTGAGCATCTTGGGTGCCAGGATGAAATGTTTCTGAGGAAAACATTAACACTTGTGACACAAAGTTCTCAGCATCCACCCTGTCACTGCAGGTAAGGAGCTGTGGGCAGTGGTGAGCAGTGCTCTGGCTCTAGCTCGGCAAAACCCCATACCATTTGTATCAGCGGTCAGGATAGTGGAGCGTGAGGAAGCCCTGGACCAAGCTCTGCTGGAGGAGAGAGGGGGCACCGGAAGCAACAGCAGGCCTCTACCCCCTGGTCGACCTCGCTGCTGGAGAACATGCTTCTTCCAGGTCAGAAGCAGCGCACAATCTTCTTTCTGCTTTTATATTTATTATTGTTTGTTACAGTGTTTCCTCTTTCACATCTCCAGGTACTAGAGGAGGCAGTTTCTGCACGTTTTCGCAGCGTTTCCTACCTGCACACGCGTGGTCCTGGTCTGGCGGGCCACCTCTCTGCTCTCCATCATGGTTTGATGGCTGACCTGGCCACTGTACGCCACCTGCTGGAGCACTGTGTCCCACCACACTACCGGCTAACAGGAGCCTACCTGAGGGCCAGTCATCACTGTTTACATGCTCACTTGACACAGGTCAGCGATGGGAGATTTCTTTTTGTTTTTCATGATACATTATCATGAATTAAATAAAAGGTTTTTTTTATGGACTATACAAATGTATTTTATTTTTAATTATTTTTTTATTTTTATATTCTTGTGACAACCTCACTATACACATGTAAGTAATATTTGTGGCCTAGGTTAGCAGCTGGGACCTGGAGAGCGGTGAAATTTTTGCTGTTCTCAACTGGGTGCTACACATCTACAACAGGTGAGGTCAACAATCTGCACAGATTCTGTGTTTAATTCTTTGTCTTTCTGAGATTGCGTGTGTGCAAGTTGAGTTAAGTTATTGTCAATAAATTAGCAATAATTTGTGTAATTGCACATTCTTAAATCTTTAATTGTTTTTTATGAACTTAAAAATGACTTTGACTCAGTTTCTCCCTCTGACATTAATCACAACCGGGTTTTGTTTTGGTGTATTTATTTGGTCTTCATGTCTCTATTTTCCTAAACCAGCCAGTCACGACATTATTACTGGTGGTCTTAATAATGGGATGGGGGACAATGGTCAGCATGAGAATTCTAAGCAGTCTGCAGCTATACAGCTCAATACACAGCAAAATGTGTGCACAGTACACAAGCTCTCTATGCAAGTAAAAGTGAAAGTATTGGCCTAAAAATTTCTCTATAAGTACAGTACCACTTGAAATATTTTCTTTAAGTATAAGTACTAAGCAGGTTATCTACATTTGACCTATATTAAGTACAAATGTTAAATATTACTTTCGGTAAAGTTGGAGGGGATTTTTTTACTTACTTTACCACCAGGTGATATTAATGTTGTGGCTGACCAGTGTGTACTAAATGGAAAAAGAACCAAAAAAAAACTAAAATAAAACCCATTAAAGTCATAAATATAGACAAAGTGACAGAGTGAATAAATTAATGAATACTTTAATTCATTTGTCATACACCTTAGGTGCCCAGCGGCATGGACTTACAAGGCACTCATTATTATTCGCCTCTGAGACGCAGGAAAAATAACATAAAGTTAAAGACATAGTAGTACCAGATACACCCTTTCTCCCAGCTATATTCCATATACTTCAAACATATAGTGCTTTCATATGCTGATGGTATGCTTTAAACAAAAACTGACTTACAGTATGTCTTAAATGTAAACCAGTACTTTAATTTACATTCATCTGTTATATTAAACATACTTGGGTTCTTATCTGCCCTTTATTTTTTAAAGTTTAACTCGAGTAAAATAATAAGCATCTAATAAAGTATAACCCCAATTCAAAAATGTAGATATTTTACCATTTCATGGAAAATATTAGCTCGTTTTAAATTTGACGGCAGCAACACATCTCAAAAAAGTTGGAACGGGGGCAACAAAAGGCTGGAAAAGTAATTGCTGCAAAAAACAAAAACAAATGGAGGAGCATTTGCCAACTAATTAGGTTAGTTGGCAATAGGTCAGTAACATGACTGGCTTTAAAAGGATTATTTAAGAGAGACAGAGCCTCTCGAATGTAAAGATGGGCAGAGGTTTACCAAACTGCATCTAAATCAAAATGAGCTAATAATATTTATTGTTAAATGGAGTCATATCATCATTTGCATTTTTAAAGCTTATTATGGAGATCAGTTATGTTTTTGTACATTGTTAACCATGAAAAGCTCTCAGTCTGGTTGTGTTGCTCTGGCAGCCCAGATATGATGGGTCACCCAGAGCTAGTGACTGAGATGGAGAAAGAGGAGCTGGGACCTCTTATCTCCACCGAGGGACTGGTGCAGCTGCAGAACAAATACGTGCAGAGTGTTCGGGTGAGCTGACTATGAACATTTCACAAACTGTCACCTGAATCCCAACAAGTACAGCCTGTGCAAGCATATACCAATCAGCCACAACATTAATACTGATGCTCTTAGTGATGTCATGGAGGACATGGGTCAGGATGGCCACTCTGAGGAGTTTTAACCACTATATGTGCTGATAGGTGGTTAACCCACACGATTATACATCATTTTCTGAGTTCATAATAGTTTTATAAAAATTGTATCATATTTTATATTAAAAGCACCAACGATTAATGTTCTGGCTGATCTGTGTACATAGGTATTGTTTGGCTTTGCCATGTAGATTTTATAGGTGAATTAAAAAGACAATATATAATCTGCATACACACTAAAAGATCAACATTAATGATCAAAATCTGCCTTTGTAAAGCAATTTAATGTTTATTCACATTTGAAAAAGACAGGACACTGTGTGGGAACCCTATGAGGGAAAATGCAACATGTCCAGGAGCCTCATGGTGTCTTTGATGTGTCTGTCTATGTTGTTCCTGCTACAGAAGAGTGTATCTGAGTGGATGCACAAAGCTCTACAGGTGGAGCTACAAGACTGGCAGAGAGACCAGGAGCCTGACACAGACCATGAAGGGTTCTACCAAACCAGCCTACCTACTATCATCACACAGGTAAGCATAGTATACCAAATACAGTACAACAATATGGTACTGACCAAAATAGTCAAATTGTACCTCCAAGTGGCCAAGATGAGAGATGCTGGAGTTGAGGTTGATTCATCTAATCGAATGTAACGTAATCACAGAAATAGTCTTCATCCTGTCCACTACCTGAAGACACAGGTTGAAATAAGATTATGAGCTTATTGCTTCTTTAAATTTAATTTGCTTTAAATTTAAATTCAACTCTTCCTGCTTCTCCTTCAAAATCCACTTCAAGTTCTGGATCATGTTCCAGCATCATCACCTGCCCTGTGATGTGTTCGGTTCATACTGTAAGTTTTGTGTGTTTTTGTTTGTGGGTCTGTGACAGATGCTGGAGGAGAATGCCAGAGTGGCTCTGATGATTGGTGAATCCCTGCGAGATCAGACTATAACAATGGGTCTGTACGAGATGGAGAACCTCCTGAACAGGTCTGTGCGTGCATGTTTTTCTCATTGCCTTGACATAGGTGTCTTATTTTCCTTTTTCTTCACTTTACCTTTGTCTTAGCACTATATCTGCATACCTTTACTTCCAGGTTCAGGGAAGCTCTGGTGGAATTTGGGAAAGAGCACCGTAAGAATCCAAGCAACAACAAAAACAAGTTTTACCTCCACTATCTGCTGGCTTCCATCAGCAACTGCATCATTCTCAAGTAAGACTATGTCAGTGTAGTGATGATATTTTCTTCCATGCATTTAAGCAACGCGGTTACTGTAAATCTGTATGTACATGCAGCTGATGGGTAATCTCGTCTACCTATGACCATCTCAACATCTGTGCTAGTTGAATAGATCAACAGCCCTCGGCTTGTCCCTTCAGGGTTCACTACAGCGCAACAGTGTTCTGTCAGTTGAGTTTGCACAAGTTTTTTATGCACGGATGCCCTCCTGCCACAACCCTCCCATTTTATCTGGGCTTGGTACCGGCACCAAGGTGGCCCTTGGTGTCTGGGTGGAGCCACACCTAGTGGGGTGTGATTCGATCCCACGGCCTTCTGCATCCCAACCCAATGCTCTACCCACCAAGCCCCCATTTGTACTAGCTGAATGTGCATTAAATATTCTTTTCTCTTGTGCCATTTCAGCATAAGGGGATAAAAACTTTTTGATTCAAATGGAAGACGGTGTCAGTGTTGCATTTTATATATTCAGTTGGGAAACGTTCTGAGGAAGCTTTTCTGTCCTTCAGTCAAGGTTAAAAGTAATTTGGGTTCGACTGTGGCACAGGAGATAGAGTGGTCGTCCACCAATCCCCCTAGTTGTTGGTTTGATCCCTTGCTCCTCTGGTATCACGTTGAAGTGTCCTTGAAGAAGACACTGAACCCAGTTTAGTTGCTCCCGGTGAACGTTGGCCAGCTGCATGGCACTGTGTGAGTGTGTATATGTGAATGTGGGAAATATTTCATATCTTGTCTTGTTGAAATTGTGTATGTTTAGAAAAAATGTGTGTCCTTGTGTATGATCCAGACAGTCCACAGAGAGCCTGCAACAGCAGCAATCATCCCGGTCGGCGGGCCAGTTATCCCGGACCCCTCCCAACCCACTGGCCGCTCTGGACCGGGCGGTGAGACGGGCTTGTCGCCTGGTGATGGATCAACTCTTGTTGGACCTTCAGCCTTTCTTCCCGAGTTTGCTGACCCGACCCTGGCTGGTTCAGGGAGACCCCACACCTAAACTCTGCCACATCTTGGAGCATCACCTGGAGTTGTACGGCCGTGTTAGGCCGCCCTGCCGGCAGGTCACAGCTGTGCTCTGTTTCTATCCCCTGTGGGCAGATTGTTATTAGGTTTACTATTATTTGATTTGGAATGAGCTGTTGTACAGGAAAAAGTCAGTGGCTGAGCAGAACAAAGTTGAACCACCAGGCCAATACTATCAATTATATAGATAGTTTCAAAACAAGAATTTTGTTCAGAGAATAATTTACCCAATACCTTCTGTGTTGGATGTGCTAAAAAGGGCATATGTGACCCATTTATTGGACTAAACATGTTAACATCTTCCTATATGTCTGTGTATACAGCGGTTGCAGGAGGAGGCTCAGTGGCTGATTGTGGTGGAATACGTAAG
Source organism: Channa argus (assembly GCF_033026475.1). NCBI lineage: Eukaryota > Metazoa > Chordata > Actinopteri > Anabantiformes > Channidae > Channa > Channa argus. The sequence continues at coordinate 27,229,108 of NC_090200.1, forward strand.
AGCTCTAATGCAGAAGAGGCTGGTGTGTCACAGCACCGAGGAGAGGAAGCAGCTTGCTCAGCAGATCGTTCAGGATGAACAGCTGCTCAGAGAAATATTCCATGGTCTGGTAAGCATTGTTCATATACTGTAAAACATCATCATAGTTCTTTACATTTACTAAAGCTGTTGTGATTCTGAAATGCTAATTAATAATACAACTTAGCCCTTTGCAGAGTCATGAGGTTTATGTCTGTTGTCTGTGTCAATATTCAATTTATGAATGTGAATTTGGTTTATTTCTGTAGATTAAATAATTTCCTCACGACTGTCTGTGGGAATCCAATCATCAGTCACTCACAGGTGTGTGACTGTGTCTTTGTAGGATGGTGAAGGGTCAGTACCTGAAGTGAACCCTTTAGCCTTACTACCCGTCCTGGCTGACTTCATCCGAGTAAAAGATCCTGGCATGCTCACTCTGGAAGTGTCCGGACTCGCAACCAAATACCCAGACATCAGGTACATCTGACCTCACCTGTTCTTCCTTAACACTCCCATGCTGTCAAGTTCCTAATTGTAAAATTAGCTATGAGGGGGTAGAGCGGTCGTCCACCAATCCCACAGTTGTTGGTTCGATCCCCGGCTCCATCGCTCACGTGTCGATGTGTCCTTGAGCAAGACACTGAACGGCAACTTAGTTGCTCCCAGCAGCTGTTGTCCAACTGCATAGCAGCTCCCTCATCTGTGTGTGAGTGTGTGCGATTGTGAATGGGTGAATGAGAAACTGGGTAAAGTGCTTTGAGCACCAATAGATAGAAAAGCGCTATATAAGTGCAGACCATTTAACATTTAAAACATTTCTTTGCTCCCTCAGTGAGGAGCATGTGTCTTTACTCTTGGACATACGGGGTGATGTCTCCAGGGACACCAGGGGTGCTGTGCTAGACCAGCTGGAGCAGAGTGCCCATCCTCTGCCGAATGGGTATCGGCCCATCTTCACTGACATCCTGGTGCCGCCCTCCACAATGGTCTTCTGTTTGCCAACTGCAAAGTGTGCCTAAGGGCAAGATCTAAAACTTCACATTAAAATCAGCATGGGTCTGCTTCTCAGGTAGACCATTAAACCGTCTCCTTAGCACAATGTTATCCTCAAAAAAATGCAAGACCACGCAGAACAATGCTGAAGTTGCTGATGTCAAATTTAATGTTGACAAATGGCCAACACATATTCATTTCTACCACACATTATTAATCTACAGTACAAACTAACTTCCTTGTTTTACCTCAGCACCTCATTCACATACTTACAGTATTACACACATCCTTTATACTGGGAGACTTTTGTTGCCACCCACTGAAGCAGTTTGAGCTTTCACAGCCTTGGTCAAGGGATCTATTAAAACATTTACCTAGTAATTGAAGAGTTTCAGATATTCTTTGCCTTCGCTTACAATTTATCAACAATTGTAGTTAGTCCTTGCTGGTTCTGGTCTAAATTGTCACACTCAGGAACCATTTTGTAACTTTTGCTGAACAGCTGTTCCTGTTCCCACAAGTAAAAAAAGATGGACTCAAAACAATTTAAAAGCACAAAATGAGAAGATTAGTCAGCAAACTGCCACTGTTCACACAGCAATATGTAGCTAAACATTACAAACATTAGCCCCCAAAGCTCCTGGTCATATCAAATTTAGTGCAGCTGTAACAGTAAAATCCTTGAGTTTATTAATCTAAAAAACTTTATTTTACTCAAGTTAAATTTTCGTTAACAATAATGATGAGCCTTAAGTGGCCTCAAAGCACCACAAATAAAGTATAAAAATAAAAATTTGCATAACTTTTTGCATAAGTAAATTTTAAAAACTCCTAAATAATTAGGAGTTTTTAATATTTTAGGGCTAAAAGACCTTTTTGTTACAGCTAGTTAGACCGGTAGCTCAGAAGCATACAATCAGATTCAGAAGGAAGCATTTACTCTTGTGGCTCCTGAGCTCTGCAACTTACAAATGTAAGCAAATTAAAGTCCTAATAGGTTCCTACTGAAAGAACAAACTATTAGAATTACTATGCTATGCTATGTATAAAACACCCACTGTGTGTTTAAAAGGCTCAAACTAAAGTCATAGGTTAATGTTCTATTTTCTGCTATAACTGCTGAAAGTCAAACTAAGGTAAAAGCATTATATATATATAAATGGAAAATAACGCTGTCCATAAAATGCATGGTTTTTCTTGTCAGTATGTGAAAGATGAAGGTTGTTGTAGGACAGATATGGTATGTTTTCAGTGAGGACTCTTGGACCGAACTGTCCACCCAAAGAACTTAAGCTGCTCATACATTATCTATAAATCTCCTTTAAAATCACCTTTTCATTAACATTTTTTGTTTTCTCCATTTGAGCTTGTATTTTTGTTGATGTTTATATTGTGTGTTTTATCAGTTTTTTGTATTTATTGTATTTATGTGATTATTTTTTTGCTGTTTCATTTGGAATGATGTTTCTGGTTAGTATTTCAAATAATGATTCTGGTTCTGTATCAACATCTAAAGCACATTGTAAATTCTGTTAAATAAATGCTTTTTTAAATACTCATTGCTGTAATTATTGTTACAATATTTCAAATATTTTTAAGAATAAATATAGATGTTTTCATATTTCCGGCTTAAGGTCCCTTAATAAAGTTTTTTTAAGACGATGTACATCACGTGTCCCAACAAACGTATGACGTCTCTGGGAAACATGGCCGCTCCCGTTGAGGCAATGCTGCATCTTTGTTCCATTTAACTTTTCGTGTTTGTGTAAAATATTCTGGCTAAACCAGGCTTTATTTAGATGCACAGTGTCTCGCAGTCTTGTGGCAGAGATGAAGACTTTCTGTGGAAAAGCCAACCCGACCACTGGAGCTTTAGACTGGGTGGAGGAGAGTGAGGAGTACGACTACCACCAGGAGATAGCAAGGTAGCACTGAGCTAGCATCACATTGTAATGTTTTGACAGTGAAAGTCAGGCTAGTTATTGGGATACCGATAAAAGTAATAAAATGTGTGAAGATAGTTAGATGTTTGGGTTCTATGGTATCTGACGTTACTGAAAGGAAGAATTAAATTGACCGCTACTGATTTTTCAGCAAGTAATCTTACTTTGGCTCATTTTGACCCATTTGTGTTGTGTGTTGCTACCTCATAACGATCCGTTGTGTAAGGATATGTCTTCATACATGCATCCATAAGTGCATTTACTCATGCTTTACTTTAGCATTTTCATTTTATACTACTTAGTATTTCTAGTTATCTTACAGTTGTTATGGCGTTTTTTTTTTTTGTCAGAGAAACTGTATTTTGGTGTCTTTAACTTTGGTCATTGTTAGGTGGATTTTTTTTCCCCTATATGATAAGATGGTCCATTTTATAGGGTAAAGAATTTATGAAGTAGATTAAGCAGCACAGCAGTAAATAAAGTACTAACAGTTTTGGGAAACTGTATAACTGCAGTAATAAAATGCTATATTCAATAATACACAAGTAATATTGATAAAGTAACATCACAAATGATAGAAAATCGTTGATGGGAACTATGTTTATTTGCAAATACTTTTTTAGTTTTACTCAATTTAGCATGAAAACCTTTTGCTTGTAACAGTATTTCTCCATTATGGAGATTGTATTTTCAGATAGAAGATCTGAGTACATGCTATACAGGTGTTTATCACCACGAAATGTAAATAAAACCCTAAAATCCTACTTTTAAGTCAAGTTGAAACTATAAATCCCACCACAGTCACATTGAGACAATCAGAACCCCAGTCTGATTTTCGTTAACTTTATTTAAATTAATTTGTGAAAGTTAAACTAAAACGTGACGTCGACATTCTTAATCCGTTTTTATATTCTTCTTCTTTTCAGGTCCTGTTATGCTGATATGTTACATGATCATGACAGGGTAAGTGTTGGACAACATGACAGACTACTAGCAGTTTTCTTCTTTATGAAACTTTTAACAGTAATGTGTGTCAAAGCTGCACAAGCCTCTTCTACAACTATTTACGGTGCCCAGAGCTGTTTTGTGAGTCTGTGTCACATCTTACTAAAGAAATATTCAAAAACAATTATATATAGTATCTTTCCAGTTACACAACTCAGCACCACACCTCAGAGCATACAGCTCAGCTGATGTACAGTACTTTCCCCTTTCAGAATAAAAAGTACTACCAGGGTATTCGTGCGGCTGTGGCCAGAGTAAAGGCTCGGGGCGAAAAGGTTATCATCCTAGACATTGGAACAGGAACAGGCTTGCTGTCCATGATGGCTGTCACTGTTGGAGCTGACTTCTGCTATGCTGTGGAGGTACAGATATACTTCTTAATTAATTGTGTATAATGGGTTAAATGCATTTTTTCTGCATATATTTCTGCTGTAGCTAATAAAAAAAATGATGCCAGCTGTCTGAAATGAAGCTTTTGCTGAATGAAATAGTTTTTTTCCAGGTTACAATAACATATCTCAGAGTAAGTTTATCTTAGCCTTACATACTCTTGTTCTAAACTGCAACCACAGTTGTGCATGGGCATCATAGGTCTGGAGGGTCCCGTTGACATTCAAAACAGGCCCTCGGTTAAAAGCATTATAAACATTCATGATTGAGAGGAGATAAACAGGGGACCTGCAGCACATTCTGACTTGAATAATGATAATGAATGAGTAAAAGAATGACTAATGAATAAAATTTTTAATTCTCTTTGCAAAATTGATCAGAGCGTTAACTACAAAATTTCACTTTCAGAAATGCCCCCTATTTGGGCAGTAAAAGCCAAAATATAGTTGGGTGTTGTTCCTGGATGGATCAGAATTGTGGCAGATTAATTCTTTTGTCAGTTGATTAAAGCTACAAGCTAGCACTTCCTTCCTAGAAACAGCTCTGCTTCAATCTTTGCACACCAATATGTTCTGCACAGCCTTTCATGTATTAGTCATTATGAAATTACAATAAATAAGGAGCTGTAAAACATATTAATCAAGAAGTTGAAATTCTGTAATTGTTTTAGAAGAGCAAGTCTTTTTTTTATTAATTATCTCTTCACTGCTACCAGTGCTGTTCACTAAGCCTGGATCATCTTAGACAGCACCACTCCACATTAAGATAATTTTTATGGTACATTTCTGGTAAATAATGTTAAAGAAAGTGCTTCAGGTATTGTCTAAGTTTCCTGTTTTCCTATGCAGGTATTTAAGCCCATGGCTGAGGCAGCTAAGTGCATCGTTGAGAAGAATGGCTTCTCTGATAAGATCAAGATAATTAACAAACACTCTACTGATGTCACTGTGGGGCCAGGTCAGAGGAAGCACACATGCATATTTAGTTGACACATGTTTGGTTGGAAGCAAACACATGTATTAGTTTCTACAACATGCTGGATTTGTCCTAGATGATTCTGATGTTTTTTTATGATTATTAGATGGAGACATGCAGGTGAAGGCCAACATCCTGATTACAGAACTGTTTGATACAGAACTGATTGGTGAAGGAGCCCTGCCCAGCTATGAACATGCTCACCAAAATCTGGTCCAGGTGTGTTTTTTTGTTTGTTTTTTTACTTTCTGCGTGTGCTTAAGGCCATGTCTGCAGTGCTGTGACTGGTTAAAACTCTGTACGATGCGGAGCAGTTGTTGTAAACAAGGGAAGTTACATCATGTGTCAAATTCATTTACGCTAAAGTCAGTGAAAAGCCTGTCCCTCCACCATTCTACAGGAAGGCTGTGAGGCTGTTCCTCACCGGGCTACTGTCTACGCCCAGCTAGTGGAGTCGGATCTGCTGTGGAGCTGGGCTCAGCTGCAGCCAGTCGAGGTCGAAGGGGCCAGTCTGGTCCCTCCACTTGCTGTGGGCCGCTGTGCTGGAGCTCATTCAGTTTGTGACATCCAGCTGAGCCGGGTGTCACCTGACTGCTTTACCCCACTGGGTCCTCTCTGCACCATGTTCAGGTATCATGGTGTAAAGATGTTGTTGTACTAGTTGTCTTCTCAGAGCATCAGCATTTTAAACCTTTCTTCTCCTCCCTCCTCTTTGTCTCTCAGCGTGGATTTCAGTAAGCCAGTAAGCAGTGCCTTCCAGTCCCACTCCTCCCAGTTTGTGGCTCAGTCCAGTGGCCGTGCCCAGGTGGTCCTGTCCTGGTGGGACCTTGAAATGGATCCCAGCGGAAGCATTGTGTGCAGCATGGCTCCCAGCTGGACATACCCAGAGGAACAGATGGCTCCGGTGAGTTTCAGGACACCATGTTCTGATGTGACGACAAGCTTTGCTTCTGGCCAGTGTTAATGCTGCGGTATTGTTGTAGTGGAGGGACCACTGGATGCAGAGTGTGTACTTCCTGCCTTCAGAGAGCAGGGTGACAGCAGGGGAGGAGCTCAGCCTGACTGTCTGCCATGATGACTACAGTCTGTGGTACAGCCTGCAGTCTCACAGGTACAACAGCTCAGACACAATATACTGCTCTGCTGTAGAAACACTGTCTGAATCTGTGCCTCCTCCACCACAGACTAATGCAGCAGCAACATTTGTTTTTGCAAACCCACTATGAAAAGCAAATTTGGAATACTTTCACTGAGAACTCAGACTAATGCCGAGAAATGAGCCCTGAACACAATGGTTAAAAAAAACATTTTATTTTTATGTCACAATGGAAGACAAAAGTTTCAGTATTTAATCTTTGATGTTAAGCTAAACATGTCCTCTCTTGCCTCGCCTGGACAGACCTCAATAGTGCAATGACTTGGTGTAGGAATATCGATGCTCACCCAAAGAGTGCACTTAGTGAGATTAACAGATGTGTAGTTGTGGTGCTTCTGATTCTGTTTCTTCGCTGTCTGCCTCTGTGTCAAACGGAGGGAAGCAAGTGTCCTTGGGCAAGACACTGAACCCCAAGTTGGTTCCGGTGGGTCAGTGAGCACCTTGCATGGCAGCCACCGCCATCGGTGTGTGAGTGTGTGTGAATGGGAATCAACATTGTAAAGCGCTTTGGATAAAAAATTTTGTTCTGTCTTCATACACAAAAAAACCTCTGTGAGTAAAAATACAAGCTGTCAAACAAGCACATGTGAAACAGAAACATTAGCTCTCCTGACGGGGGTCTAATCTCTAAATGCTTTGAATATGGTAAAACAACACCTTTATGTTATGCCAAATATTTAATCTGATTTTTCACATAACTTAGCAAGTTCTGGTAGAGTCTTTAAGCAGTACCTATCTATCTATATACCTGTCAAGCTGTACCTACTCAGAAGTGAACTACATCAGACGAGAAGAATAAAGAATCAGTGAGTGATAGTGACTGATTTTATAATAATTTAAGCCCTATTCAGTGATTAATACCAGGACTGGGATAAAGGACATATATGTGCCTGCTATTTTAGAAATTTATGTTTTAGAAATTCATTAATTAATTTTTACTCAGTCAGTAAAATCACTATCATGTGTCCACTCGTATGTTGACAAGAGTATTAAAACCAGCTAATTCTGAGTTGGTTAAATGTGTGATTCATTTGCTGGACAGGCTGGAAAACTGGACAACTCTGGTCAGTCTCCGATTAATTGTGATTTAAAAATTTCGAGAGTCAGGACACCAAACCCAACTCACAAGGCAAAAATATTACGCTGTCTAATCTCACCATGTCCAATCATGTCACAACATCAGCTAGAAAGAACAGTGGTCTTGCAACTTGCTGTATTACTACTTATCAATTAATCAATTACACACATCTAGAAAAACAACCTGCATTTGTCTAGTTAAAATGTTTTTAATTTGCATTATTGATGGACAGTCCACAGATTTTGTTTATCCTGTTTTGGTCCTTCCCCCTACTAACCTCAGACTGTGTGTAAAATTTTTCAGCCAGCAGGACTCTCAGGATACAGCCATTCCCTCTCGGCCATGTTGCACCTGCCAGGCTCACCTGGTCTGGACACGGCCTCGTTTTGGTGAACTCAATGACCGACAGCGTACAGAGAGCTACATCAGTGCTCTGCGCAGTGTAAGACACACCAGAGTTCATGCAGTTTGTCAATGAATATTACTGATCTCTTATTAGCTGCTTTGCTACTTCTGCTGGTGTTTCAGGTTCTAAGAGAGGACAGTGTGTGTCTGGCCATCAGTGATGGAAGTCTGCTTCCTATTTTTGCTCAGATGCTTGGAGCTAGAAAGGTAATTCTGCTTTGACCCCGTGGCCACATAAACAGCTTTTACCAACCTATCACCATACTCACACTAACTTTTTCTTCTCTCTTGTTCAACTTAGATCTTCAGTTTGGAGTCTTCCAAAATGTCCAAGAATGTTATTGAACAGGTAAAGGACTAAATGACTATTACTACTAGATTTTTTGAGACACTCTTTGATATGTTTGCACTTTTATGTATTTATTGATATTTTATATCAACAAATACAAAAGAAAATCTCCATAGCCAGACATTTTCCTTTGCAGGTGTTGGAAGCAAATTCAATAAAAGAAGGTGTTGAGCTTCTACAGATGAGACCTGATCAGCTGTCCAGTAATGACTTAGGAGGAGAACAGGTAGGAACAATTGTCATCAACCTTGGTCTATAAGATCTAATTTTTATAGATCTGGCCACGCTTTCTACATGCAAAGCTTTCACACTGGTGACATTAACTTTATCATAAGTTGTTGCTGAAAACCAGGTGTTCATAAGTATGTGGATCAACAATGCAAGTTCCAAATGATCGATTTATGATCAATAAGTAGTTACTGGTAATAGAAACGACACGTACTATACATTTTTGTCAATAATTATTTCTATAACCAGAAAATGTGCAGAGTAGAGTGCAATAAGAAAGAAAAAAGCTTTTTAAAACTAAATGTTAAATGTGTAATATCGAATGGAAAACCAATCTATGTTTTAGTTCGGGTTTACTGCCTTTTATTAGTTCTTGAAACTTAAGCAAAACTAGAAAAGTTGTTTGCGCGGTTGTTGCAGGGTTCATCGCTAGCCGTGAAGAAGCTTTTCATATGCCTCTGCAAACCTTTTACATTTGCATGCAAGTCTGTCTAGATTAATATTTTAATCAGTTCATCCATGAGGTGAAGGACTAAAGGGACAGACATGATGTCATGTTGACCTTGACCTTTGACTTTTGGTCAACAAAACCTAAGGAGTTTATCCTTGTGTCCAAGTGGTTGGTTTTTGTTACACCTCCTTCCTATATTCCCTCTGAATGCAAGCCTAGTGTTAAAATAATGCCTGGCAGTCTTACGGTGCCTGGCTTAAAAAAAAATCCCCTCCAGTTATGATGTTGCATCAGCTCACTGGAACAATGCAATATTAAATGCATAACGTAATCAAAGATGGAGGTGGTCCACAAGAAATTAGTGTGTGTCTTTTTTCTTTGCCGAACAGTGTGTATAAAGCATGTTGCTATAGGACATTTGGGGTTTTAGAAACAAGTACAGTATTTATTTTGTAATAAAGCCAGTTGGCAATCTAAGGATTTCAGCAGTCTGATAATGTTAGTTATTAGAGTGAGTCGTGAGGTTTTATTCTGGACTAACTGTAATTTTTTGCAAATGTTTACCTAACACACTATACTTTTTGCTTTCTGCTTGTCATGTGTTGGAACTTAAACCCCAAAGTCACCAATCCCCTCATCAGAAATGTGGAAATCAGTGGAGTGTGTGCTATGTCTTGTGCAGATCTCAGTCTTGATGGGTGAACCATACTTCAGCACCAGCCTGTTACCATGGCACTCACTATTCTTCTGGTATTGTCGGACTGCATTAGCAGGCCTTTTGAGGCCTGACGCCACTATCCTGCCTTACTCCGCTACACTTCACATGGTGGCTGTGGAGTTCCAGGTGGGACAGATGGGAGTTTTTTACAAAGATACATCTACTGTTGTTTTTAAGTGTTCCAGTTGTAATTTATCTTTCAAGTAGGACTACGTATGACCTGCTGCCTTTTTCTAGTTATTCTCATGCAAGGTCTCATTGTTTGTTGATTGACATCTTCTGTGCACACTAAAGTCCAGTGCAGACTTCCAGATCTAGATTCAAAATGAGTGACGTTTGTATTTCCCATGTTTGTTAGGATTTGTGGAGGATAAGAGCACCATGTGGAACATGTGAGGGCTTTGACGTCACACCCATGGATGAAATGGTTCAGGTAAACATTACATGTAATTTGTTTCGTTTTTTAGCTGAGATACAGTAAATACTGGTTGGCTATTTAATTCATGGAGAACAAATGTCTTACACAGAAAATAAAAGACCCTAAAAGAAAATTCGTGACAAAAGACAGACACCTTTGTAAAGTTAAATGGAGTACACTCCAGGGTGTACTCCATCATTGCAGCAATCCTAGGACCATTCAAATTCTAAGCAGTTTAGATGATGCCAGACCTTTTCCTTTAGCAATCTCTGGATTTCCGTGAGTCCCGTGAGGCGGAGCCCCACCCTCTGTGGGAGTACCCATGCCGTGCTCTGACCGAGTCCACGGCCGTCATGACTTTTGACTTCACACAGTGTGTCCCCCAGCAGCCGGTCAGCAGTCAGGGCTCCCTGCCTTTGATCAGGTACAGTCTTTTTTCTATCACACATTCTGAGTACAACTTGTTGATTATACAATGCACTGAGTTTTCAACTTTTTGTTTTTTGCTTTTTTGAACAAGTAAACCTGATTCTGAACACACTACCTTAACCATCTGTTTTAATGTCTGTTTCAGGATTGGTCGATGCCATGGTGTTGCGTTGTGGATGGAATACCATCTAACAGATGACATAAAAGTCAGTGGGGGTCTGATTGGATCAATCAGTGAGCAGGTATCATTTTCAACTTTGTACCCTAAATTTTTCACTCTTCAGCCACATTATTTTATTCTGTCTCATCCATGTAATGTTGTTTATACAAAGTGAATAATGTTTTTGAGCAAGTCTCTAATCATCTGTAGAGATTCCCATCCAGATCATAGTTCTCCCAAAACTGCTGTTCAGTGGCAAATGGACCTAATTGAAGTTCTTAAAGATGTTTCACCTCTCGATAGGGAGGAGTTCCAAATACCTGTTTCAATTTAGATTTGGTTCCAAGTTGGAAAAATACCCGGACTTGTTAAACTCTGTGATGAATCCTTTATTAAACCCTTTATTAACTTTCTCTCAAATGTCAGGGAGATAACAGGAAAAAGATTGATGACATGCATCAATAAATGAGGAAATGTGCTATTCTCAAGCAAATCTAACTACTTTGTCCATCCAGAGAAAGAATCTCAACTGTTTAAGGGTAAAATGCTACATTAACTGTTTAGGTACTGATAAAACAGCGTTTCTACCAGAGCTCTCTTTACCCCATACACCTTGTCATGCCATGACATCAGTCTAGAGGTTGATTTGGAAAAGCCTCTAGTGAGGGGACAAATACCTTTTTTAGTGTGGACAGACACCCAAAACAGAGGTGAGTTACAGATATTACCCGTTTAGTGCAAATGTGTAGCTGTAATGTGACGTCAATGACACAGCTCAACACAGCTCAATAAATGTTAAGTATCCAGGGCTCCCAAACAGTCAAGATGACCAAATACAATGATTTGGCTGCTTTAAGCTAAATAGGTTCCCGAACAATGAACAGCCGGAAGCAGCTGCATAAACGTTTTTCTAACTGATGCTTTCCTGTCCCATCTTTCTCCTGCAGGGTGACCTTGAGTGGAGTCGACACAGGAAGCAGGGAGTCTATTTCTTAAGGTCATCTTTTGAGAGCTCAGCTGATGGACGAGCCGCAGTGTCCTATAGCTTCACCTTTGAACCCAGTTTAGGAGACATTAAGATGGAGTTCAGCATTGACTCTCAGTGACATTGAAGAATCAACAACAAACACTTTAACCCTGCTTTTACCTCATGTCATTGTTTGCATTTTGTTGACTGAAGCTGCTTGTGATCAGAATTAAGTTTTCCTGGACTGTGGGAGATAAAAACCAGGATATTACTCATGGTAATATTAAGTATAATCACCTATATTAAGGTCTTCTAATAAGCAACTAGTGGAGAATTCCAGGAGTTCTACATTAATCAAATTAAAAGCAGATAACAGTGACTGGTTGATAGTTACTCACCTAGTTCAGTACAGATAGGAATGCAGATTGGAATGTGTTTGACTGATATGTAGTCACCGGCCACTTTATTAGGTACACCTTGTTAGTACCTGGTTGAATCCTCTTTTGCCTTCAGAGCTGCCTTAATTCTTCGTGGCCTAGATTCAACGAGGTGATGGAAACTGTTTAGGGATTTCAATCCATATTAACATGATAACATCATGTTATCCGACATGCTGTGGATTTGTTGGCTGCACATCTATGATGCAAATCTCCCTACCAAAAACATCCCAGAAGGGCTCTATTGGATTGAGACCTGCTGACTGTGGAGGCCATTCGAGTACAGTGAACTTTGTTTATATTCAAAAAACCAGTTTACCAAATTACTGTTGACTTTTTATTAGCTCAAACCAGTTTGGCCTTTCTCCTCTTACCTTTGGCATCAACAAGGCATTTTCATCCAGACAACTGCTGCCATCCTTTTTTTCAGAACATTTTCTTCGAACTCTAGAGATGGTTTATCATGAAAATCCCAGCAGACCAGCGCATCTGGCACTAATAATCATGCCACATTCAAAGTCACTAGTCTGCTTCATTCTGAAGCTCAGTTTGAATCTCAGCAGATATTCTTGACAATGTCTAAATGCCAAATGCACTGTGCTGATAACAAATTTGTGTTAACAAGCAGCTGAACAGGTGTACCTAAAAAGAGGTCAGTGAGTGTATTATAGGGTAGTTGCAACAAAAAAAAATTTTTTTTTTTTTTGAAGAACCCAAGTTTACAGTGTTACCAGAGATGACTGATGGTTTCTATAGTCAGCAGGTCACTGGTCCTGCAAGATGAATGAGTTATAGAGAATTTATAAAAACTTCTATTGGGTGTCCTGTGTTTGGCATCTTTAAGTTTCTATGAATGAGGTTTTACTTCAGGGATTAACAGGGAAGTAATTTTACTGGCAGGCTCTCTGAATCTAATATTTTCATTTTACTGTATGTTTTCACTGATGAGCAGTGTTTTGCATGAACATTCTACAAGAGCACTATTGTTTGAATCGACTCATTTTTTGGAAGAACATGGAACTGAACATTTTCCAACTAAAGAACACGTCTGCAAAGGCTTCATTCACTTTAGGTCTGTCTCTACATTCTCTCAGCTCTCGATCATATACTGTGGTTCACTCAATGTGTCTGTGAGTCATTCAGGAACGTGCAGAGAGTAAGTCAGTTGCATTCAGGGCTAAATGATCTTTATAAGTGACAAAAGCCCAAAAGTGAAACAAGTACCAGACAGTAATGATTTTTTCTTTTTTTTTTTAAAGTGTGGTGTCTGGTGTCAAATGAATGTGAACTAGTTTATTATACAAATCTGCAGTACACTGCTAAAAAGTAAACACTATTTGTGCCACATTTTTTCGGTTTTCATTTCTGGCTTTATTTTATTGAATTAAAACAAGAAAAAAATTTCCTTAGATACATAAATAAGCTGGAATCAAATCAGTTTATATCCTTTCTTCAGTGATATGCTTCAACTGTACTGTTTAAGATGTACTATGGACTTCATACTCGTGTTACTATACATGTAGATACTCCCTCCATATTTTCAATAATTGTGCGCACACACACACACACCCCCATTTGATTCAAATCTCACTTGAAGTTGTACTGCTAAACTCAAATGAAGAAGAACACTTAGTTAAGGTGACTTATGGCTAGTGAGTCATTGAAGAAACAAGTCATTAATATATTTTGTAATTTGAAACTATGAACAAACAAAAGCCGTCTCACTGAGCTCCAGACAGAGGTCCACATCACAACAGCAGTGACTGAGAAATCAGTGATGCTGTGGAGGGAATAGTTTCTTTGGGGAAAGGGGGGGAATGTAATATTTCTGAAGCATAACTCAAATGTGTGAGCTTCGCTGTTTTAAGCGTCCGTCAGAGTGATGTTGTCCAGAACAATCTTCTCTCCTGGTTTGAACGCTGGCATCCCTAAGTACGGACAGCTGGCACATCGGAAAGCATCACCAAGGTAACACTGTTGCACACAAATGAATATCAATAGAAATCAGGATTACTTCCCACTGCTCGCTGCTTAGTATACTGGCTGACAATCAGTAAAAATCTAAGTTACTCACACTTCCACAGGCAGATTTGGGTAGATTTGCCTTTTGTTTTTCTTTACTTTCCTGCTCCAGCTCTTCAGCAAGGCCACATGTACTACACAGACACACAACATAAGGCATCATGTCATGTTGAAATGCTTTGAAATCGCACACAAATGTATAATAAGTAATACTTTAAGAGCTGAGCTGATCCTACAACATGATTGTGTCTTTGGTTTAAAAGCATTTGTGGAGTGACCTCACCAGTTCTTGCAGGCTTTCTTCTTTCCAGAACCCTCTCCACAGCTGGAGGCTTTAAGAGAAGCTGGATCTGGCGTCTTCAAGTCATCTTCATCCAGCAGAGCATCAGAGTCCAGCAAATCCTAGAAATACAAGAAAAGAAGAAATATTTATAAAAATCCAAGAAGGCGACAGCATGAAAAGCCAATATTTCCACACATATACCATATGTATTTATGAGTTAGCCATAATGTAACATTTTAATATGAAAAGACCATTTTATGTCAGGTGGTTGGCTGTGGCATGGAGAAAAGTTTCTTCTGATTTAGTGAACAAATCACCAGCTTACCACATCATCATCATTCATGTCATTGGCTGACAGCATCCACTTATTGACTACGCTGGGATCCAGAGCAGGTTTCTCTGCTGAAACCAAAGGCATGAGCACATATCAGCTTTACATCAACTCTGTCAACTGCTTGAAAGATAACTTCAATATTGTCATAAGAAAACCATTCTTATTCATTAACAAACAGATGCAAGTGATGGACACTGACTGAAACTAATAGGTGTGTTGGACTAGGACCTGAACACTGTCTCAACTCAAAACCATCTATTGAAATTAAACTGATACAAAAGCCATCATATGTTTGCACGTAATATTTCATCTCACCTTCAGCCTACATTCCAGATGTATGACTGATTAATCTAGATTTCTTTACCATGACTGATTAATCTAGATTTCTTTACCATGGGTCAGCCAGACTTATTTAACCACTATGAAACTATGAAATTATTACAAATCTGGTTTCTGAGGCATCTAATGTGACAGACAAAAACTGATACAAAGCGATAATCGCCGACTACTTGCAGACATGATATTCTGAAGAGAAAAAAGAAAACTACGGTAATAAACCAACCTGGCTTTGCTGTCTTCTTCCCAAATGACAGTTTTATCTGGCTGGATGATCCCACCTCGAAGTTTGGTTTGGAGGCTGAAATGCGCACTCTAGAAAGGGTGTTTCCTTGGAAACCCGTGCCCTCTGGACTCAATTCTGACTTACTGACCTAGTCGGAGAGGTTGAAAAGGAACATTTAAAACATTTTAACGGATTTAGAACTGTGCCAACACCATTACATTTTCTATCAAATTTAGGTTTAATATTTCTTTATATAAATTCATTTAGAAAAAGTTGGGATGTTGTGTAAAATTTTTAAGCCATTTTTGACTATAAATAGTAGAAACTTATCAAATGCTAAAACTAAGAAATTTAAGTGGGAAAAATATATACTCATTTTGATGCCACCAACAAACTTCAAAAAGTTGGGACGTGGCACCGTGTTGCATCAGCTTGTTAAGCAACACTGTCTGGGAACTGAGAACAATTGTTTTAGTTTCCCCATACTTCTTTGATTTAGGATTTCAGATGCTCAAGAGTTTTAACTTACATTAGTAGATGCAGCAATAAACTGTGTTTAGTGACATTGGTTTCCAAAACTGTTCCTGAACCCCTGATTTCCAGTCAAGAATTGTATGTGTTTTTAATGCAGTGCTACTTGAGGGCCCCAACAGTTAAATGATATTATAAACTGCAACTGAAAAAATCCCCCAATTTTTTGAAATTTAACAAGAAAAAATGTACTTGTTGTTGTTAAAATTAAACTCTAATCAATTAGACTCTAATCAGTCAGAGTGCCTTTTAGCCACCAGGGGTTTTTCTAGTTGTTTGTGAATTTTTGTTCTGCAATCATGCTGTGTTGATCTGTCCCCATGGGGTTCTGGTGCACTAATTCCCAAATGCAACTGCAATCAGAAAAACATTCATGTGATTCAGGTTTTCAGCCATCTGTGCTGGATCAACTTTCACTCACTGATGTGAAGCCAGACAACTTAAGCACTGACATCAACTTCTCTGCAGTCCTCACACTCTGTCCCTCAGCTCCTGAAAATCAAGCCCAAACCCTAATTAGAACAAAATGTTTTTGCAGCATTTCAAGTTTGCTGCAGCATTTTTTTTGTTTATAGCACGCTGAAAGAGCTGAGCTTAATTCTTATTTCCTTCTAGAACATCTTGCAGATATTCTGCAAATCCAACATCATATTCAGCCTAAATGTGTCAAAGACATTAGAACAACATTTAGGCCTCTCACCGCCAACTGGTTCATCCAGAACCAGCTTTCCACCAGGTTTGAGAACTCTGGCCATCTCAGCTAGTATCTCTGAACTGTGGATGGAAGAGCTGTCACCCAGCAGGCAAGAGAGCACACAGTCAAAGCTGGAGGCTGAGTGGGAGGCTAAGATGTGAGGGAGAAAGAAGAGTTTACTCCTGACATTTAAGTCGCACCTTCAACAGTATACCAGAGTTGTATTTTTGATATTAGGAATCACACCATCTACATTTGTAATGAAACCCAGAGCTGAATGTACAGATTGTGATTCATGTTAATAAAGCAAATATTTGTTTTTCATGATGACATCTCACAAAGAGTCACTCACACATAAGGAGTCTGTCCATGTTCTCCAATGACACTTTGCCATCTGCACCAACAACAGCTCCCAGCTCCTCTGCATACTCTTTCAGGGCTGCCGGTGTGGATGGCTGAGCCCAGACTATCAGCACTGTTTCTCCTGCTTTGATGCCAAGGTCTGCCATTATGTCCTGTACAAGGGAATGTTGAATCACATTGTTACGCTATTCACACACACTTTAGTTGAATCAAATCGACAGGAATCCATTGAACACTAAAGGTGTTTATGTTAAAGTCAACTAGGCTACATGTTCCAACTACTGTAATTATTGTTTATGTCACTGTAGTCCCTGTCAATAAAACTGGTCTATCATTATGTCATAACAGTCTTAAAACAAATAACATGGTTGCTGGTTTTACCCTGGCTATTAACAAATGAACTCACAATAAAAGTGAAGGAAAATTCACAATTTTTTAACTCGGTATCAAATGATAATGCTGAGGCTCTTTCCATCTCTCTGATGAGCTCAAGCTACTTATCTACTGCAGGTGGAACAGCCTGAGGCAGGGATCTATCCCAAAACTCACTCCACTCGCTCCAGCAGGTACAGTACTGTTTTTGTATGGCTTAGTGATGCTACATGTCTTTTCACTTAAGGAGTCTTACAATAAAACAAGCCAGTCAAACCAGAAGAACACTAGGGTAAAGAATACACCTGATCCCAAAACCTTGGATTCTTTCTCCATAACCATCCACTTTGTCTAATAGCTATTATCACTGAAGAACCTTATAGCTTTTAACTGAGCAGCATAATTAGAATAATGCCTAGTCACACTGGACACTTAAACGTTAAAATTGGTGTTTTGTGTGTGTTGAGCTTATCTTATAAGGTGTGTCCTTCACTAACCTAAAAAGGCCTGAGGAGTGGATCTTTCCAGATGAATGCTGTTAATCCTTTTCTCTTGATCCTCTCTACAGAGGCTGAATATATTATTTTAAAATGTTTGAAGTTTTCAACAGACTAAATTCAAATGTTTCCAACTGACAAAAAAACATATCTCCCCCACCCACTGCTGAGCACCCTAATCAGATGTGATATCAATTCCCTTAGTCCACCCCCACTCCAGTCTCATCTGAAATGGTATCTACCAACTTCTGACTCACTAAACACACTGGATCCTGGATCCAGGTAAACAGTAGTTTACATACACCATACACAATCTATTCTCCTAATGTTTTGCATAATAAGAGTCCCCAGTTCTTTTAATCTTGTTAGTTCTGTTGTGATATTGTTATGAAAGCACTGCATCTCACAGCTGGCCTATTATCATAGTCATTTCAGTTAAGGTAGCGTTCAAAATTAAAACGTTTAAATTGCAGCTTGATCCTAAAGGTTCCGTCTACTTTATACAGTCTTTTTGCCGCAGGTTGCACATTTGTAATTAAGAGTAAGCGTGTGAAAATTCATTTTGTAACATTTGGCGCTGGTTAAAATGGTTAACTTGACCAGTTAACCGGTAGTTAAGTGAGCAGCCTTGTGTTGACGTAACTAAAAGCACAAAGCAAAAGCGCCACACAGAAAAAAGCCAGTGAGTATTAAACTCAAAAGCGCCTTATTAAAGCCAGAGTCCAAATGTATTGATATTTTCCTTATAACGTTTTTGTTACTACATTCCTTAGTAAAACCTAGTTATTTATACGTTATTCAAAAACACGCAGTGACCTACCTGCTTTCTTGGTGGCAGTTGTGTCAAGAGCGTCGCGTTAAATAAAAAAGTCATTTCCACATAGAATTTTCAAAATAAAATCTTTTTACTTTGTTTAATGTGTCCACTCAGTGTGTGGTAAACTAGCTTTATATGTAATGAATACATTGAAGTTATTTAGACAAAAAAAAAACTTGTATACATTCCCGTGTCATTTGGTCCTTTAGAATTATTATCCATTTTAGATTGAAGAGATCGCCATTGAGTTTTCGATCTTAATTTGACCAGTTTTATTCGTTTGTTTTTCTCAGCTGAGTCGCGCAAAAGTGACGCAGCTGTGTCGGTGCAGCTGGACATGGCGGCGCTGCTGAGAGGTCTGCGGGCTGGAAGGGCACTCCGAGGGCTGAGCAACGGTAAGAACGGGCTACCCCTGTTTCTAGTCCACGACCAAGCTGTGACACTACACCCTTACCGTCCTTTCTTAAGGGTTTTAGTTGTGGAGACAGGCCGAAATGTTGACGCCAATCGAGTTATTTGTCCAAAAGTAAAAAATAGGACGCAATAGTGAAGGACAAATTTGGGCTACGTTGTGTTGGCGGTGTCGTCAAAAGCCGTAATATTAACTGGATAATTATTAGTTAAAATGGTGCAATGACAACTATGGTGTTTTATTACCTCGATATTTAGAACCGCTTGGTAAACAAGTTCCTGCAACTGGGGGGCGTCTTCTCTCTGTCTGTCTTCCTAAAAGTTGCATATTGCTTCGATTGTCTTGAATGAACATGCATCGAGTGTTGTTAGCACACTGCAGATTTGTATGACGCTGAACGTGAAAGAAAAACAAAATCATACTAAAGATTGTAGCAAAGGGCCTTAATGTTGTGTTAACTCCATCTGACATATGTGTGTGGCTGCTGGCAAAGCAATGAAACTGTACTGAACTATGGTATAAGTGGAGAAAGAGCCTCGTTCCTATTGCAACAATTCAAAGTTGCATTTGCTGCTAACGTAACTATAATGGGCACAACTTAGACTGAAGGATAAACGGGGAAAAAACGTAAAATCTAAACAACAGCTGGGAGAAGATTTCTTTTCCAAGAACTGGAGTAAGCTACCAAGGGAAAGTGGTTCTAACTCTAGAATGGTGGATGTGATTAAAAAATAAAGGCAAAGTCCCATTATTTTACTTTTATTATAAAAGTGACATTTCTGTATTGAGTTTGATTCTCGCAACCAAATCCCTAAATGCCAATGAAAATATTTAACCCTCCAGCGGTGGCTGCACCAACAGCAACAAACCCCCAGAGAAGCCTGAGAAGAGGATTCCAATGTGTAGCACTGAGGCTTCAGGGTGAATCCAAATCTGACAAACCCCCCTCCTCATCCTCAACGTACCATGAGCACTACAAGGCTCACACTGCTGAACAAGACACAGCAGCAGCCTCCCAGGGAGACTCCACGTCAGATCCAGGAGCGGGGGAGGCTTCAAAGCCAAACACCAGGTCAGCTGATACAATGCACAATATTAAAAGACCTACTCCAGATGTGGCCCTGTACTGTGTTTACGCTGACACATCATTGTTTGTGTTTTCTTTTTTAAGTTATCAGGACCAGAGTGGAGAACAAAATGAAGAGTATGAAACGGAGGAACAGCTTCAAGCTCGAATCCTGACTGCTGCTCTGGAGTTCGTCCCCCTACATGGCTGGTCGATGGAAGCCATTGCAGCTGGTGCTGAGGTGGGCTGCTGTAAAAATTTAGACTGAACAACTCCAGTCAACAGTTTAAGCCCTCACATGTAGCATCAATGTGATGTTACTGAACTTTTGCCTAAAATACTTTTAAATAGTAAATGGTCCGCACGTATACAGCACTTTTCTACCTTGCTGGTACCCAAAGCAATTTACTCACATGCCATTGACATGTGACCAGAGGAGCCGGGAATCCAACAACCCTTGGCTTCGATGGATGACTGCTCTAGCTCCCGAGTTGCCTCACAGACCATTTACCATATGAAATTGTTTTTTAAAAAACGCTTCAGATTAATTTGTAGAAAGAGGTTGAGTGTTCACATTGGCTCTTATGCATTTCACCTGATTTAAGGACCTGGCTGTGCAGTTTGGGACTGTTCCAGACAAAGGTTGAAATGTGGTGCAATCTGTCCTTGTCTATACAAAGATTTGTTTCTTTAGCTTGTACTCATACAGCTGCTCTTGCAACTGAAAACAGACTGTTGAACAAATAGGGATGGAGTAAAATCTTTATGTGTGTGCTTTTATGACCTACGTTTTCAAACCAGCCAATCAGAAACAAACGAGAAAATGCACTGTGGATGTTTTAGGAAAGACTAGGTGGAATCTTTCATGCTGGTCCAGTTTCTGTGGACCCATATAGCTTGTTCACTAACCAAGTCAGTTGAGGACATTTGCATTATTCTGTTGAATAAGCCTTTTAACAGAATGGCTTAAAATGATTTAGTGATACTGGTCTGTCACACTTTCCTAATATTATTAAACAAATCCAGTTTGATGTTACAGACAGTAAATTCAGAGTTGTGGCATTCTGAAAACATATTTACTGTATCTTACACACGCTGTTGTATGACTCCTTAACTGAAAAGACATGTAGCATCACTAAGCCATACAGAAACAGTACTGTACCTGCTGGAGCGAGTGAGTTTTGGGATAGATCACTGCCTTAGGCTGTTCCACCTGCAGTAGATAAGTAGCTTGAGCTCATCAGAGAGATGGAAAGAGCCTTTTCTAGTAGTTGTGTATGATGGGGAACAAAATACATGCTGCTGCTTAAAGGATAAATTTGGCGTTTCTAAATTTTCATATTCTCCACAGTCACCATACAGATTCTAGAACCATCAATTAATCTCTTCTGCTCACATGTGGTCACTTGCAAGCCTGCAGCCTAAATTAGCTTATTTCTTTGTGTTGTAGACCAAACAATTACGAATTCATCAGCTAGACACGCTGTTCCACTGAGTGACATGTTTATTAATTCCAAAACCACTGATCCCTGCATTTTTAACAAATCTTGACCCTCATGCTCCAAATTAGCATGTCCTTGTACCGTAACTGGTTAGCTGTGCCTGCCTGCATTTTCCAGAGGAAGGCATGGGTATATTTAATGCTGGTTTTAGCATATGTATCATGATCATGAACAATACAATTAAAATGGCCTCACCCTACAATGGTACAGTTTCTAACCTTTTAGCTGCGCCACATTTATAAGGCAAGGTAAGCAAATTTATTTACATAGCACATTTGTGCAAAGAGTTAATAACAAAATCTCAAGCATAAAATTATTAAAAATAAGCAAACAAAAGCATCCTTCTTTAACTGGAAAAAAATGTTTATTTGATGAACTGATACTGGGATTCTGTATCTACTGATCTACTGTATTTGGTTGGTTTGCCAGCTATGTGCATTCTTGTGTCATCTGCAACATGTGACAAGAAACCTTAAAATGTTGAGATTTTAAATTGTGTGTATTGTTGTGTGTTGGTACTAGACACTGGGCCTGTCCTCTGCTTCCACTGGTATGTACTACAATGGAGCTGGAGACTTGGTCCTACATTTCATTGCCCAGTGCAACTCACAGCTGACAGAGATTCTGGCTGAACAACACAAACAGGTCCAGCTGGGCCAGGCTGAGTACGTTAAAAAATAAAACATTCCCCTTTATCAGTTCACAAAAATAACTGAAGTTGTGATTTACAGTTTCTAAAATAAAACGAAAAAAGAATTACAGTTTGAGATTTCATCTTTTGGCTTTGTCACATGTCCTCCCCAGACCAAAGAAGACTGCTGACTTTCTAAGAGATGCTATAGAGACAAGACTGAAGATGTACATCCCCTACATTGAAACTTGGCCGCAGGTATCATTTGCAAGTTGATGAGTCACAGCGTACAGAGGTTGGAACTAAAGCAGCAAGTAAATTTGATCCTCAACTCTGTGTTCATGTCCGCAGGGAATGAGCATCCTGCTACTTCCTCATAACATCCCAGACAGCCTGAAGCACCTCTCCACTATGGTGGATGACATCTGGTACTACGCTGGAGACCGATCCACAGACGTGAGTGGATCGCATCACCCTTGCTCCCCTTCCACTTCTGCTCATACCTTCCTGTCCCCTTTTCATCACCACCCCCACAATATCCGGCCTGCATCCACCCAGGTTACTCCCCCTCCCCTCCCCCTCCTACACCCGACTAAAACTGACCTAAACTTTTCATTACATGAATGTTAAGTCTATTCCACATTGTTTCCAAATGTGCATCATAAATAAGATTTCTGCAGAAATCTAAAAGGTTCAGTCGAATTCATGTACAAATTAATGGAGAGAGCCACTTCAAAATCCTGATTTCTGTCAATCATTAACTTTTATTTAATTTCTCTTACCTACTAACCAACCCTTTAGTTAGCAACAGTAAGTCCCATGTATTAAGGCAAATTAGAAGCACAATGTGAAACCAATTTCACATTGTGCTTCACACTTCAAACCAACAGTTAAGATGGGTTAATCATACAAAGCATCAATTGTAGTAAATAAAAAATAAGGCCAAAGGTGTGTAACTACGGAGTTGTGGTGTGGAACAAAAAGAGCATCTGGTAAAGATGGAGCTGTATACTAACTACTTTATGTACTTATGGCTGCTTTATCTATAAAAATAAGATGAACAACAGACCAAATGTTCTAGCTGAGACTTTGGTGGAGTAAGAAACATGGTGGAGTAAAAAGTACATTTCCACCCCTGGATAGTGCAAATATTCAAGTTAACATGTGTGTTTAAGTATATTATCTGAGTAAACTTACATTGTGAAAGGAAATAAATTCGTCACAAAGTTTTACAATAATACGGGTCACATTTCTGTTTTATTTCTGTTTTTGCCTTACACCAAAACACACACACACACACACATCCCAATAACATAGATTATAGTCTCCAGTGTTGTTTTTTCCTTAAATTTTTTGCTCTACCTCAATTGAATTTTTTGTATTTGCTACTTACTGTTTTTACTCTATTTTAGTATAAGCCATAATGAGTTCATTTTTTCTTTTATGAAGAAAGCAGTTGTAAAACATACTTTCTGTATCACTTTGTTGTTTTCTAGATGAACTGGTACACCAAAAGGGCAGCACTGACTGGGATCTATAACACCACAGAACTAGTGATGGTTCAGGATTCTTCTCCAGATTTTCAGGACACCTGGAAATTCCTTGACAATCGCATTCAGGATGTAGTCAACATGGCCACCACTGCTAAACAGGTATATTAGATCACTTATTGCAATGTATATGAAATGAAGCTTAGTAATTGAGGACTTGTTTTAGACTCTCGGACTCTGCTATGATGATCAGTCAAATAATAACAAAACTGACCTGAGATAAAATGTCAGGAGGAAATGTCATTTTCCTTTTACTGAATAACATATATTGTCCTCAAGATAAGGGGAATTATCAAATTGTCAAAGGTTCTTTGATAATGAAACCCAAATTCAATATAAGTTCAGAATGAAAAGAATAATACAGAATCAGATGTTAAACTGAGTTTATATTTAACCCAATTAAGTTATATTGTAAATTGTGTGTTTCAATGTGTTCTCTAGGTGCAGTCTACTGGTGAAGCAGTGGTGCAGGGGCTGATGGGAGCTGCTATAACAGTAAGTATTGTAAGAATTGTATAAAAATATATAAAGACAATTGAATGTGTTGATAGAAATTTGATTTGTGCATGTCTTGTGTTGTCCAGCTGAAGAATCTAACAGGAATGAACCAGAGACGATGATCTTTCAGTCCCACTGATCCTGACCGGTCATCTCGCTTATGCCATGAATTGAAGATTTTCATTTTGCTCTTATTACTGATTACATATATGCAATGACTCAATTAAGTATTTGATCATGACTTTATTCAGAAAGAGAACGCCTTCATTTATTACAAGCCTCACCGTTCAAGATGTCACTTTTCTGATCTTATAATTTTCCCCTTTGTATAAAGGGCACAAACCTGTTTTATTGTTGTTATCTCTTTAGGCTTCAATAAAGTAGTGAATAATATTTTATGGTTGTTTATAATATTTATTTGAATTGAGAAGAAGCGTTTATCCACTGTCATGGTGACTCATAAATAATGAAACCCACGATTTAAGTTTTACTATAATGTAAAGGTTTCTCTGTGATTATGCAACTTTTCTATAAATACTTTGCCATTATCATATTTTTTGAAATATACTACTAGACTAATCTACTATTTGTATAAATTAACTATCATAAGTGGAGCTTATATTTTGAAAATACAGTCTTTGGCTTCAATGACCCGGATATTAAAGAAAGGCCCACCCCTATGCTGTGCTGAGACCAATCACTGATCGGGGTTATTCTCCTGGCGAATCAGCTGCTGGTAAATATCTCCGTGGAGGCCTTCGGTGCCGTGGGCTGCAGAGGAGTGTGTAAACGAGTTTACAGCGCTAATTTGGGGGGTTTATTTGACTGCTATAATGCCGTATGCTAACCAGCCGACGGTGAAAATCACAGAACTAACGGACGAAAATGTGAAGTTTGTAATAGAGAACACAGATTTGGCGTGAGTACTCATGTATTTGTCCATTCATAGAGTGTGTGTGATAGAGAGAGCGGCCATTTTTCTTCTCGGCAAGAAAACACAAAGATGTTATTAAGACTTTAACGTTTACGTATTGAATAAATTCATTAAGACACTGGTTATTACGCACAAAAACGCTTTATGTGTCACAATAATGCTATATTTAACTAAACAGACCTGTGAAATGTTAATTTTCAACCTTAGCGCCCCTGATATGTATAAGGTTCACAAATATATTGAAGGTTTGGGATGGGCTGGAAGTGATGTGAAAGAAATCGTATTGTTCACCAACTTCTTATGTATTTCATAATTATCACTTTTGTTTCCACCTTTTCAGCGTTGCAAACTCCATTCGCCGTGTCTTTATGTCAGAAGTCCCCACTATAGGTAAGGGAACTTTTACTTTGCTGGATTCACTTTTGGTACGTTGTCGTTAAATGTTAATAGCAGACACATTATGCATTTTTCACTATGTACTTGGAAAAGCACAGGCATCAGTTATGATAACAACTTTGTCCTAGTGTGCTAACATAATCTGACAGTGAGTTAGCTTGTACAGTAACAGAAAACATGTTGCATGTTAAAGAAGGAAAAGCAAAGGCCCATTTAATAACACTGATGTCTGTGTTCTGGTATTGTGCATATCTAATTCCATTAAGATGATACTTAATGGAACTAAGCCATCATTAATATGTGATTCAGTTCTTGTTAGGGTGGTCAAAAAATGCCAGAATCTTTTAACAAAAGCAGCTTAGTGTAATTCACCATCATTTTATTTTATTACTGACACATGCTCTTCCTACTATGATACATCTGAATTGCTTCTCAGTCATGTTCAGCTAAAATCTAAAATGTTACTAATACCTTTTATAACACTGACGTTGAGCATGCACTCTCCTGTGTACAGCTTGAAGTACACTATTTATTATATGTCACATAAAAAAGAATGGGACAAAATAACTGAAGCTTAACTGAGTTTTTATGAAGAAGACTTGCCTGACTGCATCAGCATCATTAGAAAATATAGTCCGTAAACGAGTAATACAACAACAACGAAAAGTTCTAGATAACCTTCTTATGTTACTTTATTTACAGCGATTGACTGGATCCAGATTGATGCCAATTCATCAGTACTGCATGATGAGTTCATTGCACACAGAGTGGGTATGTATTGCAGCATCTGTACTTTGCTTCCTGTGCCATTTGGGGATTGTAATTTAATATAGTGTAGTTCCAGAAAAAAAGAAACAGAGGTCTAATACTTGATAAGGGTTCTCAAGGATTATTAGGATGTTTTTGTTCTGGCAGGTCTTATACCTCTCACAAGTGATGACATTGTGGACAAAATGCAGTATTCAAGGGTAAGTATACTGATTTTAATGACACTTAAATGTAGTGTCATTTGTTATTGTTTCCCTAGCATTGTAAAAAAGGTCGACATCATTTCCCCTCTGTTTCCACTTGTGCTTGCTCCTCTTGCAGGACTGCACCTGTGACGACTTCTGTCCAGAGTGTTCTGTTGAGTTGACTCTGGATGTTCGATGCACTGAGGACCAGACACGCCACGTCACATCACGAGATCTTTTGTCTAACAACCCCAGAGTCATCCCAGTGAGTCTCGTCCCAAGTTTATTTAAGTTATTAATTGAAGGCAGCAGGAAAACCTGACAGTGTTTTATTGGTTTTCAGGTTACTTCCAGGAGTCGAGACAATGATCCCAATGACTACGTTGAACAAGACGGTATACTTAAAGTTGTCTGGAGAGATAAACTTTGGCTATCTCTGTCATTGTTTTCTTTTTAGTTATAGAAGTGTATTTTCGTCATTTATTTATAATTTAAACATTTGTCTTTTGTCATTTACTGACACTACACAGACATTTTGGTGGTGAAGCTGCGTAAAGGTCAGGAACTGCGGCTCAGGGCTTATGCTAAGAAGGGTTTTGGTAAGGAGCACGCCAAGTGGAACCCAACAGCGGGGGTGTCCTTCGAGTATGACCCAGACAATGCACTGAGACACACAGTATACCCACGACCTGAAGAGTGGTGCGTTACCCATGTAACATAGATTTATATTCACAAAATAATTCCTCACATGCCTCGAACACACTTATTGTGCATGCAACATCCCTAAAGTGACACTGCTCTGATTTCAAGGCCAAAAAGTGAGTACTCAGAGATTGAAGAAGATGAGGTTCAGGCTCCTTATGACCCCAATGGAAAACCAGAAAGGTAAGGAATGACTTGTTCACAAATGGGGACAGAACATGTTGGGTTTAGTTTAGTAACAGCACACCAAAAAAATCAGTCAATTATTAGACCAACACTGTGACTCATCCGTGGCTCATTTCCCCCTGTCTGCAGGTTCTATTATAACGTGGAATCGTGTGGCTCTCTCCGACCAGAAACCATTGTCATGTCAGCATTGGCTGTCCTCAAGAAGAAGCTGAGTGACCTGCAGACCCAGCTGAGTCATGAGATTCAAAGTGATGTGCTCACCATAAACTGAAGGCTTTTCACTAACAGACCCACCATCAGACAGAGGTTGTGATCAGAGGGCTGATTTAAGAATCACTGTTACCATCACGGGTATTTATGGATTATTCCAGCATCTGCAGTGATTGTAATTTAAGTAGGGAGTACTAATGATTCAAATTGCCTGTAGTTTTGTTTCAAACGGTGTTACACTTAAAAGTATATTTTTTTTGTTAAATGTTATCTTTTGAATAAATCTGTTCATGAGGAAAATAAGTGTTCTTTCATAAAGTTTTTCATTCTCACAATTCTCATTGCACTGGTTTATGCACACACTATAGAATAAATGCTCAGATACAAACAAGGTTATAATTCATGGGGATTTATGAAAAATTTCCAAACGGAAAAATGGATAACAAGGTGCTTTAATCTTTGTGATTTACGCCAGAGAAATAGAGGTCAATTATGTATTTATGTATTTATTGGTCACAAATGTTAGTGGTGTGCTATTACGTTCAGATTTTAGCAATTAGAAATTTGACAGGGCCTCTGACCCACTGAAGATGATAAACACTTCGAATGATGGATGGATGGGTCAGATTTGTGGCTGTGTTTTAGCTGTTTAAAAATTAATAAATCCTTTACCTTGGCTTACCACCACACTTGTTCTTGTAAAAGGCCAGAACAGGCCCCTGACCCCCAAACACACACACACAGCACAGTGCTTTGGCTTTGCAACGGCTACAGCAGCCCTTGACATGATTTGATTTATTTTTTATTTTTTTGTTGTCCTTACGGCTTATCCCGTGAGTTCAGGGTCGCCAAAGCGGCTCATTGTCCGCACGTTGATTTGGCACATTTTTTACGCCGGATGCCCTTCCTAACGCAACCCTCAACTGCTTTTACCAACCAACTAGCCAAAGACAAAATACCTAATAATAAATTGTATTTAAAAGATAAAACCTTTCTATTAAACAGTGCTCATAAAAATTCATTGGAAAATAGCAAAATCAGAGCTCAATAAGAACTCACTCATAAGCTGAAAGGACAAAAAACAAAAAAAAAAATGCTTGTTCAGTGATAATGACCACTGACCTGCAGCATGGTGGGTTACTGCAGTCTCAGCTACTGTATTACTTAATAAAGGTCTCTATGATCATCACTGCTATCATGATGTGAGTCAGATGATAAGGCTCCTGCTTACACATGACTGTGTCAACTTGTGCTTAAGAGTTTACCGTAAGTTTCAGTCCAATCAGTCCAATCAGAAAGTACAAGGAATTATTGGACCTCATCATTCAGTAAGTCCAAGTGTGGAATTATAAGAGGTAACCAGCTGACTAAAGTTACTGTACACCAGGTGTTTTACAGGCCTCATTACTCCTCTGCGATCAAGTATTCACCCCTTTTGAAGTTTTAATTATGTTAATTCAATTTGGCTTTGTTGATAAAAAAGGAAGAGAAAGATTCTTTCCTGTCAGATTAATAAGTAAATTGTTTGCACTTCCATAATGTTTCACTTTTCCATCTGCAAGTAATCAGTAATTGCTTAAGATTTGCCCATTGACAAACACGCTAACACACATCAGTGTGTGCGTGTGCCTGACATACAAGTCCTCATCTGACCAATCAGAAGCTACTTGGGGCTTGCCCAAGGGCACTTCTGGAAATCGACAGAAAGACCCTAAAATCAAACTGCCAACCATAGGATTGGTGGACAATCACTACCTACTGAGCCACAGTTGCCATGCCATCTCTACAAAGTAATCTAAATCAATAAAATATATATGGCAGAAAATAAGTCATTGCATAAATATTTAGTACTTTTTAAATAACTAATCTAAATCTAATCTAAATCATCACTGGTGCAGACGATTGATTTGAGAAGTCACACAGTGAGTTAAATGTGTGTTTTAAAGATTTTAATATAAAAACTTCTATATCTGTAAGGTCCTCAGTATTTGAGTAAAGCTTAAAAAAAAAATAAAAAAATTCATAACACTTTTTTATTAATTATGTTCTAAACGTGTGTGTAATTTCTCTCCATGGGTCAAAATTTCAGCAACAGTGAATATAATTCTATTAGTCCCTAGAGGAGGATAATCTACTCCATTCACAGTAGATAAAGATGTAATGATATCCTTGATGTCTTTGTTATAATTATTATTATTATTATTATTATTATTCTGACTTCCGTCTTCCATATGTTTTGTGGCGCCTAAGTGCTTCAGCATACTTTCAGCTAGAAACACTTTAAACTTTAAAATGTTCAACTTATAAAGGACATTAATGAATGTATATGGCTATTTAAATGTCTTTTATATTTTTTAAAGATTTTATACTTTTAAAAATTATTGCTTTGTTGGCGTAATTGATGCTGCCATCAATGATATAACAAGGCCTGTGCCTTTTAAGTTTTTAAGGCTAACTGGTTTTGATGTTGGCCTAATAATCAGCTATTTCAGCAAAATCAGCTTTTTTCCACTTATATCTGATACTTTGACATACTAAGATATCAACTTTATCACAATGTTTTGAAATTCAACTTTCCTTCGGGTGTTTGACTTAAACTGTTAGCTATTACACTTCTACAGTTTCCAGGATTTTTATGCTACTATTTACTCGAGGCAAACCTTTATTGTTCAATTAAAGCCAGTTAAGCTTAAATTCTGCTTATTTTATACTTTTTTCAAATGTCTTTACATTTTTATAGTAAACATTACCGCTATTTTAGCAAAACTTTCAGCTATTTTAAATAGTTAAGCTACAGTTGAACTTTCAGCAAAACAAACATTTCAGCCCTTTCAGCAATAACAGTTTAGTTTTTTAGCTTTGCCTTCAAAATCCTTTTAGTGCTCAATTTCTTTTTGGAAATGCTTTTTGTAGTTAAAGTATTACTTTTTGACTTTTAACTTTAACTTAACTTTTGAAGCAGTTGAGATGATATTAACATGTCATTTCTTATGACAATTTGTATGCAGTTTCTGATATACAATCGTTTCACTTTTAGAAAAATGTTATACTATGACCTAAAGTTGCTTCTTTGGACAAATATTTTTCACATTGTGGAAACATGTACTATTGTTTTATAAAGTCTTTGCTGTTCATCTCAATTAAGCAGTGCTTGTTTTGGAGAAAACGTAAGGTAAAATCACTACATGACAGCTTGATAAATACTATAATGCTTCTGCAGAGATCATAAAATAATATAGGTTTATTCTCAGCCAGTCTGACAAATACAGGTTAGTGTTTTGGTTCAGCTAGCTTGTATTTTATAAAAAATATGAATATTAATAATGATAATGTAATTTCTTTTGCTATGTATTATATTATTTTTATTATTATATTATGTATTTAATAATTAATTGCATTTTTTTAAAGCAAAGCGTAATTGTATTATGCCTAAAAAAACGGGTTATAAATCTATGACGTTTATCATTATTTATGACACAATCCTTTGTTTATTAAAAACGTACATCGGTCACGTGGTATTTATACTGAAGCGGAAATGAAAGTTCAGTAGCGACAGCAGAGCGGAGTACAGCTCATAAAGGTATGGGAAAGATTACATTTAAGCTTAATTTGTTAGCATGTCAATGGGTATACTGTGTTCTAAAATGAATCCCGTATCTATCAATGTAGCTACTGAAAACCTACTTGACGTCAGGTGATTAGAATAGGTTTTATCGACATGTCCTCTTAGAATCTTCCCCTACGAAGCTTGCTCGCTAATAGTTAGCTTCTCCTAAATCAAGGTAAGTTAGCCAGGATTAACCACATCAATGCCGACATGTAGCCGCTTTGCCTTCAAAACAAACGCGAAAAAGAATTAACGTCCACACTTCTGGGAAAACAAGTGTCTCGCTCTGTGGAGATCTACATACCGCTAGTTTCTTTCAGTAAGACATTGCCTCTTGAATCTGAAGTTTCTCTTTAAAACGCGCAGTTTGCTACCCATAACAGGTTTGAACAAAGCTTTATTTGCAAGTTGACTTTTAGTTTGGAAGAAACGACCGGAAGTTACAATAGTTTCTTAGCAGGGCTTGACATTAATGTATGAAAACGTCTTTATCATCTTCCGTGTTTGTTTTTTATGCGCAACAGCCAAAGATATTTAAATATGGGGACAATTCGGCCTGTTTAGCCGCGGACCTGCATTTATCTACATGAAGTTTATCCAGCATCAACATAGCAGCGCATTCAGCTAACGCTGCTTACCCGGTTAGTTGATTCGCAAGGTTGATGCTGTGCGCTTTTGTTGTCATAGCTTTCATTTGTTTGTCTGCAATCCGGATACAGACATCAGCTGGCAATTTGGCTAATAAATTACGTAAATTAATTGCTTTTACTGTGACCCGGTCACATCTGATCACGCATCAACGGGTTTTTTTCCTTGTCTCAGGCTGAGATGCCAGCAGCAGTCACCTTGGTGCTGCAGCAAGAAATGTTAAATCCGTAACATGATGAGGATCCCCACTACAAAGCAGTACCTGGGATAGGTTTCTTGATACATACAGTAAAGATTAGCACCAACAATATACTAGAGTTTATGTTTGCTGTGTAGTGTCCTTGTATATGCAGTTGTCTTTTAATTAAATCTAGAACACTTCATCTCTGACTTTGCTCAAGGTGATGTTGAAAGGCTCAGTTTGCTTCACCGGATTACTAAATACACCTGTAATAAACTGTGTTTTTATCAGGTGTGTTCTAATTAATGTAATGCATTCAGCATATGCTGTAACATTGTGTGTGTTTGTGCTCTTGTTTCAGAGCTGTGATGTCATGGCAACTGCCAGTGTGAGCAGACCTGGCGGTACCCATACCACTGAAAAGTCTCAGCTGATCTTAAAAGGTAATCTATTTTTCTTCCTCATTAGATTGTCCTTTCAAAATGCTGACAAAACCAGGTATTTCCTAAGCAGCCTGTTTCGATCAGACATCTCTGTACATTAGGCAGCATGATATCACCTGTCTATATCTTTCCATCCATCACAACATGGAAATATCCTCTCCTATGGTTGACCAACTTATGAAACATCCTTTCTCATTTTTTGCTACCTCCTTTCCTAAAACGATGGGTCAATCTGTCACCACAGCCCACATTAAATTTGGTCACTTTTGCACTTATTACATAACAAATGCAAGTGTATAACCGTTCCCCATCTCTTGAAACAGCTAACCTTATGACAGGGCAGGATGTGTAACACTTTCACAGCATTTTTTAAAATTAAAGAGCATTCAGATAGGTCATGCTGTTCTTATTGTATGAACATTGGCTTATGATGCACTATATTGTAAACACTATCCATTACTGGTTAACAAACTGCGTAAGTTTTGTCATATGCCAAAGGATAATGAATCGTGTAGATTCTTAGTGACTAAATTTATAACAAATCATAGCATTGCGCAACTCACAAAATACAGTCATTGTACTCAGTGGCTGTTTAGAAGCTCTGGACCACAAAAGTTAGTTCATTGTTTAAAATGTAAATTTTAAGAGAATTAAATTATTTGCAAACCATTTAAAGCCAACTTTCATTGTACCTAGAACAAAGACAACATATCAAATGTTGTAATCGAGAATGTTTATTGTTGGATAGTTCAATCTAAAAATCTTTGCTCATTGTGAATTTGATGCCAGTTACACGTCTCAAAAGTATCTTGTGGCCCCATTCAGCCTTTTTAAAGGTGTCAGTTATATCACTTCAGATTTATCTTGCATTTAATAAACAATCCTAATAATTGTGCAGTTTAACATCTCTAGCCATTACAGTTGTTGGAAATGGAACAATAAATGCAGAAATAGATTTATGTAAAACATGATTTCAGTTCAGCACTAACATGTTCTGTAAGTGATCCAAACAACAACAGAAAATATTAAATTTAGTGTGATTTGTTATCTTTAGGTAAGCAGATCTGGGTCATTCCCAGTACAAGGGGGGGAACAACACATTTATTCCAATGTCACCTGCAGTGTGAATATACTAGAATGTAGAATGATTATCAACTAGACTAACTTGTGCTCCATACTTGCTAACCCTACCTATCATGATAACGTTGTGCACTTAACAAGTCTCTCAGTATGTATTTAATTTAGTTAGGACACAGTGTAATTTTTCATTTTAGCTATGTTTTTACTGAGTTAAGTGCTGAGATCGTTTTAGGAATATTCATAAAAGTCATAAAATGTCAAGAACACAAGCAGTCAGATATATAGACTATTTGTAGACCAACAACCAGGTTAGACACATTTATTTGGAATAGAAACTGAAAGTGTTTTAGATGTGCAATTAGAGTTTGTTACTCAACTTCCATTTAACTTCAATATAAATGGTTAGAACATGAGTTTGTTAAGTGTAGCTTAATAGTTATAATAGTGGTGTAGCAGATGTGCTTGTCTGTACTTGAATACCTGAGAGGGGGAGTTAATATTTCTCATTCTTCAATGTGTGTATATTGAAGAACAAATTAGGATAGTATAGGAAAGCCAGCAGTCTGTAATAGGTAATTAGGTGTGGTAGTTGAACAATTCCTGTGTTTTATTTGTAGATATCCTACACTTTGAGTAGGTATTATGAAAATGCAATTTTATAAACCGAATTACAAATTATTGTGTCACTGCCTGCAACTCTGACTGACTACTTCAGTATACAGTACTTCAGTATACCTTCCCAGACGGCTTTAGTATACCTTTCCTCCACCCCTCCTAATCCCTCTTACTGTACTTTGCTTAAGATTATTCTTGATTCTGCCTATTCAAACCCCTCAGTTTCAAGTCCTTCTTTTCTCCAGAGAGTGAGGGCTGTAGATAAGCCACATGTTGTTTGCCAGATGTTTATGATTTCAGATATCGTCAGCATGTATTGGAAGAACATTTATTCATCCAACCACTTATCCTGATTAGACGCACCCTGAGGAACAGTTTGCAGTTTCCAGTATTGTTTCAGGATGAACACATTGGCTCTCATATGACACATGCTGTTAACATGAATTAAAAGCCACTGTGTGTGTCAATTCAATGAAAATATCTTAAAATGCGGTGTGGTGTAGCTTTTCCCAGAAATGATCCGTGTTTTATCAAGAGTATCATAATTTTTATTGTAGTTGAAGTGTGTACATGAGTATACTGTAAGCTGTAAAACAGCTACATGACTTGTTTTATAGAAGTACTTAGGGTCCAATAACATGAATAAAACCACAACACAGCATTTTATTTTTACGCTCTTGTGGAGATATAGAAAGTCCTGGCACTATCTAGGGGGCCTGTGGTGTAAATACAGACCTCAGATGTCTTTACACTGATTTTTAAGATGGTTTTTTTTGGCTTTTAATATTAAGACCACATAGTGTCCATTTAACTATTTTTTCTAGATCCCAGTCCCATGGAAATAAGTGAATGAATAAGTGCTCATGTTCTTCCTATTCCACTAGGGGGAGATGTTTATATTTGTCTCCTAGCTTGCTTGCCACTAACGCAGAAGTTGTCCCAAATCCCTACAACATTCTTAACCAAGGTTTTTCTCTCTCTCTCTGTGTACATTTATGGTTCGTCCTCTCATTTAGTGTTTTTTTTCTTTTGTTTTGCACTGTTAACACTTTCTACCTCATTTTTATGATTACAGCTTTGCACTCTGGACATGTTCTCAGCCAGCTTTATGAGATGTCACCTGAGATGGTTTATTAAAAAAGCCAATCCTATTGTGGTGCACTAACCAACTCTTTACTTATTTGTCAAATAACTTACAAAGGCTGGAGGTGTGTTTTGGGTCATTGATGAACCCAGCAAGTTGAAAACCCAGATGGGTCTTGTGATAGCCATGCCATTAATCCTATTGACAGACGTTAAAGGTCGTAAACAAGAACCAATCAAAACCAGAAGTGTGCCAAATCAAGGCTGTCCTATATTGCAAAAAGATGCAAAGCAACAGCTTGAATGTTAGAATCTACAAATAAGCTTTTTATAGAACATTTTTATTAGTAACTGTAATTTAATTACACATTTTTACAATTATTTACAATTTACATCTCCGACATAATGATAACCTATTTTTAGAGGCCTCTTTTCACTGGCTAGCACTGAAGTGAATAATATTATTTAAAAAAGATTCTGAGTGAGCTGTTGTTGACATGAAAAGCTTTCATCATTCACACGCCTTATGATAGTTTCCTTATTGTGGTTGAACTGTGGCAACTGTCACACAGTTTTAATCCAGGTCTGTTCAGTTCTGCTCTCTGTGGGACTGTGCAATTCGAACTTCATGTTTTTGTCAAAATACAAAAAGAACAAGCAAAAGAGCACCTGTTTTGTTCATGCTTTTCACATTCTAATGTATTGTGTTACGTTTCTGTGTGTGTGTGTCTGTGCAGTGGTTTCAGCGAAGCCCCAGTCTCCCAAGCTGCCAAACCGTCACTCTCGGCTGAGCTCCTTTGTCGAGGTGACTGCAGACGGCCTGACCAGTGAGACCAAAAAGACGGGCAAACGCAGTGGACACCTCGAGCTGCAGTGGAATGAAGACCTCACTCTGTGAGACCAATTACTCACACAACATTAACCTTTTATACAGTCATGCATTTTATTGTTTGTAAAGTTGTGTAAACATAAACAAACCCATAAAAATTCATTACATGCCTCTCACACCATATTTCCATATTTAATAATTTAGACAGTGAAGGAAAAGGTTTCAAATAACAGAATATTGCGCTGTGGATAAAGTGATATATAACCTGGCTAATATTTTCACCAAAGCCATTTGTTCTGCAGCTGGTTGGCCTATAAAATGAAAGTTAATTAAGTAAAATGCAGCTTGTTTAAAACGGTGTTCTTGAGGTAAACCAAAACGTTCACAGTTGGTATGTAAGGAAAGCAGAAAAGTATAACAGGACTTGGTAATAGAATTTAGCTCAGCAAAACATATTGGGTAAGTGTGTTAATAGGTCTACAAGTTTGTTGGTTTTTATGTTGCTTTGTGATTCACAGTAATGTGACGCCTCAGAGTCGCCTGGATCTAAAGCTGTGGAGCTGCCACACCCTGAGGAAGGAGCTATTAGGCAGCGCCACCATAGACCTGCTGGACACACTCCGCACACATGATGGCAAGAGTAAGGACACACATACTCACACAGAATGGTGACAATTCTACTGTGTATAAGCATTGTTGGGTAACATTTGAGGTCTTAGGCAAAGACAAATAATCTAATCCAGGTTGTAGACGGACACATACCCTGCCAGCTTCTTAGTTTAACAGAATTTACAGAGAGCGAGCGGGTAAATTATTATGATTTAAAGCATGACAGCAGCATCAGATTGATAGAATTTTACTGAGCTCTGTTGTCTAGTCTTTGTTTATCCCACTGAAAATGCATGTCTCAGCAGGGTGCCTCTCCACTCTTGGGTTCACACAGTTTTCTCAGAGGATGTCAGATTTTCTCTCTTTCTCCACTGTTGTCCTTTACTTTTTTCAAGCACTCACCCTGTCTCTCTTTCTCCACTCTCGTTCTGTCGCCCCCCTCTCTAGTGGAGAATGTCCAGCTGAGTTTGGTGCTGCAGACAGAGAACAAAGGCTTGGTTGTAGCAGGAGGCGAGCTGAACGTCTGTCTGGACGGCATGGTTGTTGATCTGGGCTCACTGCCCAATGGCAGCACGGCAGCAGACAGTAAGTCCCACGTTTACCACACACACACACACCTACACACAATCTATGAGGCAAAGGGTACAACTCAGAAATTTATACAGAAGCACTCACACCAAGAACATGTTCAGATAGATATCACTGGTGTATTGAGAAAAACGTCTGACTGCAAGGTAGAGGTTCTCGTCTTTACACTTTTCTTAGGCTTATAGGATACAGTAAGAAAGAACTGGTTTATTGGAAATTAGGAAGTGAAACCAGCACAGAAAAGAAGATAATGGAAATGGGAAGTTGGGTGACAATGACACTACTGCCTTAAATCCTTATCCCGTGAGTTCAGGGTCACAGCGGATCAGATACACCACAATATTAAAGCATTTACTTTAGTCCTGTCTCTCTTAAATGTGTAATGTTGCCAACAAACACACAAACACATGCAAATAGTAGGCTGTTTGTGTGTGTCAGTCCACACTACAATTTTTAGTGTGTTTTCCCCTCTTGGAAAAGGATTTTACACCCTGTAAATGTACATTTACAATTGTCTTGTTACTTAATTCAAAGTTATGTAGGTAGCGCAAACAAATATGGGTGCTTTTTATAGTGAGACAAGAGTATCTCAGCTCTATAATGTTGAAATGGAATTTTACATATTTTTTTGCTACAAAACTAACTAGAAATCAATACATGGATTTAAAATTCTTTAATCAAGTGCTTGTCTGGTTAACCACTGCCACATTAACTGTAAAGTTTAGATCATTAATGGGAATTTCAGAATTCTTTTCTAGTTGTCATTTCAATGTCCTGTGGTCTAGGTGTTTTTAAGATTCTATACGAAACACAATAAATTCAATGAATTCAGCCTTTTCCACTTTGATGGACTATCACCGGATCCCTGCCTGACATATTTGTTATACTGTAATGACCTTTAATGCTAGTGTGCTTGTTATTCAACCCTGTATTCTCCAAATAAGCTATGTGATGGGAAAACCCTGACATGAAGCTCTACTGTTAATGTAAAAATATAAAGTCTACCACTGAAACACTGATTCCATGGCCTTAAATCTGGATCTGGATAGAGTATGTTTAAGAGTTATCATGCAGTTATAGAGCCTACACTTAGCTGCTGTAGCCAGTAGTGTTTCACAGTATATCAATAGTAGAAATCGAAAATATATAGAAACAAGAAAGATATTTTGAAACTCTGCCATAAAAAACCTACAAAACCAGAATTTCTAAGTTTTGGCACTTTCATTGAAGTGGGGCAGCAGTGTTTGTGTGTGAGCAGCGCTCTGTTTCCTGTGTCTGTCAGCAGGCATGGTGGGTGTGTCATCCGCACACTCATCTGCAGCCAGGCAGCACTTATACTGAAGGAGAGACATTGCTGCTTGTTCGAAGTACTCTTCAGGATCACACATGGCTTATATAAAAGCAGACGCAAAAAGTGAAATGCAGAATTATTTCATTGATGGAGTTGAAAGGGACAGGCACCAGACACCACAAAGCTTGTTCGTTCTGAGGTGTTTCAGACGCAATGCAAATCAAATCAGGAAACCATCCAATTTGGCAAACCACATTGGCAGTAGACATGCCGACTTTGCGAAGTAATGGCTAATATATTTACACCATGCAAACAGAAGTCAAACGAGTTATTTATTTTGTGACCAGCAAACTTTTTTTCACCATCACAGTGCAGTGATTTATGAGGGTAAAGATAAGGTTTAATTTGGCTTAATCTTTTAAGCAAACTGTATGCAGACAGTCACACTGGTGAGCTTAACTATAAATTGTTGAAAATTAGGTGTTTCTACATATGTAGATCAACAACACAAGTTCTAAATGATCAGTTCATCCTGCAGTGGTGAAGTCCTCTGCTATAGAGGTATTTTGAGTATTATTAATCAGTCTTATGTGATTGCAAATATACTGTAGACCATATAAAATCTTTAATCAACTTTAAAGACAAACAATCCTGAACAATTATGCCATTGAAAATCTAGGTGAGCTCTAGAAAGACTAATTACTCACACAGTTCCACTTCAATTTTATCATTTAGGATTATTCTGCTCACTTGAATTCCTCCATGTTTGCATGCTTTAATAATTAAAATGTAACCTGTCTGCAGTTAATTAGCCTGGAGTCTCAGTTTCTTTGCTGCATTGTTTCAAATCAAACAAACATACCAGCTGGTTCGGAGTTTATAGGTCTATTTCTTTATTTCATTGAAGAAGAGGGATGATGTTTAAATAGCATGCCAGAAGGTTTTCTTATTTTGCCAAGATAAATACCTCAAAAATATTTGAGTTTAAACAAACTTAATGCAGGCAGGAAGTACCACTACCATCTAAGTATTCACCTTGTATTCATTTAACTTCAACACACATTTAGAGAACACAGCTATATGTTCATAGGTTACCATCTTCAAACAAATATAAATTCATTTCATTGCCCCCAGAGGAAAAATTGTATTTTTTTTTCCTAACATTTTATTTTCCTTTGTAGTTTGGAAGCAAAGACTAGGTGAAGGGTTTTTAAAAATGCACAGATATTAAACTGGTCTTAAACACTATAGCCAGTTTGATGCATACATGTACTGTGCAGCACATAGACACATAGAGCACATAAACATAAACACACAAGGCTTTTCATAGAGTGCCACACAGAGCCCACAGTGTATTCTGCTTAATGAATCTAGGGCCAGCAGGAAGGGCCACGGCCTGCCACAGCATAGGCTGTATAAATGTGCCTCTTTGTGCTGTTTATATGTTAAAGAGGTTAGAAGGTGTGTGTGTTTATGTGTTCTGTTGTACACCATGTCTTCACAAGGACAGCAAGATGAGAGAGAGGTGGGATCAGCTGTTGCC
This sequence comes from Channa argus, assembly GCF_033026475.1. Taxonomy (NCBI): domain Eukaryota; kingdom Metazoa; phylum Chordata; class Actinopteri; order Anabantiformes; family Channidae; genus Channa; species Channa argus. The sequence goes on from NC_090200.1 coordinate 27,269,266, forward strand.
TTTTAAAGCAGAGAGTTTAGGGTTTGGTTTTAGATTTTAAGTTACACAGATAATTTAATGGAATTGGACTGAAGCACGTGTTTTTAGGATTTAAGTAAAAGTATATTCCCCCCCCCCTTTGTTACATGTCAGCACTTTAGCATAATTATCACTTGATAGATAATTTGCTACCAGGGAAAATTTGCATGGAAATGTGTTTATTCCTCAGAGCAGTGGTTGCCAGTCTAAGGGTTCCCACCTTAGAGTGTGCCAAGAAAAATCTATGTGGCTGCAAAGTTCTACTATTTGTTTGTTTCAGACATTAACTCATGTGTCAGACACTCAGACATTAACATTAAGAATGTCAGGAGGATCAGGTCCTGACATTGTCTGCAGTCCCCCTTTCAGACATGTAGCCAACATTGGGAGCTAGTATGTGTGAGGTCCATTCTCACTTGAGAAGAAATACTCTGTGTAATTGAGCAATGGGTGGTGCTTGGGCACTTCGAGCAGGGGGCAGAACATGGCGCAAAAACGAAGCTATGGAAGTGACAGTGTTTTGCTTTGTATTCTGATTGTATACCACAGAATCTCATGCTGTTCATTGTATTTGTTTGACAATTTCTAGGTCTGCCCTTAGCGACAGAAGTTCACAAATTTTATACTTCCAGTTTGACATTGTTGTTGGGATGAATGAATGAGTTCTTCACCTTTGGGTGTTTGTATTTGCCTGGTTTTGTGGCAGTCGCAGTACATGGACGTCATCAACACGCCCACCCATTCATAATGAATTTTCCAGAGTTTTACTTCCTCTATTCACAAATGAGCTCAGGTGGAGATAATCTGGAGTTTGCACTAGGGAGCTGGCTGTGTAAAGTCCGGGTAATGTCAGGGCCACCAGGCTTGGGTGTTTGCATTCACACATGCACCCACCCCAGAAAAAATCTGGGAAATGTCTGAATTTCAGTGAATGTCTGAAATGGGCTTTGCTTAAATACTTGATACTTGCTTAAATACTAGTTTTATTGTTTGGGATTTCATCTTGTAGACTTTATAAAGTCATTATAACAAATCATTATAAAAAACTGAACTGGACTGTTTAAAAGTCTCTTAGCCCTTCTTCACAATATATTTGAGCACAGACTCAATCATACCAATTTATTTGACAATCTTATTAAAGAAACCCAGTTTTTAAAAAAACTACAGGTCTGCCGCATCCGCATAATATACATGCACTGCATCTTGCAGTTGAGGTCTATTCATTGACACTACAAAGTAAGTCATCTGTGTACTGTCAGAACGTGGCTCTTTGCAAGGCGTTCAGGCAGTTCAGGGATAGTGCAGAGTGTCAAACGTGTACAATTCAAAGGTTAATGGATAATGAAGAAAGTCCTGCCTTTCCTTTTCTTTATATGGGCTGTATTTTTTGGACTCCTCTTAAAGTCACGTAAAACTACACACACACAATTACTGACATCAGGAGTGCCTTTGTCTAATTTGCTTCTGAGAATTGCGTAATGGAGTTTCATTGCTTGCAGCTTTTTAGTACAATCGCCTCCTGTGATCCCTAAGCAGCATGCATGGTAGCAGGGGGGGGTTTCCTGTCCAGGCTCACAAGGGCAGAGATGACTGTGTGTGTGTGTTTTGGGGTGAGGAGAGGTTGTTGCACAAAAGTGAAGTGTGCCCTGTCAAAATAGGGTTTCAAATTGAGTGTGTGTGTCTGTGTTTTATGATCTTGTGTGTTAATGCAGATTTGTGTGTGCACTTAATGTTTTGTACATTCGGCAGCGAGTGTGTGTGTGGATGTGTGTGCTGGCACATGCGGACTGCCTGAATATATAAAGTTCATAAAGATGGGAGTGTGTTACCTTCTGGTGCTGTTAAGGCGCTCTGTGTTCTCACACTGAACACACCTCTGTTAGTTTGGAAGTTTTACTCATTTCCCCTGGCAGCTTTTCTGACACGTGCGTACACACACACGCACGCACACATGCACAGGGACTTAGCCGTTTTCATAAACAAACCCTTGTATTGAAAGATGTGGAGAAGGAGAAGCCAGGGCAGTAAGATTTCTGGGTATATTGGCAAGCTTTCTAAATGTTAGATGCTTGTGACTCCATGTACACACAACTTCCCATCCCACAGATACAGGAGCCAAAAGTACATAATGGCTTGTTATCTGGGACATATCATGCTAGAGTCTGTTCATGCACAAGGGTGCTTGAAAGTTTGTGAACACTTTAGAATTGTCTGTGTTTTGTCATGAATATAACCTAAAATTTTATGATGTTCCTAAAAGTAAAAAACCTGGTTAAAAGATTAAGGATTGCCTGGGTTAACGTGGTTGGATAGGTTTCCAAAATTTAAAAAAATATAAGAGTAACAAGTGTTTTATCCCATTTGTTTAATTGGGATTCCCTTCATGTAATGTTGTTTTTCACTTTTTGAGAAATGTGTTTAAAGTTCATAAGTTTTCCAGTGCATCTGTAAGACAAAGAAATGTTACTAGATGAGTCAGAAATACTGCAAAGCGCAATTTTATTGCTAAACGAAGACCGTATTTCTTGTTAGATCTCAACTCGGAGCATCCTAGATGAAAAAATCAGTCCTTTAGCATAAAGAAAAAAATAACATATGTTCAGGTTGTGTAGTAGTCATGACCCATATGATCATTTTTATGTTGATTTGTCAATCAACATAAAACCACTTTATCGATTAATTCTTAAAGCAAAAAGATCAAGCATTTTACGTTTCTAGCTTATCAAACATAACAAATACGGCTTTTTTCTGCATCATAGTATTGTGTTTAGTATTGATCTTGCTGCTATCTTGCTCTTTGCTTAGATGTCCCATTATGCTAACTAAATACCAGTGTTTTTTTTAAATAACTTTAAGATTTCTGAACTGAAATGTGTTGTATGTTGTTTATACTGTAGTTTAATTGTTGAGAGGATTTTGTGTCTTAAGATCATTACTACCTGGAAACTTTACAAACTGACACAAAAGTGTACTCGTGAAAAGACACACACCAGACCAGTAATTAAGAGGGCAGGCACTGATGAAATCAGTGAGCAGGCAATGACACAATGGTTTCTCCTCAGGACCACTGTTTATTTTTCTGTATATCCAGTAGGTCTGCTCACAAGAAGCTCTTTCACAGCCACAAAGCAGTAGTGTGTGTGTTTGGGGGGATGATGTGTGTGTGATTACATGTTGGCTTTACTTTAGAAATATATACTTTAGGAAATATAAGTGAGTAAAGATGGATACTGAGTGTCTTCCACATAGGAAGGTGCTACATTTGCATTTGTATTGCAGAAAGTCGGTTAGTGAAAAGCATGTTATAGGCCTGTGGTTTTCAGTCACAGCTCTAGGGCTGCGCATATAGTCACACATTCCCTCACAGCATAAAGACTGCATACCACCACACACACACACACACACATACACATCAACACAGACTGGACAGTACATATAAGGATGAATAGGGTCTATTAAACCACAAAGTGTACTTCAATTGCCACGTCTCTAGTCTATATGGATTGATGAACCCTCACTATAAGTACTTTCTCATGTTTTTACATTGCTTTGAGAGGATCAGTAACCTTACCAATGTTTAAACTTTGACAGTTCTAGAGAGAGACTGGAATTGATTTTAGTAAGTCATTTAAAAACTGAGCTTTAGCATTCAATTTTTGTCAGCACGGTGCCATATTGTGAATTACTATATCCTATTTATACTATATTTATTACCATGCTAAATTTAGACAAATGACTGGAAAGTAAGTGCTAGAGAGGTGGAGAACTGAATATTAAAAATGTTCCCAGCAGAAAAAGTTATGTGCACATCACACAGGAGCAAGGAATTTTTTAAAACAACTTATATGAAAATATAAGTTGAGGTGTAAAAATGAGGTTGAAAATATAAGTTGGTGGTCAGTTTTGAAATTGCAGTATTTTAGCATTTGCAAATCATTTAGATATGGATATAACATATATTCAGCAATCTAAGCATGGGCTGTTGTATACTCTTGATGTAGCACACTCACTTTTCTCTGTCTCTTGCCCCGCCTCTGACATCCAACCCCACTAGCACCCTCTCACTAAAAGCTTGATATCTGAATCATTATAATGATAATGTTTTGTGTCTTTGCAGAGATACTTCAGTCAGACAGACCCAACCTGAGGCGAACACAGAGCGAGGAGACTCCCAGCACTGCTGTATCTCACAGCAGGTCAGAGCGCACACACAAACACACACAACACAGTCACAGTCAGTCGTGTTTGCTTTGTTTACATTTTGTATATCTTCATGTTGTCTATGTTAGTCTGGGTGAACTTAAAATTGTAGTTTATGTTGTCTATCTGTTGCAAGGAAGATCTGCACAAGCTGTGCGGAAAGATTTAGTTTTTATTAGGAGGAGAGGATGAGCTAAAATATTTGTTATGCCAGCTCGCTGCAAGAGGAAGTGGGCTTGGCATCTAATATAAAGACACATTATTGTGCCGCTACCCTCAGATTACAAAATAAAAAGAATCTGTTACTATTCAATGACAATACTAGCATTCACTATGAAAGATTGTGGGAAATGAATACACAGCATATTTTCTTTGAATTTTCCTGCATATCTGAAGGCAGTTGGTCTTAAATACTAGTCCACTTCTATATTGCATTTCTCTATTGCTAAGACTTGCTCTTTTAGACTTTTATTCACTTGAACTTCACAACACGGCTTTAATGTGCTGCGAACAAAATAGTGTGATTTCGACAGCACACTTGGTTTACTAAAAAGAAACCTCTACAACCACAGCTACTGTAATTAACACTGTGCACGTTTGAGTGATGTTACTATTTCGGAGTTGTATAAGAGGCCTTATATACTTAAGAGGATTACCAAAGGGATGAGGAGACAGAAAAGAGAAAGTCAGGATGCTGTAGAAAAGTGCTCATAGCTGTTCAGGGTAACTGTAGAATTATGTTCAGATTGGCCAATTCATCACTCACAATAGCTAGCAAATGTTTGGGAATAAATCTACCATTAAGCCTGTTATTAAATAAACCACATCTGTAGGATATTATGTTCAACATTGCCATGAATAAAAACATTATATGTACAATGGGACTGGTGCTAAAAGAAATCTTAGGGGAAATGCTACATAACTAATTAAAAATTCTATTTAGCTCAAAGTGTAAACAGCTCAGATTTAATCAAATGTTAATAAATGTTAATGCTTAGTGTCAAAGAGATGAAAATTAACACTAATATAGTCCACCTTTTTCTGAAAAAACACATTTTGTGTTTCTTTTTATCACTAAAATTGTATTATGTTGGGACAATCTGCAGCTGGAAGTTGTTTTCTGTTCACCATGACAATTAGGCTCAAGAGCTTTTTGGACTATGATTTAACATCAAAATATATAGCTTGAGACCTGAAACGTTGGTCTTAACCACTGGCAAGCGCACGCATGTACTGTACACAGGCCGCTTTGTAGACATAGAAATCAACGCAGTTCACTAAGCTGCTGGTTTCAAATCTCTGCAGATGTTGTGGTAAAATAATAAGAATAATAGCACAATAATGAACTTGTGTAACCTTTTTTTGCAGCACTGTTTGCAAAGCGCTTATATGAAAACCATAAACCCAGAAGCATAATTGTAATCATAATAAATGGAAGAGGGAAAAGAAAAGGATCGAATGATGGAACCATGTGCCAGTATGGTTGACTAAAACACTTATGTTGAGTGCCAGCATGTTATTCCCCCTGAGTGTGGTTTCAGATGCTGCTCTCACTGGCTAGAATGCTAGTGGGATAATAAATAGTGGAGCGGACTGCATTTATTTCAAAGCTTTGTGGCAGAGGTGCAAGGGGTCAGATGGTATTTCCCTCTAAACACTGTAGGGGGGCATTAAACACAGTTCAGCCAAGAACACAAACCACTGCTGTCATGGAGAAGCAGTCAACATCTCTATCCACTTGTGTATAAACGCATGCCACCGACAGAGAGGAGGGGAGAGGATGTTTGTTGTTGTCCCAGGAGCAGCATCTCAGTGCCCACACATTCATAATCATACATCGTACATCCTACATACTGCACAAATACACCAAGTGTTAGTGTCAATTGTCTCTTTCCTTCTTCTACTGCTACTTCTTTCTGTGGCAAAAAACAGCCCTAAGTCCAGTTGTCTGCTGATCCCTATCCACACTTGGCCTCAGCATTCCTTGGTCCTGGGGAGGGAAAGCCAACATGCCTCTCTTTGTAGAAAGGTTCTTGTTAAAAAAATTATTTTTAGTGTTAGGAAAATATAAGGGTGTTCAGAGATGAAAAGTAACCGACATCCACAGCTGTCTGTGTGTATGTGATTGTGTATGTCTTTGTTTGTGTGTTTTATCAAGTTTATTCTCTTGGTTCTGCAACAGTACGTCTGACCATCAAACAGGAAGACTGACAGGAAGAATGAGTTACACCCTTTCTTTTGATAAAGTGCATATTTTAGTATGTCTTTGTTATTATTATTTCTGTCTCTCTTTTTCTGTTTCTCTTGTACTTTTTCCTCTCGATTATCTTTCGGAGTTGAGTTGATGACAAACGGGCTAGAGAACAGTCGTGGTGGCGTTGCGCGTTGTCTTTGTCATCTCTCCTATTTGTCTTATTGCACCTCTCTCTCCTGCCATTTTACCTCACCTGCTCCATATCACATTCTCTCTCTCTGTTTGTAGGAGTAATAGGCACTCAGTGGGGGGTTCACAGGGCAGCTCCCCAGGGTGCTCCAGAGGGGGCTCTCTGACTAACGGGGAGCTGACTGAGGAGCAAGTCCTCGAGCCAGAATCATCTGGTCACCGTCGATCCTCCAAGGGTCACGGAAGCCCAGGAAACAGTGCAGGTATACAACAAGTCCTCTAACCTTACTGTGTTACACACAGACCTAAATTCAAGAGTGCTTTTATGTGTTTAACCTAAATAGTTTATCAGAGCTAACTCTGATCTCATTAAACTCTCATTAAAACAGTGCTGCATTGTAAAAATACCTACAGCATTTAGTTTAATTCTACTTTATTTACATAGCACCAATTCACAAACAAGTTATCTCAAGGCACTTGACATAATGAAGTTAAGATCATACAGATATGTAGAGGAAGAAATCACCCTTAAGCAGGCATGGTGATGGTGGAGAGGAAAAAAATCTCCTTTACAGAGGAATCCTCCAGAAGAACCAGGCGCAGGTTGGGCAGCCATCTGCCTTGACCAGTACATAGTTTAGCAGCCAGCCTAGATGTGCCTGTGCCAAACCTTTACAATAGTACATGAATTTAGTGGACTAGTTACAGCGAAAAATTGAAGATTGTGGAAAGAACAACATCAGCTGATCTTTGGATCCTAGTTTAGTTAAAAGCCAATTCAGTTAGCCAGTCATAAAACAAAACAGGCTTTTAAAAGCTCATATTGCAGAGTATTTGACCAATCAGCAACGTTCAGTTCTGTGTGCCCAGCTCAAAAGCTAGGGGACTTGATCCCGACCAGAGACTTTTCTGTGGGGTAGAACTATAGCCTCAGAATTACATTTAGTTGTGAAAATGTACTGCACTGGAAAATGACCATCTGTAACCATAAATCACTTTTCTGTCTCTCTTTTTCTGTTTCTCTTGTACTTTTTCCTCTCGATTATCTTTCAGACAAAGTTGAGTTGACGACAAACGGGCTAGAGAACAGTCGTGGTGGCATTGCCCGTCATACACCACCTCCATCCTCCCCATCAGGTCGGTCCCCAGCTGCCAGCAGCAGTAGTGGCAGCCCATCTCCAGGTCAAGATACCCTTGGTCCAGCCACCCCAGCAGAGTCTACACCTAGCTCCACCTCCACACCAGAGCAGGCTAGCAGTAGCAGCACTGCAGCAGAGACCACTACAGATTCGCTCCCGGCTGGGTAAAAGTCACGCAAAGATAAAATGCATCAGAACATCCCGCATTTAGCCCAAAATTTGAAGTTGACAATTTTTTATTTTTTCAGTAATTTGGTTTTCAAAGTCAGCTAATGTACCTTTATACATTTTGCACTTCTGCAGCTGCACACTCCCACCCTCACGTTTCACCATCCTGTATTATGCGGTCACAGTGGTAATTATAATCAGGTCCACACCAAACATTGTGAACATATTATCCAAACTAATTTATTTTTATTTCATATGACCAAAAACATGTGCTGCCAATGTTCAAGCTTGGTTTAATGAAATGTTGGTCTTGCAGATTTGTGATATTCTTGTGTCCAGAGTTGTTCTCCTTGGACATAGCTCTTAGATGCTGACTTATTCATTGTCCTTAACGCTGTCTGATGAGTCACTAAAACACCAGTTTCTAAAGATAGTTTTGCCAAGTCAGAAGGACTTCCAGTCTGTTTTCAGTGTAAGAATTTTATTTGATTCCCCTGTTTAATAAATCTTTTCTTAACCCATTTTCTTAACCCCTTTTAATATATATAACAAATACAATACATTTTAAAATATTGTTATTGAAAAATTGTACAATTTTGAATCATTTTGCATTAGACTGTACACAACATACACGGTGGTCTGTTTAATTTTGTTCTGTTATACACAGTATGTTTCCTTTTACTCCGAAATATGAGCTCCCACCCACATTAAAACTCTCAATTTCCTCTACATTTTTTATGACTGCCTTCAGTAATAAAACTAGGGCTTGCTTGTTACTTTTCATCTCACCCCTTATAAATTATTTTATTTATTTAAGTACATTTACTTAAATACTGTACAAATATTCTATTTTCATTTTCCACTTCATTGATTTGATATTGTAGATGCTTTTCAGAATCTGATTAATTGACTGTAATACTTATTAATCATGACACGTCCATCCATCCATTAATCCAAGATCTGTCCACGTTTATCCTATCTGGGTTGCAGGGGGGGATCTTATCATCAGATATCAGTATGTAAGATAACTAAATAAAATTAAACGCTTGGGTTTAAAAGATTTTATCATCAAAGCAACATCTAAAGTAAATGCATTGCATAATAATGCATTGCAACATTTCACTGATGAACACATATTACAATCCAATGTTATCTTTAAATATTGTAAAAAAAAAAAAAAAATACATTTTGACTTCTAAGAAAACGGATGCATCTAAATGTTGCCTCTAACATGTGATTTATAGAATTGAATGCAGGCTTGTCTTTCTCTGTGTGTCTGTTTAGCTGGGAGCAGAGGGTGTTGCCCCATGGCAGAGTGTACTATGTTGACCACAACACCAAAACAACAACCTGGGAGAGACCACTTCCACCAGGGTAGGCCTGTTTTTATGGTTTGTGTTTATGCACTGGTTGTCTAATAGATGTAAGGGTTTGAAAGTGTTATGCTAAAAACACCTTCAATCTTTTACATTGCGGAACTTTCTGCGTGCCAAGTAGTATAGAAATCAAACATGGTTTTAAATGCGTCTCACCTTTACCAAGTGAAGTTGGACACCATATTACATACACACATTACACCTGATATGTTCTTGATTAACTAGCTGTGCATGTGAGAAACTTTTGTTGCTGAGGAAAGTGTTTTATATTGTTTTTTTTCATGTGTACTATATGTGAGGTGAGTGCCGAAAGTCATTATTTTCTTAGTGGGCCAAGATTTATTAGATGCTTGTGTAAAGAGACTGAACACAGGGTCACCATTAGCCATTAAAAGGTCTAAAATCCAATCATCTGACTTTAGCCCTTAAAGGACTTAAATCTTCTGAATAATGTGTAGGTTAATTTGATCATGTAAAGGTTTAGTTGAGGTTATACAATAATGCATTAACTACTATGTGTTTTGTGAGAGCATTTTTGTTCTCACAATAGTGCCATTTATAGCTGTATTTTTGGGGGAAATCTGAAGGGGGGCTTCTACTTCTCCTTTGAAGATAAGAAGTATCAATTTTTGTGTTTCGGTAAACTTAATTAACCAGGTTACAGTCTGCTTTCTTGTGAAAGCTGTTTTCTTAAATGAGAAAGCTGGTGTCTGAAATCTGGATGGGGGATTAGGGAAGGATGGTTTCCCCAGGTAGATTTCTGTTAGAGAACACAGATTTCTTTCCCATGTATCTTCATAACCAGATTTCTATTCGCTTTCTCCAACTGTGTATATGCATAACAAAAGGCTGCAGACAGGAACATGCAGCTGAGTTGAATACTCTGTGCACGGGGTGGTGCTTGGGCACTTCGTGCAGGGGGTAGGACATGGCGCAACAACAGATCTGCCCTTACTGACAGAGTTTTATCCTTCCAGTTCGACGTTGTATTTGCCCAGTTTTGCTGCAATCGCAGGAAATGGACGTCTTCAACAGGTCCGCTCACTCATGGTGAATCTCTCGGAGTATTACCTTCTCTATTCGCAAATTAGCTCTAGCAGAGATAATCCGGACTTTGCACTAGGGAACTGGCTGTGTAAAGTCCAGGTAATGTCAGGGCCAACAGAATTGGGCGTTTGCGTTCACACATACACCCACCCTAGAGAAAGTCTGGAAAATGTCTCATCTCTAGCGCTGTCCATTAGTGCAGAGTTCAAAAATCAGCATCACTAATGGTATAAGGGTGCATTAATACACATTGCATGGGTAACACTATTAATTCTGAATAATATACACAGGTTTTGGAGCAAAAATGCTGCCATCAAGATATCTTTTTAGGGAGGGATTTATTTTTGTAAGATGATGTTAAACTACATTTTGCCTGTATTACAACAGCATGGCTTAGTAATAAAGCCTGCCTGCATTGCAGACCTGTCACCAATGGAAAGCATGTGGTGCATTATGAAGCCAAAAGTATAACAAAGGCGAAAATCCTATATCAAGCAAGAAAATCACAGTAATAAACATACCAATGTCCCAGCTTTTTTTTTAAACATTTTGCTGGCATTCAATTCAAAATGAGCAAATATTTAAAAAAAAAAATAAGCATTTGATTAGTCTTTGTACTACTGATGATCAAAAGCTGGTTACAAATAATATGTAAATCATCACATTTTTCCTTATTTACACAGTGTCCAAACTTGGACATAAATGGTACATAAATGTCCACATACGTTTGTTCTGTGGTTTTTGGTTTGTATTTACAATCAAGTGGTTGTGTTGTGGATGAGAACAGAATCTACAGCAAAAAAGTGAGAGAACCAAGGTTTTTTTTTATTTGTTCTAAAACCATCATAATAATTGGTACAGAGTAACCCTGCCAAATTCTGGCACTTGTCTGAAAGTTTACAAATTTATGTAACTTTCACAGTGTGTGAAACTGGATTACAGAGAGAAAAAAAAGGCTTTTTTTTCCCCCTGAAAAAAGGTCACCCCCACTTCTCCCCAAATCTCCTCCCACCCCCCATCTCAGTTTTTCCACACAAGGAACGAGAGCATAAGAACAAAAGTCCTTTTTTACTGCCACAAGTCCTCCCATCCACCACTATGTTGGCTGCTGGCTGCTGTGGCCCTTCAGAGGATCAATTAGCAGCCTAATGATGGGCTAGCACTCCAGATGTAAACACCAGGAACTGTCTAGAGGTTTGGGGGAGTTAGGCAATCTAGGTTCGGAGGCTGAAATAATGAAAGCCATCCGAAGCCAGAATGAATGGCTGAGTCACACTGCTCTTTGTCAGATACTCTCCAGAAATTGTAACCAGTGATGCAACACATGCTGAAACACTCACTTTAAGTTGCAGGACGTGTTAACAAACTTTTTGGCTAAAATAACTAAATTTATTAAAACCAACTTAAGTTAATATGACTCTATGCTTGTCTTCATCACATTACTCCTCTCAACCATAAACGGCTTTCTAATGTTTGATGTTAAACAATAGAGAATACTGTGCAAAACAGTATTGTGCTGAATTTAAAAATATCAAATGGTTTCATTTAAAGTAAACCATTCATCTTTAAAGGGTTAGCTTTGGTTTTCTAAGGCCTAATCAAGAAGTCAAAAGAGAACACTTGCCTATGTACAATGTAGTACATCATAAAGCATTCATTGTGATCATTGCTTTGTCAGTTAGGACTGTGGCCTCTCCCATACTGTAGTTGCTGGTGGCCAGATTAAAATGCACTGTCATTTTAAAGTGAGAAATTTGATATTTGCTAATTATTTAATTTTTTTATTTTAAATGTTTTTTTAAATTGATACCAGCATCTAAAAGAAATTGAATTTAGGTCATGTAAACCTCTTTTTTACATCACCTCTTCTATTAACAGCACTCTGTCATGTTATTAGTTCATAATACTGCAATTTTTTTTCAAATGGTGACAGACTTCTGGGCGGTTAGTTTAGCACCGAAATTCTCTTACTATTGATCCATGCTGTGGTATAACCCCTGTAGTAGTTTGACATTGCTTTGCTGAAATAGATGGAATAGATAGAAAATTCCCTGAAAAAGATGATATCTGGATGGCAGCATTTGTTGTTCCAACACCTTTATATATATTCATCATAAATGGGGGTTTCATAGTTATGCAAGTTACACATGTTGTGTGTCCACTGCATCTGTGGTGCTGTGAATAATGCCCCCACACAGCACCACAGATGCAGTGGACAGTTTCCCACTTCACCTTAGTCCATTTAGACACCTGTGGCAAGTAACAGGTCTGGGCAATATATTAATCACACTTACAACCAGTTAAAATGGAGAAAAGTTGACTCAACCTTTGTGATGTGTGTCATACTGTGTAAAGTGTAAAGAAGTGTTTGTGGATTTGAGAGAAAAAATTGTGGAAAAACATAGACAATCTCAAGGCTACAAGCCCATCTCCAGATGTTAGTGTTCGTGTGTCCACTGTGCACAATATTATCAAGAGGTTTACAACCCATGGCACTGTAGCTAACCTCCCTGGACGTGGACGGGATGGTAAAATTTATGAAAAATTACAACGAAGGATTGTTCGAATGGTGGATAAAGAACACTGAACACAAACAAATTCAAGCTGATCTGCAGAGAAGGGGTACAACAGTGTAAGCTCACACTATCAGTCGCGATCTGAATGAAAATACGGTAGGAGACCCATGAGGACAAAACTGCTAACACAAAGGCATAAAAAAGACTGGAGTTTGGCAAAACCACAATCCTTCTGGGAAAACCTACTGTGGACAGATGAGACAAAAATAGAGTTATTTGGTAAAGAACATCATGGCACTGTTTACAGAAGAAGAAATGAAGACTTCAAAGAAAAGAACACAGTCCCTACAGTCAAACATGGTGGAGGTTCAAAGATGCTTTGCTGCTTCTGGCATTGGATGCCTTGACGGTGAACTTTATCAGGAAATCTGATGATTACCAAAGAATTTTGGGCGCAACGTAGTGGCCAGTGTCAAAAAGCTGCGTCTCCACCAGATGTCATGGGTTTTCCAGCTGGACAATGACCCGAAAATCAGAAATGGTTACAAACAAAATGCTGGAGACTTCTGAATTGGCCAGCAATGAGTCCAGATCTAAATCCCATAGAACACCTGTTATAGAATACCTGTTGTATTAAATATTTCCAAAGGGGGTGCTACCAAATATTAAGTTAAGGCTGCCAATAATTTTGTCCAGTGAATGTTTTTTGTGTTTTGTGTGAAATTTTATTAGATTTGACTTTTCTTCTGTTTTTTTGTGTTGTTCCAATACAAACAAAAACAACAAGAATGTCAATATCAAAACATTTGCATTTGGAACAATTTTCTGAGAGAAGGGTTGCATTTTCTGACAGAATTGCAGGGGTGCCAATATGTTTTTTTTACATACATGAATGTATGTATTCCGTAACTATTATAAATAATCTGAAGATAGGAGCTTGTGATGTTTGCTGTCAGTCAACATGATGATAAATAATAAGAGAAAGGATGTATTGTATAATCTCAATGTAGACCGAGTTCATAATGAGTGGACCTAATGAAATGGATAATTAATGACATGACTGGTACACAGACTTAAAATCAGATAGCAGAACCAAGTAAAGACTTTGAGACAGGCCACTGTGGCCTTTGGGATTTTCCCTGGCTCCAGTAAATAACTAGCTAGTGCTAATATCAGAGAGGGAACAGTGTTTTTCCTGCCTTTTAAAGGAAACTCAGAAGCCTAGTGGTCAGAATGACTATTCCTAAACCAAATAACTCCATGTGTTTGCAATCATCCCCACTGCTGAAGTGTCCTTGAGCAGCACAGTGAAACTTACCAGCTCCTGGGATTCTGTCATTAGCTAGTCATTAATTTCTGACCACAAGGGAAAGGACCATCGGAAGACAACAGAGTATCATTATTATGCAGATTCTTACACAACCTATCCTCTAAAAAAAAATCTTCAGGATGATGATTCAGTCAAATATGTCCGCACAATGCAAAAAAAACACCAAAAAAAAAAACAAAACCTTAGATCCTAGAAATTCCATTTACAGCATATTCACACAGTTATACATAATATGACCATTCAGAGTGATGTTGGAACTTACTGTTGTTGGAAGTTATTTGAGGGAACATTGAAGTTGTCAGTCTGAGTTATGGGCTGTCAGTAGTTTTTTTTTTTTTTTGTCTTATTTAAATCACATACCAGAATAAATACTATAAACATCAGTAATGCCAGAGCAGTTGTTATTAGAGATGCTGGAGCCTGCTGTGCTCTTAACCTGCTTTATTTGGCCAATAATGAGGATGATAATAATGCATGTTAAATGTAACAGAACCCTTTGAAATTATCTGCAATTAGGTTTGAATAAAATATGATCAGAACAAGTGCAAATGATTTAAACAAATAACACACAAATCATTAGTTTGTTCTTGTGTCCATCTTGGATACATCACTCAAACACTAAGTGTAGGTTAGAAAAACTATATCTAGCTAAATGACATCAACAAAACTGGAGTCTTAACTAATGAAACTAAATAGGAGTTTAAACTTTTTTTGTGATTAATTGTACACAAATATTTTCCCAACAAAAAATAATATTAACTTTATAAACAGAATGGAAGATGTGATTATGGGCACATCATGGTAAATGGTTCATGAAACATGATTTGCATGGCTCTGTTACACCAAAGAAACATCACTGTTTGTCAGAAAGCACCTTGGCAATACACCACATCACTGAGAAAATGTGTACTTTTGGATTGGATGGGCAACTGTGGCACAGGAAGGTAGAGCGGTTGTCCACCAATCTCACAGTTGTTGGTTCAATCCCCACCTCCTCCAGTCACATGTTGAAGTGTCCTTGAGAAAGACACTGAACCCCAACTTAGTTGCTCCTGGTGAGTGTTGGCCCCCATCGGTTTATGAGTGTGTGTTTGATTGTGAGTGTGAATGGCTGAATGAGAAGCAGTGTAAAGTGCTTTGAGTGCCAATAGGTAGAAAAGCGCTATATAAGTGCAGACCATTTACAATTTTACCATTGATGAAACTAAAAAAATTGTTTGGGAGTGTGTGTGTGTGTGTGTGTGTGTGTGTGTGTGTGTGTGTGGTAATAAGGGCACGGTAATGATCAGCTTCATGAAAACCTCATCCTGACAGTGAAGTACGGTGGAAGTAGCATCGTGATTTGGGGCTGCTTTGCTGCCTCAGTACCCAGATAGCTTCTTCACGAATTCTCAATTTTATTGTAGTATCTCAGAAGATATGTCAGGGCGGATTCTCCACCAGCTGAAAGCTCACATATCTATATTCCAAGTATTTATTGTCAGAATCAAATGAATTTAACTATACTACTATATGGAGGTTACTGTGGAGGTTTGAGGAAGGTGTTTAGAAATAGTCAGCGAATGCAGAATATGTTAGATTTTGATTGGTTATAGTTTACTGTGGAGGACTGGACAAAGTTTATTATTAAGCTTGTCTCACCTATTCATGGCAGTACCAGTTTTTCATCGGGATTGCATGGAAACCATATTAAACAATTATTTTTTTAGAAAAACATTTAACAAGCTAAAGAGGTGATAGAGAGACTCCAGCTAGTTATGAAAGGTTACAAAACATCGTGACAACAGTAGAAGTGCTGTCTTGGTCTATATGAGTATTTATTCCATTTTGTGTGTGTGTGTGTGTGTGTGTGTGTGTTTGTGTGTGTGTGTGTGTGTGTGTGTGTGTGTGTGTGTGTGTGTGTGTGTACGCATATGCCTGCCTTTATGAAAGACTGCACATTTCTCAAGCCTGTTGTTATCTGCACTGTTTTTTGAGCATACAGAAGTCAGTGTTATTTTGTCTTCTAAATTCTGTAGCACTTAAGTCAGAGATATAAGAATAGCTGCAGAAAAGCAGCTCATCCTGCTGGGAACAGAGAACTGCTCTTTTTTTCTAGACCTAATGCATGTTCATGTGTGTTTTTCATGTGGGACCATGTATATCGTGTGTGTGTGTGTGTGTGTGTGTGTGTGTGTGTGTTTTCTGTGGACAATCTGTATATGTCCAGGCCTCTAGTCTCGGGAATAGCATAAGATATACATAGACGTCTGAATTATGGCACTGGCATGCAAATACATGCCGCAATGCTTTCTTGTCACTCAAAACCCACCATCTCCCAGGGCTTTCTTTCGCTATTGTAATTGTGAGCTGGTTTGTTGTAAGCAATAAGGAGTGTTTGAAGTCTCAGGCCATTGATAACATAGTCCTCAAGAAAAATACATTTTATTCTTTCCTTTGGAGGCCGATTATCAGAATATGTAGAACAAGGTTCCTATGGTGAATTGTTCATATTAAAGTTCTTTAGTTGTTGTTGTGTGGGTTTTTTTTGTTTGGTTTTGTTTGGTTTTTGGTCTAACATGTACAGGTTCTTAGCAAATGTGAAAAATGTGAAATAATAAGTGTTAAAGTGTTGTTACCCATTTCAGTGGTATAATCTCTTAATTCCTTCCCTATCCTCATTTACCCAATGTCTTTACATCTCTACTCCTCTGTTCCCCTTCTGTCCCTTTTTAAGTCCTCCCACTGTCTCCCTCCTGTTTCTGTTTTCTTTCCTTTTCTAGCCTTTGTTTCTTTTCCCCCCTCTATAAATCATAACTGCTACTGTCAGTAGCGTAGCTTTTTAATCTATCTACCCACTGTTGATATTCTTAATAAAGATGTCTCTTACCCTCCCTTTTATGTTTATTTCCTCCCATCCAGCTGGGAGAAGCGAGTGGACCAGCGAGGCAGATTCTACTATGTGGACCACAACACCAGAACCACCACATGGCAACGGCCTACAGCTGAGTCAGTGCGTAACTACCAGCAGTGGCAGAGCCAGCGCAGCCAGCTGCAGGGCGCCATGCACCAGTTTAGCCAGCGCTTCCTCTATCAGGTACTTCAGGCCATCACTAGCCAGGTTTACATGCAGAGTATGCATGTAAATGAGATACAGAGGCGTGACTACTGTGGAGTCAATATGTGATTTATATTTGTTGAATTACAGTGAAAAGAGACATCTCTGTCTATAATGGTGTATAACCCTGATTTTTAGAAAAAGCTGATTCTGCAGGGAAGAGGCACTGGTTAGCCACCTTTTAGTGAAATTCAGATTTTGTGAAAACCTTGTTTAAAAGACTGACGATGTGCAGTGTGGATACAGGTTAGTAGCTGTAAAGTTACTTTTAAATTAACTATAAAGCAAAGAAGGGACAGACTAAACTGTTAAACCATGGTGTGAAATTACAAAGGACTCCCAATTATTTACACCTTTTATAGTCTTTAATTTAATCCTGTTGTGTT
Source organism: Channa argus (assembly GCF_033026475.1). Classification (NCBI taxonomy): domain Eukaryota; kingdom Metazoa; phylum Chordata; class Actinopteri; order Anabantiformes; family Channidae; genus Channa; species Channa argus. The sequence continues at coordinate 27,286,926 of NC_090200.1, forward strand.
AAAAACAGGAGTCTAGTATTAGTTTGATTTAATTTCCCTGTACCATGAACGGGTGGCAAATTAATAATCACTCAGTGTTAAACAGGATACTGTGGTCCTGGAGTAGGAATGTAATGTTTAAAATGAAGCAATCCTGGGATTTATAGGAGAAAGTAAAAAAGGCAGACAGACTTCTTTTTAGATTAGTCATGGAAAACTGTACAAGGTTTTTTTTTTTTTTGTATCAAGCTGCAAAAACATGGCACATCCTGCTATGCGTAGCTCAGTTGGTAAAGGCAGTCGTCCACGGACCACAGGGTCAGTGGTTCGCTCCCCGTTCCCGGCTGTATGTTGAAGTGTCTCTGGGCAAGACAGTTAACCCCTAACAGCCCATTCCCATCACCAGCTGTGCAGTACCGGTCCAAGCCCGGTAGTAATTGGGGAGGGTTGCGTCAGGAAGGGCATCCGGCGTAAATACTGTCCCAAATCAACATGCGGACATGATCCGCTGTGTTGACCCTGATCTCACGGGATAATCCGAAAGGACACACATCCTGCTATGTGACTGTAGTGCATGCATATGCTAATATGAGGCAGCCCTAAAACCAGCCTCAAGTTGCAGTGTTTTATCTCATTTTACAGCTGTCTATCAACAATGATCACTGCTTTTCTTCTAATTTCAGTTTGATTTCCATCTCTTTACCTCTTTAGCTGTTGCTACCATTGCGTTTTGTAATTCCCCACTTCTTCTACTGTTTATTTCAAGGTAGCCAAAAGAATTAAACACATCCTTTGCAGCTGATGACAAACAATATTTTTTTACTGTACAGTTATGCAGTTATCTTTGTGATTCTGACTTGTTTAAACTTCACAAAAGTATAATTACAAAAAAAGACTAGTTTTGGACAGTCTTCCCTTACATTTGTCAATGTGCTTGTAAGCTGTCTAGTCTCAGTTTTGTCTCTAAAATGTAGAGATGCTGCATAGAACTCCTTGTTCTAATTTTATTGGTCAGATTGAAATACAGCGCTTCACTTTGTTTACACATTGCCACAAATGCACAGTGGGATTGACGGCAATTCATACATTCTTTTTGAGTTTGATGAGCACTTTACGGCGCACGTTACAGTTGACTTGCCTACTAACTGTCAAAAGGTCTCAGCTATAGGGAGGAATTAAAGAAGTAAATTAAAACTTGTCTTAGTAAATTCCCAATTGAGGTTCCCTGACAGTCGCCATTGCCTTAGTGAAGCAGCCAAGGTCAGACTGCAGCCAGACAGTAAGACCCAAGTGACTAAAATAACAAAGATCTCTCAATGCACTATTAGTGAAACCTCAGAGTATTTAGCAGCTACTGTTTCACTGCATCATTTCTTCAAAACCTCTTATCTTTCAATCATTTTATCAATAAACCATCATTCTGTTTCTCCCTTTTGTAACTTTGTTTTTACACATTTTGATATTTTCCTCCCTCCCACCCATTGTCTTACGTTATTTCAACCTGCAGCTGCTGTTGTCAGTGTCATTTGAAAAACAACTGAAATTATAAGAAGCAGTTTATTACTTAGTTTAACCAAAGTATTCACTGAGTTTTGTTTTTTTTTCTTCACAGCTTACTGTTGCAGTCGGTCATTTAACTTTGAACATTAATACTCATCTGACATTTTGGCAGTTACAAGTACATGCATCAGAGAAACAGACCTCCTTTGTGAAGAACATCAGAACTTTAAGTTAACTTAAAACATTAACAGGTGTTGAGGTCTGTTACTGATTTATTGTCCACTGGCATTTACAGTAGCTCTTGGCAGTTGAAAACATAAGGCTCCTGGTCATATTATTACTCTGTTTATTTTGCTGATTGTGACACCAGTTTTGTTACTGTTACTGAGGTGGTCTTATAGTAATGCTTTATTATAGTAATAATTCATTTAAAGTATTGAAATCCTGTTAATATGTTGTCATCAGAAAATAAAAGGTAAAGATCTGACAACAAAAATTTGAACACACCACAAAGGCTCCAGCCAATGACCAACTAGCATGGGCAGAACATACAATACACAAAGGCCCCTGCAGGCTGAATGAGATTTGAACTGGGGACCTTCTAGCTCCAGCACTAACCACTCCCTCACCATACTGCCAGCCACCACAACCAGCCTTAAAAAAAAAAGTAAAAATCATCATCAAAAAAATGAAAAAACAAAGAACTTTGTGGGAGAAACAAATGTACAGGCCAAATGCAGCAAAAAGACAAAAGAATGCACGGAAAAAAGTATTACTCTGAAATAGGATTTAAAAAAATAAATATAAGGTCACAATCTGCAAAAAAGAAGAAACTTATTCCATTGTTTTCTGTCTTACGTTTGTTTCACTTACTTACAAGACCGTAGATAAAATAACCAAGTTGTAGCTAAGTGATTCCTTCAGTATTGCAGCAAAATACATAACCTAGTTATTCTCTGCATAAATGCATCTGAACACATTCTATTTGCATTAAAAAGCCCAGTACTTATTTCTGTCAGTTAAGCTTTTATTACTTTCATTTTAAGTGGATCTCATGCAGCATCATGCCAGCTCATAGCAGTGATGACTATTTGATGTATTGTTTTTCCTGTATTTGACATAAGCTGTTTTACTTTAGCCTGAGTGTGATATTTAATGATTATTAACCAGGTTCCCCTGCATCTAAGTTTTTCCAGGGATCTAAGATTTTATGTGTGATGTACAAATAATTGAACAATGAAAAATTCACAATGGGACACAGACATTGAGTTAATGTGAGCTGGGTCCCCTTTCTCCCCCAGTGTGTGTGAGAAAAGCCAATAGGCTGGTCTGCCATGCATGTTGATAGTACACTACACGGTCTTGGAATGCCCATAGTGCTGATAGCAGTGACTATTTATGGCCCCAGTGTGTGTGAACAAGGAAACGCATACAAAAAAGCTCATAGTTTTACTATGAACACATATACTAGAGTGTAACTAACACATAGTAGTATATAGTATATATGTGTGTGTGTGTGTGTGTGTGTGTGTGTGTGGATTTTCTATAAAAAGTAATTACTCCCAAATAATGACTTAAAAAAATATGTCAGAAACAATTATCATCCTCCCCTACTATTAAAACACAGCATGTCAATTTGTGTGTGTGTGTGTGTGTGTGTGTGTGTGTGTGTGTGTGTGTGTGTGTGTGTGTTCACAGGGCTGCAATGTTGAGGTCAGGTGCCACATTTTTTTGGTAACACATGATAACTTAAGGGGGTCAGGACACCAGTCATTCTCTTAAATGACCATGGTGCTTTAGCAAATACATGTGTGTACACACACAAACACTGTGCAAAATTGCGTCTGTGAAAACTCCTTAACACAATCACTAAAGTTTGAGAGTTTTTGTACCTTAGTTAACACACAGGTTCTTGCAGAAACACATACACACACACACACACACACACACACACACAGACAACACAAACGTTTTAGCTACAGTCTGTGTGTGTGGAGTAATTGCAGCTCGTTAGGAAACCCGGAGTGCAGCCTCAGAGTCATTAAGAGATGTTTCCGGCTCTCCCCTCTCCTCCCCCCTTTCTCTCATATCCAGTAGTCCTCCTTTCCTTCAACTAATTTCTATCCTTTCACCCAACTCTCACACACCCTAATTGTTTTTTCTTGTCTTTTCAAATAACTTCGGCCTTTCTCCCTCTCTTTTTTGTTTTTACTACTCACATCAGCCTCCAGCCCTCTCCCCTCACCTTCCCTCAATTGCTTCCTTCTTCCTAACCTCACCAGCCCCATCCCCCCCACTCCCTCACTGACATTAGGTCCATTCTCACTGGAACAAGGATCCTTAACAACACCACCTGAATCAACCCTGTGTTTTATCACTTGCAGCCGTGAACAGAAAACTCACACATGTCCACTTGGTTGCATGTCACACTCACTTGTGTTTACAGACAAGCCATTAGTGATCATATTTCTATAGAGCACTTTTGTAGGTGGTTTACTTCATGAAAGGACAATGAACAGAACATAGGTAAACCACACTGATGCTGGTTGTGTTAACACGTTTTCAAAAAGTAATATAAATTCTTTTAAGCCAGTGATACTTGTTAGTTTTATGGCAGAAACCTATTTTGTATCAGTTTCTTTATCTGTGTTTATCTGTGTTAAATTTGTTGGATTATAGAAAGAGTCTCAGATTATATGCTGCAACATTAATGTGTGGTAAAGTTCACGCATTTATTTAGTCAGCACTTTTCCCTCTTTACACTAAGCTAAAAAAATGGCATAATGTTGCCCCAGTGTTGATTTTTAGAAAGCTGTTTGGGGTCTTAGTTATAGAGCCATGGTGCTTCATGTGAAGTCTAGGAGCCATGTAACACCCATGTTAGAAATACAGTGCGTATCTGAACTGCTGTCAAAACATTGGGTTAGCGTTGTTGATCGGCTTTTGATCATCTTGCAAATCTACAACATGATTCAGAGTCAAGGAAAATTGTTATTCAACATATTCAAAATTACTTTCACTGATTTGGTAGGAATTCAGGTTCATGCATTCAACATGTTTGTGCAGTAAGACACATGTTAGAAGGCAAACAGCTGGGGGGGTTGGAGTAAGAATCCGACTAGATTGGATAAAGCTAAACATCATACCACATTACTTTTTGTGGCTACAAAAAAGTAGCCAAAAAGTGACTACATTCTTCCAAACACTTGCATGTTGTAGCAGTCCTTTGAGAATCCACGCCTTGTTGCAGAAACCCAAAGCTATCATAAGTATAATTATTAACCTGTTGGATATAATGCACAACAGCTTTGCTTTAGTTTGCATGATGTAATAATGCATTTTTTTGTTTAGTTTACATAGAAGGTCTACAATGACTTTTCCGTGCCAGTACCTTTCCTGCCACACATAGGAATTGCTGGGCTCTTATGATGCTGTAGTTCTGGAGGTGTGTCCTGTTAAGCATGTTTATTTAGATGCTACTGTATGCTTCTAAACTGTCTGTCAGTGCCAGACTGACCAACAACTGCTAGTAATTTCTTTTTAAAATTTATTTTTCTGTCCCAGAAAGTCATTGACAATAAATGGTATGTCACTGGGCCAGAGACTTGTCTTGTGTATGAACACACTATAATTTAGGATGGTGAAGCCTCAGATAGGCACAGTAATCCTGCCAGAAATTGGCAGTGTAAGGGCTTTTAAGACCTGCACTTTTCCCTGGTTCCTATTTTTTCACTTATTGCAACATACTGGGATCATATCTCTTGACCACATCCCACTTTTTGACTTGTACCCCTGTGGGGAGTTGCGTTATAATTTGAAAATGTCTTAATTATATTATAGTAGCAACTCATTTTGTCCGTTAAAGACTTTTTATAGAGGTTACCTGATGAATTCTTCCTTCTTTTGTGATGGTAAAGTGAATGTGTTGGATAAATTGGCTTGGACCAAACGATTCATCATCTTTAGCTTTAGAAAAACACTTCAGTGTTTTTTTTAGTGTTTTTAGACATTTTATAATGCAAATAATTGGGTAACAAAAAAACAAATCAGACAAAATAAGTTGTGCAACCCTTCTAACTCCACCTGTGGTTAAAATCTTACAGTATATCGAGATAATTTGTCACACAGGTGCAAGTGTCTTCAAAAACCGCTCAGTCACATACCTCAATGTTATTGGTTCAGGTCAAAATACAAAAATATTGAGCAAGATTTGTAAATGAACAACTTTGTTGTGTGCACCCGGAAAGCAGGCATCACTTAATACTAAATACTAGAGCAAAAGCAAACATGTTTCAAACTTCTTCAGCCAGAACCTGCATTTCTCTAACACATGGTCAGGTCACTAATGAACTCACTGACCTTAAGTTTTTCAACTTGTTTTGCCTCTCTGCTCCCTTAAGATGTGCAAAACAAGTTGTGAGTCCTTTTTGCTGCACATATGTAACCTAACTTTGTTTAATCTTGTATCTTCTGTTAAAGTGTTTAAAAAGTGAACAGCTAAAATCTCCATTTTCACCTGTGGTCTCTGGCCGTGAATCAGGCCTTTATGGGATTTTTCTTCTAGATCTATAACACCTAAACTTTATTTTACTAGTTTCTTCCAACAAACTGCTTTTTTCCCTCTCTTCCTGGCTTGTTTCCCCAGTTTCTCTTTTCTTTTCTCTTGCTCTGGCCTCGCTGTGTCTGGAAGCTGCTGAGGAGCTAAATGGTCAGAGCCAGAATGAAGTCATCATGTCTTTATATCATTATATTCTCCTTTTACCTTTTTTAGTCACAGAAAAGCCATAAGGGTGGGGCGCAGGGGCATAGATTGGCTGTCGATGGAGCGAAAAACACACACACACACACACACCCTTTAACCCTGTTGCAGTATGTGCCCACTCTTGCTCCTCCGGCAGGGCCCAGTCCTTTCCATCCCGACTCCCTCACAGTTTCCATGACTGAGCTACTTTAAATGGGCACAGTCATATTTCTCTTAAGGAAATGCTGCGTAAAGTGACGTTGACATTTGGTGGATAATTCTCCACTTTATGACTTCTCAGGAAATAATCATCACTTTTTGTGCTGCAGTAAGTCTCAGTCAGAAAACTCTTTGAAGGCCTACCAACTTTTTTAGGTTTTGATTCTTTTCACATCATTGCAGCCAACAAAGGACAACAAGCACTACCTGTGCTGCCAAAACCACCCATTAATAGACAGTGAAGCAACCCCAATTCAAAAAAATGCATGGATTTGCAAGTCTTATCAACACATATTTTATTCACAATATAACATAAACATATCAGATGCTGAAACTGAGACATTTTACCATTTCATGGAAAATCTTAGCTCATTTTGAATTTGATGGCAGCAACACTCAAAAAAAGGTAAAAAAAAAACACATCTCAAAAAAGTTGGAACAAGGGCAACAAAAGGCTGCAAAAGTAATTGCTGCAAATAAAAAAACAAGTGGAGGAGCCTTTGACAGCTAACTAGGTTAATTGGCAACAGGTCAGCGACATGACTGGGTATAAAAGGAGCATTTCAGTGAGGCGGCACCTCTCCAATGTAAAAATGGGCAGAGGGTTACCAATCTGCAACAAACTGCATCTAAAAATGTGGAACAATTACAAAAAAAATTTCCTCAATGTAAAATTGCACAGATTTGAAGATCGCACAATGTACACTATATAAAAGATTCAGAGAATTAGGAAAAACCTGCGCAAGGGACAAGGCTGACGGTCAAAACTAGATGTGATCATCAGGCCCTCAGGCGGCACTGCATTAAAAACAGGCATGATTCTCTACTGGACATCACTGCATGGGCTCAGGAACACTTCCAGAAATTACTGTCTGTGAAAGCAGTTCACAGTGCAATCCACAAATGTAAGTTTAAGCTTTACCATGCAAAGAAGAAGCCATATGTCAACATGATCCAGAAATGCCGCCAAGTTTTTTGGGGGGCCAAATCTTATTTAAAATAGTCTGAAGCAAAATGGAAAACTGTTCTTTGGTCAGATGAATAAAAATTTCAAATTCCTTCTGGAAAACATGGACGCCGTGTCCTGCAGGCTAAAGACGAGAGAGACCATCCAGCTTGTTATCAGCAGACAGTGCAAAAGCCTGCATCACTGATGGTTTGGGGGGGCATTCGTGCCTATGGTATGGGCAACTTTCACATCTGGAAAGACACCATCAATGCTGAAAACTACACAGAGGTTTTAAAAACGAACAATGTCTCTTTCAGGGAAAGCCTTTCATATTTCATGGGGACAATGATGAACCGCATACTGCATCCATCACAACAGCATGGCTTCCCAGGAAAAGAGTCCAGATGCTGAACTGGCCTGCTTGCAGTCCAGACCTTTCACCAATAGAAACTATTTATTGCATCATAAAATTAAAAACAAAATCAAACAACAAAGGTACATAACTGTTGAGCAGCTAGAAGCCTGCATCAGACAAGAATGGAACAACATTCCTCTCCTAAACTCCAGCAACTGGTCTCTTCACCTCCCAGACATTTACAGACAGCTGTTAAAAGAAGATGGAATGCTACACAATGGTAAACATCCCCTGTTCTAACTTTTTGAGATGTGTTACTGCCATCAAATTCAAAATGAGCCAACATTTTCCACAAAATGCTAAATATATAGATCGCAAACGTTTTCTTTTCTGCAGCATTAACAAGGGGAACATATTGTCATTAGCAGAACCATTTCTCTGCATGGCGATGCAGGTAATGCTGTTGAAGTTGTTTGTGTCACACCTAAGCAAACATGTTTTAGCATAAAAACCCATCAGTGGTTGTTAATTCCCAACAAGCATCTTTTCAGTTACTTTTCCACTCGAGATGATATATGCATGTGTGTTTGTGTATATTCCAGCGTATGAACATACACACTGACTGAATGTTTGCCACACGGACAAACTTTCCACACAATGATGCACAGACACATGTACTCACGCACAGTTTTTTTTCTCTCTGTGCGTGAGTGCAGGCTGAGTAAACCCCACTGCAGTTTCCAGGCTCAGGGTGAATAAAGATGCCTTTTGTCAGGCCCAGGGTGGGTTGGGGCGGCGGGTGATGAGGCGTGGTGGGTGGGGCGGGTGGGTGTAGGAGGGGAGGTGTTCGGTCTGGAACAAGCATGAATGTCCCCTCAGTTCTCTCAGACATAGCACTTTCCTGCCTACTTTCACAGCAGTGCTCGAAGAGAGCAAGAGAAAGGAGGAGGTGGAGGGCCTCAGGGTGTAGAAGAGAGGGGTGCCAGGGTGGAGGAGGTGGGGGCTGGGAGGTAGGGTGTGTTTGAGGAGGTGAGCGGGAAGCTGGGGGGGGTGGGGCTTGCATCCAGCCAGTGAGCTCATTGGAACAGCGTTGTTGTTTTATCCTCCTACTGAGCATGTAGTTGTTGGAAGACATACAAGCAGCCGGACGAGCAGCTCCCTCAGTTGCCCCTCATCGCTGCAGCAGAGAGGAGCCACCCCCTCCACTTTCTGCGCTTCACACATGCATGCACACACACAGGAGCCTGACTCAAAAGTATCCTCAGTGAGACACTGAGACTTTATTTCCCGCATCCGAATTTTGGAACTGAGTGAGTTTCTTCTTTTTCATTGTCATCTGCAACTGTTTTTCTTCTTTTCTGCACTTTTTGGGGTTGTTTTCCCCCCTAAATCTTTCCTTACTTTCACACAGCAAGGAGAGACCTAAGCAACAAAATTTCACACTGTGCTGTGCAACAAGGACAAACACTTAAAGACAGCAGGATGAAGACAGAGGCAGAAAGGTGTCCTAACTGGATTTGTTTTATGTCTCTCTGCTTATCCCTCAGCCGTCCGGTGCTCTGGTAGAAAATGACCCTCTCGGCGCACTGCCTCCTGGATGGGGTAAGTTTGCAGAAAACATTCCTTGTACAGAAACTTCAGGAGTTTAAAAAAAACAGTGAGTTGAGCTAAGTTAAAATTTGGTCCCAGTCCATTCTCTTCTGTCTGGCAGAGCTGTAAATTTGGTGAGTCAGGACTGGATTTTTCAGTCTAAACCTGCAACTCTCACCAGTTTCATAGCTGTTTTTAATGACTCCTGCCAGTAGTCAGCAGTGAAGCAATGCACTTTGACAAGATACAAAGACCGGCTCTTTGATTTTGTCAAAGTCATTAATAATGTGTTTTTATTCTTGCAGGCAGATATAAGAGAGTGCGGTTTGCTGCACCTAACAGAACCTGTGCACCTTTTGACAATTTTAAGCCTATATCCAACATTAGTAACCATGCTGGTTGTGTGGCTTTTGCTGTTTGTTTGAGGATATTTGCAGCCCACAGTGAGCAGATCAGTTGTTGATGGATTGATAATGAGGAAAATTTGGATTTCTTTTGATTACTGTGCTCATGTTATCCTAATTTATCACTGTACATATTCCATTTACTCAGTCCACATTAATAATAAGAATTTTTATGATGCAACATTTTCCCAAACAAGTAACGCAATCCTTGCAGAATCATGTCACACACACATTCATTCATAAGCGAACACTGCTGGCAGCTCACGGCCCACCAACATTTTCAGACTTAATCACACAGACACACACTCACATGCACCCTCATATCACTACCCACGATGCCTTTTCAACATGTTGCAGTACGTCAAGATGGAGGAAAGAAAGGAGTAAGGAAAAGGGACAGTGGCAAATGAAAGAGTAGTCCAGGGATTGGTGGTAAACTTGATTTTTATAGTGGAGGGGGGTGGAGTGAGTCAAGGAGCATTGGTAAGAGCTGCAATGTGAGCACCACTGTTTCTAGGCCCTCCACACACTTCTGTTAATGAGAAAAAGATGTCAGAGTGATGGTGGGAGGAGGATGGGGCACCAGCTACTCTCTTGAAACCAGTGGTGTGCAACACACAAATGCACACACACACAAAAAGCTTTTTACAAATCTTCCAAATACCATTCTGTATAAAAAAAAAATCATCTTCTTTTTTTTTTTTTTTTACAAAGAGGAAATCAGGGTTACTATTTTTTGTGTGGTCAGTTTTTTATTTTTTTTAAATCAGAAGTCTCCACTCCACATACTTGCATACCAGCACACATTCAGTACGCACTTTACCTTGGTGAGATATTCAGTTGGGCCTCAGTGAAATACCACACAAACATGCTGGTTTTCTCGCACTATGATGCAATTCTCTCTCTCTCTCTCTCTCTGCCTCACTCTCACTCTCACTCTCTCTCACTACTGTAAGTTTGTAAAAGTGGTCCCACTTGTGCCGCTACTTTTAATCGTGCCATCTCGTTCCATTTGTGTCTACAGAGAAGCGCCAGGACAATGGAAGAGTGTACTTCGTCAACCATAACACACGGACGACTCAGTGGGACGATCCACGGACCCAAGGGTGAGACTTCAAGCTTGAAAAAGTGCTAATGCATGTGCATGTGTCTGCTTGCTTGTTAGATTGTACATCGCTTTGGGTGTTTGTACAGAAAATATAGAATCGTCGTACACAGTTTACTATGACAACAGAGTGGATCCTACATTTATGATATAATCAGATATATAAACATGTTTCCCACTGTTTCGAAATGTCCGGGAATATAATGGGATTATAAAGAGTGGTGTTTGGAAGGAGGAAAATATGACCCATTTTTGTAAGGTTCAGGGTAAGTTTACAACAACGCGTTAAACTTTATTTTACTGATTACCTCATTCGTACTGAAAACAAACTCACTGCAATTTCTACATGCGTGGGAACCATAGCTGAACTGTAGTTTTTATCACTGTTCCCAAACTCCAGAGGGATTTGGAGACTTACTTTTTTCAATCTGATCACTTTTCTTTCATCACCTTCTATTTTGTTGTCATTTAAACAATTCCAGAGATTTAAAATTATTTTCCTCTCACCTCAGCCACTAAAATGTAACCCATACCTTTTTACCAACCACTACGTTATTACAACGTCCCAGTTTTTTTTTTTTTGTCCGTGCAGTTTATCTTCATCTTTCTTCGTGACAACATAAGAGCAAGTTGGGCATGTGGTTACTTGGCCCAGGTCATGCCTCTCATTTATTAACTTTACATTAGAGTCACATTGAGAAACTTAGACTATGATTAGGCAGCGCTTGCTGTCTTAAAGATATTTCCACACTTTTCAAACACTGGTCCAACCATCTGGAATACAAAAAATGTTTTTCTATTTCTGAAGCTGTGCTTCTTTTTTGTGATCCAAACAAAAGTGATGGCTGCAAATGACATGTCCTTGCGTATATTGTAAATTTTATTATTAATTCCAGTAGTTGAAGAAGTACTTTAATGTAAAAGTAGCAGTGTCACTGTATAGAATTAATGCTACACAATGGTTAGTTTCAAATGGTACTGGTAAAATTACCAAAAAAAAAAAAACATATTTAGCAGAATGCCTCGTTTGACATTAATGCTAATATTCGCTTATAATTATTGATTTATTCATAATATGAAGCCTATTTTAACAACCTTATACACTTTTTAGATGATTAGATGTTTTGAATCTAAATAATTTGAATTTCTTTATGCACTGCTTGGTATCTTGTGAATTTCACACTGGGGATCAATAAAGTCTTTAGATTATTCTTCTTTTAGTTTGAATAATTTAATTCAGAAATATATTATAAGTAACAATAGTTATATCATAGTTTTTGCCTCTAACAGCTAGGGAAGTTGAAGTATGAAGTAGCAGATAATAGAAATACTAATTAAAGTAGAAAACCCTAAGAAACTTACTTTACAGTGCTTAAACAAATCGACTTACTTTTCACCACCTTAGTGTTACTTTTTATTATTTTGTTTTTTAATACAAAAACAAACAATTGCAAAATAACCAAAGACGCATTTTATGTAATGTTCAGCTACAAGTGTTTGAGGATTGAGGTCTGATGTTGGCCCATAATAGTGGTGTCCAGTGTTTCAAAGCATTTTGAAGAAGTCAAAACCTGCTTTAGACTAAACTCCACAAAGGCATGGCCGCTGCAGGTTTTGCTTTCGTCTCCAGACCTTTATTTAAAGACACCAGTTTGGAGGGAGGCGTGTTAGTTTCATCCCCAGGACAGGGCCCCTCCGGCTGCGACCGTGCTCACTGCCCCCTCTCCCTGTTGCAGGATGATCAAGGAGCACCCCCTGCCCCCGGGCTGGGAGATGAAGTACACCGCAGAGGGAGTCCGATATTTTGTGGACCACAACTTGCGCACCACCACCTTTAAAGACCCTCGACCCGGGTTTGAGTCAGGGTAAATATTGTCTGCCCTTCCTCCCAAACCTGCTTTTTATAGAAAATAATTTAACTATGTCAGAGACTGAGGCAAAAACTACTTTAACACTTTTTAAATCATTGCACAGTGATTTTGATTACGTCTGACAGCACAGTACATGCATTGCAGATGCTATTGCGTGAAAACCTTAAAGCGTCATGGAAAAAGGTCAAAATTGTACTTTTAACTTAACTACATCATCATCATTATTGAGACCATCGTCTACACATTGTCTTTATTTCTTTGCCTGTTTTTAAGCATTTTAGGCAGAAACCAATTCAAAGTCCCAGATTTAACAGTAAAACTCCTCTTTTCGCCCATCAACATGTTCATGCTACTGAACCACACACACACACACACACACACACACACACACACACACACACACACACCCCTCTTCTCTCAGGCTATGGATGACTGCCCTGAAGCGGTCTCAAATCTCACTGCAAAGTCACGAGAATGTGCAGATGTGCGACAGCAGATCCACTGCAGACTGCACTGCTGTGTGTGTGTATATGTGTGTACACACTAGTGTAGGGGCTTTTTTGTGTTAAGTTCAGCATGCAAGTCTGTATTTCCTCATTTGGTGGCCGCTGTAGATAGTGTGTTTGTGTGTGAGTGCATCTGCAAGCTGCTTTTCTTGATGATATTTAAAAATATTTTTAGGCGGGTGGTCATGGAGGCCTTCTGAAAGAGTCGTCACTATTTGTGTGTGTGTGTGTGTGTGTGTGTGTGTGTGTGTGTGTGTGTGTGTGTGTGTGTGTGCGTGTGCGTGTGTGTGTGTCCAAGCCGGGGCTCTGCTGCTGCGGTCTCCATTTCCTAACCCAAACCAAGATGTGCCTGGCAGCTCTGTGAGCACTAACCCAACACATTAGAGGCCTCCATCTTCTTCTCCTCTCCTCCTTTCCTCCCATTATCTGTCTTAACTCTCTCTTTCTTTCTGTCTGCGTCTCAGCCTCTCCAGTGCTGACTAGGCACATAACCTTTGTTTGTGTGTGTGTGTAAGAGGGAGCGAGAGGCTTGGTGGAGCTTATACTAACACAGCTGCAAGCCCAGACTTACCTCTGTGTGTCGGACCCACTGAGTCGTCATTTAGAGCATAGTGACTGGTGTGAAGTTAATTTTTACCAGGTCTCTGACCCAAACATGGCTGCAGGAAACATTAGAGCCACTTAAACTTTCTGCTGATCAGCTGAACTGTCAATAAGGCTTCAAAGTCATCAGTTTAACTGTTTTATATGATTAACTCTGCAATTTATATTTTAGGGCTTGTGGATTTTGGTAAAGAAGTGTAAAATTGAATATGTTTTTCTTTTCTCTCTCTCTCTCACTCTGTGTGTGTGCAGATCGCGGCAAGGCGGTTCACCCGGCGCATACGACCGCAGCTTCAGGTGGAAATACCACCAGTTCCGTTTCCTGTGCCATGTAAGTATTAATTCGAGCCGGCAGCCACAAACGTTTCTCTGTCCACATACGTTGCCCTGATGTCTATATTAGTGTGTTTTACTGGAATTTGGACCTTGTCACCCAAGTTCTGAAAGAACATATTTTTACACCTACTTTTAGCATGATCCAACAATGCAGTTTGTCTTTCCAGCTTTTCTGTCTCTAAGATTTTTTAACTTCCATCTCAGTGGAATGGAAATTAATAGAGTTGAATTTGTTCCACTCATATCACATTTAAAATATATATATAATATGTTAGGGTTTCTGACCAAAAACAGAAACCCTGATTTATTGCCCTGGTCATGTGGATCATCTTCATTATATACACTCTAAACAGTTTAAAGACAGTTTTTTTTTTGTTTGTTTTTTAAACGTTCAGGAGTATAAATGAAAACTGTTGGTAGTGAGATCTGTGCATTATGGAGAGTAATGGAGAGGCTGTTTTGTAAAGACACAGAATTATTTTATATTTAAACCAATAAATTCAAGCAGAAATCTCAGAGGACACTTGGAGACACTTGAAACCTTTGCAAATGAAACTAAACTATGTTTGTGGCTAAACTTTCTTACATTAATAGCGTCTTTAAAGACTTCCCTCCAAAAGATACTTTATATGTAACTGATGCATGTTGACTTTAGAGCATTTGAAGGGTCAAAACTGAATATTGTTATGGTAAAGGTTATAGTTATGGTGGAATAATTGGTTCAGGGAACTAATCTGCTTTTTTTTTTCCATCTAGTCCAATGCCTTGCCCAGTCATGTGAAGATCTCAGTGTCTAGACAGACACTGTTTGAGGACTCCTTTCAACAGGTCAGAAATGCACAAAGCATATATCTAATATAGATATATGCAAGTATCTAAGCATACATCAATATACAATATAGATGTTTGTAAGAATTTCATGCAGAATGTGTATCCGGGTTTCTGTTTATCTAACATTGTCTAAAAGTATATTAATGTGGTTTTTGATAACAAATATGTTTTGTCATCAGATAATGAATGTGAAGCCATACGACCTTCGCCGCAGACTCTACATCATTATGAGAGGAGAAGAGGGGCTGGATTACGGCGGCATTGCCAGGTGAGAGCAGCAACAAAACAAGCATCCTGTTCTGTTTAATCATACTGGTGTTTGTCAGGGACTGTGTATTTTTTGTTTGTTTTAAATATGTGCTTAAATGTTGGTGATGGTTTATTTGTTCTCTTCCTGCTACTTGTCGACCTCCAACTTACCCTGCTCCAGAACTGTGAATTAAATTGGCATTAGATGCAGTTCCAGGAAGGATTTTTTTCATCTAAGGGTAGATTGGTGTGTGTGTGTGTGTGTGTGTGTGTGTGTGTGTGTGTGTGTGTGTGTGTGTGTGTGTGTGTGTGTGTGTGTGTTTGTGAGAAATTCTTACTGGTAACTCGCAGAGGTTATACTGTAAATAACTTCTTGCTCCAAAACATCAGCTCCTAAAACCATAGAACACCCTCTTCCCACATACAACATTACTGCCCTCCTACCCATCACATGTCTCCATGCTGTCCCGTGTGTGCTGTGTTCCAGGTCTTTCTCTTAGTATATATGTTATTTTTCTGTTGCCGGTGTTTTCATTTTTCTGTTTGGTTTTGCATTGTGTGTCTGTCTCCGGTGTCACGTCAGTGGTTTTACCCTATGGTAGGTGACATCATGCTGTTCTACCACAGGGTAGAACCACGGACGGGATGTTGGGAGGTGTCTCCGTCCGTCCGTCCGTCAGTTCATACTCCCCTCCCATGTACCCCAAGGGGGAGGGCAGGGGCCTTGGGAGTGCTTGGTTCTGGTGCTGCAGTTGGTGGTGGTGGGCCCTGAGTCTCTCTAACATGCATCCTTTCAAAGTCTGTGTTAAATTCTACCCTGTTGGTATTATCCTTAGTAATCTGTTTTGTAGTCATGTAAATTTTATGGCAAATCTGCATTGAAGGATGTGTGCAAATTTGTTAAAGTGCTATGTAATTTTATTTACACCACTAGAGCTGATGATTAAAATGTCATATTTGCTGTGTCAAAATCTCATTACGGAGATGAGAAGGTCAATCCAAATCTTATGATACCAATACAGCTCGAACCATTAGATAGTTCAGCTTAGTGTGAAAACTGGAATCAGTGGCTAACAACTAGTCTCATCTGTTAGCATGTTGCAAAGTTTGAATAAATGTTAAATGTTTCCCTTATTGACACTGTGTTTGTACATATATTTTAGAATGAATTACTTCAGACTATAATTTGATGATTTTTTTTTTTACTGTAACATTAAAATTAGAATCAGCGAGAACAAATCAGGTTAAAATAAACCTATGAAGTTTCTGAAACCAATTTGTTATACAATAATCCTACAAAAAACCTAATTAAATGAACAGTAGAGATTATTACAGCTATGATCAAAACCTGCAGAAATACCTGGTAACTTTCAGGCTTGTTGGTCAATTTGATGTACTGTATCATTATTTTGGTGGTGTTTCTCTTATTTTTTCTACATTGTCCTTGTTAATCATGTTTAAGTCCACTGTGACTTTTGTTTTGTCAGTATTTATGTTTTCATCACCCTTTTGTCACCTGTTTGGAATTTGATAAAAATGGAGTTTGGCCTCCAAATGGAATTTGCTAAAAATTTTCTCCAACATTGTGCAATTGTAATTTGTAAAGAAAGATGAATCAGTGTATGCATTGATTCCTGACATGATAAAAGTACAGATAAAAGTACATCCCTGTTGTCATGTGTGAGCATCTCAGGCCTACAGATGGGATCATACCTTCCTGGTTTGATGTCTTCTCTCCTCTCGCCCTGCAGGGAGTGGTTCTTCCTGCTCTCCCACGAGGTCCTGAACCCCATGTACTGTCTGTTTGAATACGCTGGCAAGAACAACTACTGTCTGCAAATCAACCCTGCTTCCTCCATCAACCCTGACCACCTCACATACTTCCGCTTCATTGGACGTTTTATAGCCATGGTGAGCTTCATTCAAAATAGTTTTCTTAAAATGACACTAAGGATTTTATTTGCTTCCAGGAATGTTCAAGGTCTAAGTAGGTGAGAGGACTTGATGTTTCAAGACCTGTGATAAATTTACTCACTTGATGTTAACAGTGGGATTGGGGTGGTGGCATTGTAGGTATAGTAAGTCAGGCGAATCAGGTGGTAAATAATAACTTGTGAAACAAGCTTAGTTTATCTACTCATAACTACTATCAACAAATGCTGCCGTTTTTTCCTACAGCTTGTTATGGTGGTGGTGGTTAGAAACTGTACTACACATGACTCAAAACGCATTGTGTTTCTCTCAACAGTTAGTCAAGTGAACTAGCTCATGTAGTCAAGTGAGCAAAATAGTTTGTTTCAGCTTCCCCTAACACACCTGTTACAGGGAGTTTAAATCTGTAAACCAACCTGAAAATAAGGGTTTAATTCATGACTGCATGGGAATTGTGGGAATGGACAGTACCATAAGATGAAAACTGAAATGTGGATGGAGAGGTTCCTGTGAAGAACCAATTCATGTTTATTAAATCATACATTTAAGTATAGTTGTTAACAGCTGAAACCAGAGATGTTTTATCCTTTTAATAATCAGTACAATTAAAAAATTATGCCCATAGGTGTACACATTTGTATTTATTTTGTTTGTGGCTCTAGAAATACAGAGAGGTTTTTGACGGGCAAAATAGGTGTCCAGCTGGGTTTGAGCCAGGGATGCTTTGGTTATGTTATTTTACCAGTTCCTGTTTTGATGATACAATCAAACATATAAATGTGCTAAACTGTAATTGTAAAGTTTGTTGACCGACCACTACTGTGCAAAGTGGCAGTGGAATTGAATGTTATTTGTAGACGATCTGTTTGACAGTCAACTGTGAGAGAAATTGTTTTGTGACTCTTTACAGCCTAGTAAGGAACAACAAATCTTATTTTAAGCCCTTTAGAAATGTCAAGATCAGGCTTTGATAGTGTACAACCCAGATTTCCCTTCTTGGAATAAGGCAGGACTTTCCACACTCACACAGATTGAACTCCCACTTACTGAAAAAACAGATTTTCCCTTCAGCTGTACTGATAATCTAATCTAATCGCATACTTTTGCCACACACAGATAAGTACATTTTCCTAGTGCATAAGATAGTTCAGTCTCATTTGTTGGATAGGGTTTCCTTTATTTAGCTTTAGGACTTGTGTAAGCATGAGATCATTTTTCACATCAAATCTATGCAGAAATTGAGAAACTTCTGAAGAGCCACATGATGTACAGTGTGTACTCTAACATCCTCTTCTCGGGATCAACTCCAAAAAGCATTAGGTCTCAAAACCGACACCCTTCATCCTTCTTCTTTCTGCCACCCCACCCCTCACCATGACCTCACCACCGCACCCTGCCCACACCCACCAGCAGCTGCTTATATTTAGTCCAAAAATGCATTTTTGCTCACTTGCCTTATAAAGGCACTTGTCTCTACCAGCTCTCGACTTCCAGACCCTCTTATTGTCCCGTTTCTGTCTCTCTTCTATTGTGTTTTCTTTTTCTCACCCCCAACATTACTCATCTGTGTGTGCATTGCTGGCTGTGAGAGACACATGGTCAGTCAGGATACAGTGCGACAGGACACACGGTGACTCAGTTTTTCAGTGGGTGTCTGTGTTGTTTTTTTGCTCATCACAGCTCTGACATTAAACAGTTCTGTCTGGCTGAGCCCACTCATGCTAGCTCTCTATGAACACACACACATTTTGACTTTGAGTGCACAGATTAGCTAAGTGTCTCTGTATCCTAATCTAATCTTAATGACTGTGTACTTTTAACTCTATAGGTTTTTCCTTTGTCCTCATACATTTATGGGGATAAAGAAACCACTATTTTATTTACAGTAAGCAAATGTTTAGGTTTGCAACAAGAGAAGCAGGTAAAATAATATCTGCCTGCTATGACTCCAGACAGAAATGCCCTTCGTGTTTCCTGTAGACATGACTGGCTGTTTAAATATTTTGATGATGAAGGATTCCAAACAATTCCCCATTAATCTTCAGTACAAACAAAAATCAATCATGTGGCTGTATATATTATTATAATATCCCCAAATAACAGCGGGGAGGATGGGAGAAAACTCTCTAAACTTATACACTATGTACTGTGTAAGATCAGGCTTGTTGAATTCACACTGTCTTTATGTGTATATGTTTACGAATTTGAACAGTGAATTAGTTTCTCTTTTTCTAATGAGATTTCTAATTTAACAAATCCTTCCTGCAGGCTTTGTACCATGGAAAGTTCATTGACACTGGCTTCACGCTGCCATTCTACAAACGCATGCTCGACAAGAAACCCACACTCAAAGATCTGGAGTCCATAGACCCTGAGTTTTATAACTCCATCATGTGGGTCAAGTAAGTAATGCATAGCAGGTTTGTCTCTGAATATGTCCACATGCTCACACATGTAGAAAGTGGAAGGTAATATGGTGAAAAGTAAGGGCAAATTTTTCAATTAAAAAGCTAACAGTAAATATAAAGTATGTGAGCAATAACTATTAATGTAATTATTATAGTTTCACTTTTGTCAGCACAGTGTTGAAGAGCATTACAGCCACAGACTACAGTAGGTGCACATTTTTCAGCATATGACAGGTAACACTTCCACTGCTATAGATTTCAATCCCTGATCCTATCCATAATAAAGAGAAACTTTTACTCCCCACTTAGAAGAGGTTCATCCCTGCACAAATTCTCGCCTCTGCTGCTCTCTTTTGAGAGTGCAACCAATCCACTGGGGTTTTTCTTGTTCCATACTTTATAAACTTGAGATACGGCTTTATTTGTAAAACTAAGTGGTTGTGATGAGCTAATGTTACCTTCTGGCTGCAACATCAACATTGCCAATGTTAGTATTTAATGAACCATGGATGGATTTTTTATTTTAATTTTTTTCTATGTAAGAGTATTCAGTCTTCACAAATGCATACAAAAATGCAAGATCATTAGACAAACATATTTACCTGCATGCCTTTATAACCTTTGAGAAGAAAGCAACCAAATTGGCACTTTGACACCCTTTGTGCCTTGATAAATATTAAACATTATAAACATTTACTGTTGGAGGCAAGTAGGTTTTGAATTAGCATACATACATTTTGTGACTATCATGTTTGCATTACTGTGTGTGTCTGTGTCTGTGTGTGTGTGTAGAGAAAACAACCTGGAGGAGTGTGGGGTGGAGCTGTACTTTGCACAGGACATGGAGATCCTCGGAAAAGTTTCCACTCACCAGCTAAAGGATGATGGAGAGAACGAGCTGGTCACTGAGGAAAACAAGGAGGAGTACATTAGGTGAGTTAACACAAGCACTAACAGCCTCGGATAGATGACTGAGAAAAGAAGCTCATGATTTAAGAGGAAGTAAAGGTGGAGACCAAACCATCAACAACAAACACTCCTTCTCTTAGCCTGCTGACAGACTGGAGGTTCACACGCGGAGTGGAGGAGCAGACCAAAGCCTTCCTGGACGGCTTTAATGAGGTGGTTCCCCTGGAGTGGCTCCGCTACTTTGATGAGAAAGAGCTGGAGGTAAGGAAGAGGAGTGAGGGGAGGTAACAGATCAATGCAGGAGTAGAGGCCTCTTTACACTAGGCATAAAACAACTAATAAGAGACAAAATTTGTCAAGAAACAGACACAAAATGACCAAAATTAAGTTTGTCCAAAAACAGTGAAAACAACATAACATCCAAAAACCAAGATAAAATGAGCACCAACAAGTTACCCAAATGAAGGGGGGAGGGGCCCATTTTTGTATAATCAATCCACGAGTTGTACCTACAAGATATAATTCTATCCTCTGTTTGGTTCATTGCAGCTGATGCTGTGTGGAATGCAGGAGATCGATTTGGCTGACTGGCAGAAAAACACAATCTACAGACACTACACCAAGAACAGCAAGCAGATCCACTGGTTTTGGCAGGTACGGACACACTATGCACTAGTTAGAGCCCCTGATCTAAATACACAGATACACTATGAGGATGTGTACAGTCTGCATGAGCACTGATGTGTGTCCAGAGAATGATGCAATTGGGTTCCTGCAGGTGGTCAAAGAGATGGACAATGAGAAGAGAATCCGTCTGCTGCAGTTTGTGACAGGAACCTGTCGGCTGCCTGTGGGAGGCTTCGCTGAGCTCATAGGTACACACTTCGATATACAAAAGTCCATGTTCACAACTATAAAGTTGCTGACAAACAATCTCTTAATCATGCAATTTGGAATGAAGAAATACGTCACCAAAATGAGAAATGTGTCTGACTGTTTTTGGTTGTTTTTTTGGACAACAAGCGATTGGAGATTGATTGATTGATTGAATATTATAGTGTGAAATGTAATCGATTAAATGACAGAAGTTATTAGTTTCAGTATCAGCCAGGAAAAACTAAAGTGGATGACTGGTATAAATGTATTTAAACTTTAAAAAAAACTTTAAAGAAACACTTCAGGCTATATGCTTATCACTAAAAATGAGAACAGAATCAATCTGATATTAGAGTAAACATTTTCTTTAACTTCTTACAGGAAGTAACGGTCCCCAAAAGTTCTGCATAGACAAGGTGGGGAAGGAGACTTGGCTTCCAAGAAGTCATACATGGTAAGCTGCTGTCTCATCTGTTTCATTGTGTAACAAAATACTTTAAGCTTAAAGTTCCACCACATAAAGGAGGACTGTAGAGTGTGAGTGAAAGCTCAAGAGATCTAGCCAGTGTAACTTTTAAGTTTAGATTATTTTGTCACTCTTCCAAAAGATGGAGCATGAATCTTAATACCTTAATTGCAAGCAGTGATGTGAATGCAAATCTTTTAGTTATTTAAAATAACTAAAATTGTATAATGTTATCGATGGCATTGTAGAAATACCTTAAACTTTAAAGTGTTCATACAAACAACAAAATAAGTAAATTTTTTTCCTTATCATAAAGAGATATCATCCTAAAATCTTTTTGAACAAAAGAGTACAGTCAAGGTTGTGTAAAACTGTATTTAAATGTGTATACAACATGAGTTTGAGGCTTGAGGAGTCTAAGTTTATTTGATCATGTAGAAATCTTCCAAAGTTAAAGCCTTGTATTGTCTTCAGATAAACATACATTTTTGACTGTGGATTTTGGACCCTGTTAGTTACAGTGTATGGGAAGCATCTTTTGAGCTGTTTTTTAATACAAACTCCAGACAGTGTTTGGGGAATCAAGTCTGGACATTGTTCAGAGCTTTTACACGTACAACACACAATAGTACATTGTACGATGCGTTGTCACTTTGAATTAGTCCGGTTTATGTGATGGCTAGTGTCCAGGTAAAACATGCAGGAAGCATGACATAAAAGTTCTACCACATACTTGACTAATAAAAAAATAAATACACTGTGAAGATCTGTTTTTTCCAGCATATTAAAGCCCCTCTAATGACATTAATAAAAGTTGATTGATGGATTATGATTACAATCTGGTTTCCCTGACAGAGAATCATGCTATGGGAAACATCTTCCTGTACTGAGCTGATTGACTGAAAAGTTATATTGTCAACGCACCCACTTGCTCACTGTGAATTGACAGTGACATCCGCATTTTATGCACGGTCCAGCTGCCTCCAGCATTTAGTGTTCTCACAGCTCCTCTGGGTGATGTCCTGATGCAGTCATTGGTAATCTGGAAACAGCTTTGAAAGCTTGAAATAACCGGTTTTACTATGATATGTGCACCTTTTTAAGACTTAAAGAATAGTTTCCCAATTCTGTAAAAGTGAGGATTGTTGGACTAGGAGGTATTTGGAAGCTGAGCATCACTGGAGACACCCAAGAGTTTTGACAGACTCAAAATGAATCTTGACGCCTCATCCATTTGAAAAGCAGACGTTTTAATATATAGTAAATGATACAGTATTCCCATCACTGCTGCCCAGTGTTTTACCATCACTGTTTCCAGTGATTGCAGGATTTCACCACCAGCCTGTCAAACACCCACAGAATATTTTTGACCAAACGTCTTACACCACTGACAGATGTGTTCTTATTCTCCCCTCTGTGTATCCACAAAGAACAGCAACTAATATGGATCTGCCTCTCTGTCCCTCACAGCTTCAATCGTCTGGATCTGCCACCCTACAGAAGCCTGGAGCAGCTTCGGGAGAAACTTCTGTTCGCCATTGAGGAAACGGAGGGATTTGGACAGGAGTAAAGAAGCAGACAAAAACTAGAAAACTAAAGAAGTGTAAATTCAGTTGGATAGTTTTTTGTTATTTTTTTATTGCTATTATTTTACATTTGTTTAATCACAGGGCTGAGAAATCACCTATCATCTATCCTCATGTTTGTCAATTGAATCATGGGTGAATTGAATCATGGGCTCAATCAAGTTGGAGCTTGAGACCCAAGAACACATAGAACGAGTGTGTGTGCGGTTTCTTACATTAATGCCATTGTGTAAATGCACATAAACTGTGTGTATGTATATGTGGGCTTTGACAGGTTGGCACATACACCTCTACCCACTGCTTAGAAACACACCAAACCCAGACAGCAGTATAGTCGGCAATGACCCACAACAGCGCACCTCCCCACAAATGCAATTGAACATATCTACCAGAGAGAAATACATTTTTAAACATTTTAAAGTGATGAGAAAGACAGAGAGAGAGAGAGAGTGTGTTTGCGGGAGGGAGAGAAAGCTAGTGTATTAGAAGAAGTAAGTGCATGTGTGTGACAGAGAGCTGTTAGCACTAACTAGTGCACCTCTGTTACAGAGGCTAGAGAGATATGATGTGATTTTATTTTTTATTTTGTTTTTGTTAATTGTGAAATTCTGCATTTTTCTCATGTACATACTAAAATAAAAGAGATTCCAATCTTGAGCTGCCTCTTTTTTATTCTTTGCTATCCTTCTCTGGTCATGTTTACATGTTGTACATCTATAACATTTTATTTTGTTCTTTTAAGTTTCCCTATATTTTTAATTAAGCAGGTAGATCCCTTGAAATTGTCAAACTCTTTTTCATGGGAGACCTCGACAAGATGGCAGCTTAGTCTGTACTTTGTTTTAGTTTGTATTAAAACAAGTCAATAATGTGCAATGGTTTGAAGCTAAGAACTAATATATTGACCCTGTTTACAGGAGTGATTGTATTTTTACTGTATTTTGATTCCACTGCAATTTAGGGGGACATCAACTAATAAATGCAGTTGTATTATTCTGAATGAAACATGTTTTAACTATATGAAATGATTAAATGTTCTGTGTACATACTATAAATATGTGCATGTATGTAGCACTTGGGGGTCAGTGTCTTGCACTTTGACACTTTGATATCTTTATCTTTTGAATGGTTCTTTGCCCTGTTTTTCATTTTTTTTAGTTTGTTTTGCAGTTTACAGCACAAATATGAAATTGGTTGAAAATATTTTCTCCTTTTATAAAAGTTGAGTTTTTCTGGGGGTGTAACCTCCAATTCTGCCTTTTATAGTGATGCTATCTTAATCAACGTAAATGGTCAAAACTCAGGTTTTTGAGGTGGTTCTCTGCTTGGACCTGTACATGAATCAAATCTAACAAGACCTGAACATTTTAGATTTCTGCAGAAACCTTATTCCTGAGGCACTTATGGAAGAAGCCTGGATTAGACTCTTAATAATCTATTTAGTCACACTGGGAAGAGCTGGTGAATGGGGAACAATTGTGAATGTGGACTGTGAAAGCTGTGCCAGAACCAGCAGCATTTTCCACACATCAGGGCTCATTTTGTGGTTTGGCTGGCAGAATCACTGTAATTGAAAATACAGATTTGGATCTAACCATACAAACGAATGTTTCATATCTCTGCTGTCAGTCTCCAGTTTGCAGCTTGAGGCGTAGAAGTGGAGTCACAGATTCCAGTGTCTGGACCCAGCTGCAGCTGGGAGAGTCAGTGACATTGAGCAACTGCTGAAAACCCATCAATGGAAACATTAGACATGTACTAAGCTGCTGAATTACGCACTCATGCAATTCCATTAAAGATTTTTTTTTTTTTAAATAAACACTGGAAACACTTCCTTTTTGAAATTTCTGTTTTTGTATCTATTGTTTAGATTTATTTTAGGCACAAATCAATGGATATGTACTATTTTATAAACTTTTTTTTAACTTGTGAAAACTGATTCACCATGAAAACCAGAGACATGTCTATGGGAGTAAACACATTTGAGAACAGAGGGGAAAATAACGAGTCATTACGCAAACACTGGACATAACCAGTACGACAATTCTGAAAAAGAAAGAAACTACTAGTCTAATAGTAAAAGTGTGTTCCTTATAAGCACAGAGTAGCATGATTTGAGCGATCTTCTCTGTGTTATCGGGGGACACACACACTGAAGTTGGGATTATAAACACTTAAAATAGGGTGGCACATTAACAAAATTACATTATAGGTGTTTAACTCATATTTAAAAATGTTTTTGTATTATGAATAATGTGTCTATGAAGTGTTGGTCAGTGTAAGAAATGCCAAATACATAACTTAGGTATTTTATGTAGTCCCTTTGGAGTTTGACCATTCTCTCTGCCTGACCCAGTCTGACTGGATTTTGGATTGTGGACTTGGTGGCTTTTGTGGATAACAACCTTAGAGACTTAGGAGTTTGGATGGTGGATTTTGAAAAAGATTGCGAATTATGATAATAACTACTGGTCCGATCAGGACGTGTTCCAAGCTTGTTGAACCTTGTTGTTCTCCAACCAGGTGTCCTGCTGAGCTCAGGCTTGTTTTCACTCACTGTGTGTTTTTGGAGTCTCTGTGCATCTCCTCAGCCTTATCTACTCACCTGCGGATCTTGCCAACCAGGACCGAGAACGCTGTGCAAGATGAGGACGTGAACCAAAAACATTTTCAAACAAGTTCATAATCTCAAGATCATCTTGCAAGCATAAAATCCATACAGATGACACTGAAGGTTGTTACACTAAGATCTGTCATAGAAGATTTTCACTTGTTTATTTTCAACTGCATTTTCTCACGATGGGCCTAACACAGAAAAAAAAAACACAGTAGGTCCCACTCCAAATTAGGTAATATGGAAACCTAAAATTGGTAAGTTGGTAAGTTTAAATTAAAAAATAAAAACACATATTTGAAATTCTTAAAGTCAAGTAGAGCACACACAAAACAATAACTATGGAAATGCTTGAACTAGGTAAACTTTACTAGCAAAACTTATTTTTTACATTTTAAAATGTAAGTAGTAAATACAAAGAATAGTCTTGCTTGAACTAAATAATAATCTGATGTAAAATCTTACCTTCATTTTTTTTTAATAGATCATGCTGGTTAGTTTTAGCAGTACAAAATGTCCCCAATCACCATAGGATTTTAAAGTAATCATGAATGTGCAGCGACTTACTTCCAACCACTGTAAAGGTTATGGGGATTAGGGGCAACATTTGTTAACAGCTGTGTGACCAAGAGTTTCAGAATGAAGGTTTTGGACAGAGATCACGGAGCACAAACTAATCCGGGTTACAGACAAAAATTCCTTATGACACAGTTCAAGGAGATTGTTGAAAATATGATACATTTAGAAAATGACTGGTTATCCTTTACTAAACACTCCCTGCTCCAAATATGTTTATCCTGTATGAGATCATCCTTGGTGACAAGTTAAACCCAGTGGTGTCACAGGTGGTGTGATCCGCTTTTGGCATGTAGCTAATGTCTGTGTGACAATAACATCACCCTGTCTCTAAAGTTTGCCTTAACACACTATGACTAAGTAATGAACCAGCTGCTCTCCTATCTCCTATTTTATTTTTTTTCTACCCATCTGTCTGCTTGGCCTCCTTAATGCCGTCCATTGCCTCTCACGTCCTTATACAGAATGACACATATACAGTGCCTTGCAAAAGTATTTATAAATTTTCCACATTTTTTCACATTACAACCACAAATGTAAATGTATTATATTGGGATTTTATGTGATAGACCAAGAGTAAATGGTACATATATAGAGAATGAAATTTCTGCCCATTCTTCTTTGCAAAATATCTCAAGCTCAGTCAGATTGGATGGAGAGAATCTGTGAACAGCAAGTTTCAAGTCTTGCCATAGATTCTCAATTGGATTGAGGTCTGGACTTAAACGGGGTCATTCTAACACATGAATATGCTTTGATCTAAACCATTCCATTGTGGCTTTGGCTGTGTGTTTAGGGTTATTGTCCCGCTGGAAGGTTAACCACCTTCCCAGTCTTAAGTCTTTGCAGACTCTAACAGGTTTACTTCTAAGATTGCCTTGTATTTGGCTTCTTCCCATCAATTCTGACCAGCTTCGATGTCACTGCTAAAGAAAAGCATCCCCACAAGATGATGCTGCCTCCATCATGTTTCGCAGTGGGGGTGGTGTGTTCAGGGTGATGTGCCACAGAGCATTTTGCGTTTAGCCCAAAAAGTTTAATTTTGGTCTCATCTGACCAGAGCACCTTCTTCCACATGGTTAGTGTCCCCAACATGACTTGTGGGGACAATGGCTTTCTTCTTGCCACTCTTCCATAAAGGCCAGATTTGTTGAGTGCATGACTAATAGTTTTCTTGTGGACAGATTCTCCCTCCTGAGCTGTGGAGATCTGCAGCTCCTCCAGAGTTACCCTGGGCCTCTTGGCTGCTTCTCTGATTAATGCTCTCCTGCCCTGGCCTGTCAGTTAAGGTGGACGGTTGTACCATACTCTTTCCATTTTGAGATAATGGATTGTACAATGCTCCATGAGATGTTCAAAACTTGGGATATTTTTTATAATGCAACCCTGCTTTGAACTTCTCCACAACTTTATCCCCAAGCTGTCTGGTGTGTTCCTTGGACATTATGATGCAGTTTGTTCACTAATGTTCTTTAACAAACCTCTGAGGGCGTCACAGAACAAGTGTACTTATACTGAGATTAATTTACATACAGGTGGACTCTATTAACTAATCACGTGACTTCTGAAGGCAATTGTGTCCACTGGATTTTAGTTAGTGGTATCAGAATAAAGAGGATTGAATACAAATGCACGCCAGATTTTCAGATATTTATTTGTAAAAATTTTGAAAGCCATTTATCATTTTCCTTTTACTTCCCAATTATGTACCACTTCATCTTGTTCTATAAAATCCCAATGACATAATTTACATTTGTGGTTATAAAGTGACAAATGTGAAAAATTTCAAGAGCTATAAATACTTTTGCAAGGCACTGTATTAGGGCAAAGATTACAGCACATTACATTTGTCTAAACCTGATTTTTTCCAATTACATTTGTTCAGGTTTTAATGGAAATGTAATTATTTAATATGGACGTTGTGGTTTTGTGCTGAAGTCTGTCTGAAAGTCTGTGCATTTTTCTATTCATCATTTCATCACCAAAACAAGAAAAAAGCAAAACCCTATAGCACAAACTTACATGAATGCCTTATACTAACAGGAGCTGTGAGTCTTGGTTATGATAGATATTATATTTAGTGGTACCCTCACTTCAGAAAAACCAAAGCAGCATTTTCCAGGTGTTATCATAATGCATGCTCTGTCACCTGTTAGAAAGGTAAATGGAAAAAGCCAGTACAAACATGTCAGTGAGAAACTAACTTGATGAAGCACAGGAAGAGATCACTAACCTTTCATGTTGCAGCAGCAGACAGTGAGCAGCAGCAGGCCTGGATTGAAGAGTCTTCATGGTACTGCCAATGAAAAGATGACGATGGTGATGTTCTTTGTTTCTTTTCTCTTTGCTGTGATAAACGTTTTGCTCTCTGGTGGAAGTGAAATGTGTGAAGTCAGGTTTTCCATTGCAAATGAACCCTGATACTTCTTCAACTTTGACTGTGAAGAATTACCCACAGATTATGGTTGTTTAGTTCAGGGAGGGAAAGGACAGGACCCCGATAATGGAAGAATATATTGTGCATTTATCTTTTAGTCTCAATTTATTTTTTGTTAGTGGAAAATATTCTAGAATATTTACATTTATTATACAGTTTTAGGACAACAACGAAGAGACAAATAACAGAATTGAATTGATTTTGATTATACTCTTAGAAAACACTTTCTAAAATTCTGAGTATTTTCAGCAGTGAAATTTGAAATGCAATTACTGCAGAGGTTTTACAGTCCTAAAGTGTTGACCATATGTATGAAGGACCAGGGGGGCCACGGATTACTTAATTCATGCTCCTGATTTTTGGCTTCTGTTTATAGCTTTAGACAGCCGCTTTCAAGCTGGAACTTTTCATTTTTTGCAGCTCAAACTAAGCCACAAAGCTACTACCTAATGAACATTTAACATAGCTCTAACGTTTTCAAACATGAGCTGCAGCTGTCTGTCAAATTTCTAACGTGTGAATGTGGCAAATTATCTGTGTCATTAACAAAGTGTAGAAAATATATATGGAGTAGCTTCATGTTTTGCTGATCAATGCTACTTCTGGCTAAAGCAGATCTGAAAGGTGCGTCGCAAAACACACAGACACAGTCTTTAAAAAAACACAAAAAGACACTTCGACATATAGTCGGGACCGGGGATCAAACCACTGACCCTGTAGTTCGTGGAAAACTGCCTTACCAACTGCACTACATCCGCCTAATATCTATAAGGACCAAAAATCATCAAATAAATCAGCAAATAGTTTTTTTATGTTTATGTAATCGTATCTTTAAACTCACACTATCTCAGGATAGGCTCAATTTAATTTAGATGTAATAGAAGAAAGGATTGTGAATTGAGTGTGAATGATTGTCTGTCATTGTACTGTATATCTCTCTGTGGCCCTGCGATAAACTGGCGACCTGTCCAGAGTGTACTCCGCCTCTCGCCCGATGACAGCTGGGATAGGCTTCAGCCCCCCCGTGACCCAAATATGATAAGCAGTGACAGATAATGGATGGACACATTCTAGTGAGATTTCTGCCACAATGATATAGTAGGGTATATATAGTGTATAGTGTACCATATATATACAAATATATACATAGTATAGGTAAACTCTAATAAAATACATTACATGAGAACACAAATGTTTGTATAAGGTCTTTAAGTGACTTGGTGCCTCAATGGATAGGACATCCGGCAGAAGTCTCTTCAGTCAAATCTTAACACACGCACAAGATGTGTCCTTGAGAAAGACACTCAGTGCAATGCATAATACATAAATATATATAAATATATTTATGGTAGAGGCTTTGGTGTTTTGTTTATACCAGTTCTTCTATAACTATATTATAGAAGTTTATGCTTTCTGTATTAAGGGGAAATAACCAGGCAACAGTTAATTATCTGTTTATTATTAAGAATTACTATTGTGTAATATTAATATTACTGCAGCAAAAAATAATTCTCAGCTCCCCATAAATTAAGGACCTTTATTGTGAAAGAGGAAATTTTAATACTCGGCCCGGAAGTACCCTCTTTGTTTTCTTGTGATGCCGCCATGAGAGAGTACTCGCTTGGACTTGATCAAAATATTGTTCGTACATTGGCTCTATAATGTCGTAACCATTTAAATTATATACTGTTAGGTCAAATAATATATGTAGTGTCCGTACACCTGTCCTTAAAGGTCCCGGTGCGGTTTAACATGGTGAATGCAGATGAAATCGCCAAGTTGTGCTACGACTGGTTCAACCAGCTTCCGCGGAGAGGGAAGCCTGAGCCGGGCAGAGAGTGGACCCTGCTGGCCGCTGTGGTCAAAATCACCCGGTGTGCGAAATCTGGCACAGGTTGGACAGCAGAGTGAAATGCTAAATAACATTTTTCTATTTGCTCCACTGGTGCCCTGTGAGATTAACAGGACAGAACCCATGTGTGCTTTTTACCCTCTAGTCATGTAGGTAATAGAACACGAAAACATAAAGGGGGGGGGTCACTATTACATTTGAAGCAACGGCTTAGACCGTAAGAAATTAGTGTTTTTACCAAAATAATAGTGCAGCCCACTTCATATTACACTGCGTAAGAGAAAATATTAACATTTAAAGTAAAAACTTTAAAAAAAATGATAATGACTACATATTAGCAATTTAAAGCATTGATTAAAACAAATAAGCTAGAACTAAACATAAACGTGTAAAATAGGATGAAGAAGGAAAATGTGATGTGACAATCTAATGTTTTATTTTTCATTCACAGTTGACAAGGAGGTAGTTTCTATGGGAACTGGGACCAAATGCATTGGACAGATGTCGATGAGTCCCAGTGGTTTGTGATTTTTTTTACCTTCCTCATAATTGGTGTTTTGGATCTTCAGTTTGTCTTTAGTGTCTTGTGTTTTTTTGTTTAAATAAAAAAATAATCCCTATATCCAATACATTAAGCTTGATTTGCCACTGCACTACTTTACTGTAACAGCACAATATTTTCTTTCCATTTTTGTTTTCCTTCCATTGGTGAACAGTTCAAATGGTTAAGTTTTCAATATGTTTTCTTTTATTCTCTCACTCATTTAGGTGATATACTGAATGACAGCCATGCAGAAGTAATTGCCAGAAGAGGATGTATCAGGTCTGTATCTTTATTTATTATATTATATTATATTATTATTATTATTATTATTATATATTTGAAAGTAAATTTTAAAGTAAACTTTTATTTACCTTATCTATACTACTATATTACTTTGTTTATAGATATATTTCAGTAGTTTGTATTTGTTTATTTCTCTATGTGGTTACTCCTTGGCTTGATTAAGGTGCTTTTTATTTCTTTTCTACTTTTCCAATGGACAACAACAAGGCAACACAATCTCCCTATGGGATCAATAAAGTTCTTTGAATCTTGAACAAAATTAATATACAATATGTGTATTTGTAGGTACTTGATCCAAGAGCTACGAAGGGCTGTGAGTGGTGGTGGTGACAGTGCTGTGTTTTGTATGGCAGATCAGAAGGGGAAGTGGAGGCTTCAGTCTGGAGTTTCTTTCCTCTTCTTTACCAGTCACACTCCCTGTAAGTTGAGTGTCTGCCTACAGCAGTTACTGTAATCACTCTCTACATTTTGCAGTTTAGAGATAGTTTGAGTCTTCCATGTCTGTTATTTTTGTCAAGTAGCTTTAGTCAGAAAATAGCCTACACAAAGTCAAAATTGTGAGTCAAAATCTAAAAAATCTTGTGTACTACCAGGTGGTGATGCATCCATCATCCCTATGACTGATAGCAAGGCTCAGCCCTGCCCGCCTGTCCCATCAGTAAAGGGCCATGGAGGGACTTCTATTGGAGGAAAAAGGAAAGCTGATGAACCAAATCAAGGGGGAAACACTAAGATACCCTGTCTGGTGGAACAGGAGACAGGAGAGACAAGGCTTGAGGACAAAGAAGACACAAAGCAACCTTACTTTTTACTTTCATCTAAAAGTGGAGATCTATCAAAGAGTCACCTGCCAGAAACAGCTGTGGAAACTGTCTCACAAGCTTCAGCACAGCTGGAAATAAAGACAACATTCCCCTCTGACACTGGACTACATCTGCCGGTTCCAGACATTCACAGAACAGGGGCCAAGTGTGTCCCCAGTGGTCCAGCTGACCCTCTCCAAGCTGGCGTGGGGTACCACAGCACAGGGGTGCTGCGAGTGAAGCCTGGGCGAGGAGAGCCCACTTTGTCCCTGTCCTGCAGTGACAAGCTGGCCCGCTGGGCCGTGCTGGGCTTTCAGGGTGCACTGCTGTCCCATTACCTACAGGAGGCACTCTACTTCACCACAGTGGTGGTGGGGAAGTGCCCATACAGCGAAGAGGTCATGCAAAGAGCTATGGTCACACGGTGAGAATCATCCTATTAATAAATATTACTGTCACTTAAATATCTTTGAGCTTCATACTGTGGGTCTTATAAAGTAATTTAGGCAATCAAATAATTTAAAGACCTTAGCTCACCCAACTTAAAACTCCAATTTGGTCTCCAACTACTGAGAAAGAAAATATACAGGTGTTCCACCAGGTATAAACCTATCAACGTAATGTTTGGTGTCGGTCAGTCTTTGTTTTCCTGAAAACACCTGCTGTAGCTGGATACAAGGTTATTTAGCATGTAATTTGCTGGTTTTAAAACAAAAAAAAAGCTCTAACCCTAATCAGAAGAATTAGCTAAATAATAGAGCTGAGGGGATCTACAGTGTCATTAAGTTGTTTATAATTTCAAGTGTCAGGGAAAATTTTTTTTATTTTGGAGGATGTTTGTGGTATTTTCTTGAATTATTAAAAAAACTTAATGCTTGTCCTTGTGTACTTCTCAGGTGCTCTCATGTATCACACCTCCCAGCAGGTTTCTCTTTGTGTCCACCAGTGCTGCTCCAGTCCAGCCTGGAGTTCCCCTTTAGCCAGGCCCAGATCAAGCTCAGACACCAGGCCGGACATGGACGCATCTCCCCCTGTGGGGCAGGTAGATTTTTCACACACACAAAAAAATAATACTTTGATTTGAATGAGCAGAAAAGAATACTACTAAGGGCATATTCATGTCTCACTGAATTGATAGGTATTACTAGTTTCTAGCTTGTAAACAGCTTTCACACCAAGTCATCCGTCATCTCGTATACTCAAACAAAAGTGTAATTGATGAAGTTTCAAATTTTCTAAGGACTGACGATATTAGTCCAAGGGTGTGAACACTTAAAGTTTTGGAAACAGACCCTTGAATCAATGGCATATTGATAGAGTTGATCGAACCCAAAATGGCCCACCAACTCACAATGTTCTCAGATGTCAGGTTCAGGAGATGGGTACATGGGTTTTTTTAATATGCTCTTACCAGATTTCCCATTGGCAGCATCCAAATGATGAGAGGATGAAAACTTGTGCTGTGAAAAATTTAAAGGTGTATCAAAAATAAGAAAGGATGGAGGTAGAAAGTGACAAATTAGATATGAACGCTTACTATTGTTGCATCTGTACTAGGATGGATTTTCTGATTTAACACTGTTAAAGTCTGAAATGTTGTCTTGTTGACATCAACTGAACCTGAGAAAAACCTGCTCCTAAGTAGGTCTGAGATTGTGGATGTTAACAGGACAATAAGCTCAGCATGAATTTAGAAGATTGAGTAATCCACATATGAACAGACAGAAAAGACACTAGGGTCCTGTTCACCGAGTGTCTGTTAAAGTTGTACCTGAAAAAATAGAAAGATAATTTAAAGTGAAAGCAACATGACATTTTTATATGTCTGTTTATGTACTGTTTGTTGAGGTCTGTAGAAAAACAACTCTCCTCACCACATTTATATTTTTGTATTTATTTATTTTTTTATTTACCACAAAAAACATTACACAATACAAAACATAACAGCATAACAACAGTGTGAGATACAACAACACTTATATGATTTCTTAAGTTATCTAGCTGACTGAACCTCCACTTAGTTTACCAAACTGCATATTCTATAACATGTTTTTCACAACAGCCAAAGCAAATGTTACTAATAAAATTAACAAATTTTAACTATTTGCTGTTCCCACAAGGTCCCACATTAGTTGTGACTTACAGAAACTGAAATACATCTGGCAAAAACTCACGGAGTGAAGGTTTGTTTAGTATCTTTAGTATTTAAGATTTACCTATTCATGTGTTTCAGCCATTAGTTGGTGTAATGTGACTGACGAGCCACTAGATGTCACTGCCAATGGCTACAAACATGGAATAACCAAGAAGGCCTTAGGCACACCTAAAGCCAGGTAGTGCAAACTCTTTTACGTGATTTATTGTTACAAAATAAAAAATTGGCATCATGTATAAGTATTGTATGTATCATGTATTTTTCTTTTCTCAATACAGAAGAAATTGCCATTTATATTTCTGCATGTTTGTGTTTCCTCAGGTCTCTTCTGTGTAAACTGGAGCTTTTCCACTCCTTCTTGTCCCTGGTGTCAGCCACTGACCCTTCAGCACTCCCTGACTCTCTCAGGTAATGAACAATAGGCTCTTTTATAATCTTACTGGGGTTTGAAACTTGTCTCAAACTCAATCTGAACAGCCTGAAACACAAATGAAGATCTTCAAATGATGGTCTGGATTTCATCAGGTTTTCCTTTTGGGTAAATCTCAACCCATCTGCTGCAGAACCATGTCAAATCCACAGTGAGGCAAACCACTGATGATGATAAGCAAATGTTTTATTTATCAGTCATCACAAGGAACAGTTTATGTCATGAGGTTAACATCCAACCATTAACATTGATGCATACAGTAGATGTTTTTCCAATCACTCTATATTTTAGATTAGAAATATAAAATATAAAACAAAAACAATAATGTTAGTTTATTTCATAGTATAAATGGAGGCTGATGCGTCAGTGCTGTGGCTGTTACTGTTTAGAAATCACTTGGGTAATGTCACAGTTATTTCTTTTCAAATGGTAGAGTATCATATAGCTGCTGAGCTTACACAGTAAATTGTGTCTTTTTATTCATACTATGACTTTCCCTGTGTGTAACATTGTAAATACCTTTAAATGCTCAGATGTTGGCTGTTAGTCTCCACCTGTGCATAAGGGGTTGTGCACATGCTTAGAGGGAGTGTGTGTGTGGTGAGAATGTGTGTGTGTTCTGTTGTTTCTTAAGTGGGACAGGCTGGACTGGGCTGGGATCAGGTTCTGTGTTGAAATGCTGACAAACAGAGGGACCACTGTTCTCCCTTTGGAGATGGTCTGCAACTATTCACCACTCTCTCTGTCTCTCTCTCACACACACACACACACACACACACACACACACACACAGACTCATACTACACTCACGGACCAAGCACAAGCATACAAAATTTGGTGTGGCAAATATCAGGCAGTGTCTGTTTGTTTAAATGTATAGAGTATTGTGTCTGATAATACATAAATTATTACATGTAATATTCTGCTTGCGATCAAAACTTCACAATGCAGTGACTGTTTGTTGGCTTGTTAATTATTAATGCTCTTTTTCTCTGCAAACACAGCATGTTTATGAGATTTATGTAAATATAAGAACATAAAAACCTTTTTATGTCTGTCCAGGAGAAAAGAGCTGCAGACTTACTGGGACTACAAGCAGGCCTCCCAGACATACCAGCAGGCCTGGCAGCAGCTACGTAGCCAGGCTTTCCCCCTGTGGCCTCGCAGTAACAGAGATCTCCTGCTCTTTCACTGAAACTCCATTCCGCAGCTGAAATGTCCTCATCAAGTACACATATTCTTTTTCTAGAATATGACTCTTGTCAGGTAGAAAGGCCTGTCAAACTAACAATAGACACAAAGCACAGCAGTAATGGACACACTGGTCAATAAGACACATACAACATCCTCTGCTAATAAAATGACAAACTCGACTGCTCTGTTTTCTGAAGAGTTCATTTGGGTCAGCTGGTCAGTGAGGTTTGGAGGCTGGATAAATAAGGTTAGGCTATATTTGACTATCTGTACCACAGGACTTCAATGCTAGCCACAGCGGGACACTATCAGCTGTCATGCTGTTGGATGAAGCTGAGGACCAGTCCCCAGTGTCTTCAGATGGTGATTTTATTTTCACAACGTGTGTAACATGTTGAGACTGCAGCTGCCTTGTGTTCATTCTCTGAAAACACAGCAGGATGTATGTCTACATGTGGAAAATAGGTTTTCTCCTTCAGTCATTTTGTTCTGTGGGCTGAAGACAAGTGATCATACATGTCAGTCATCTTTTTTATAGTGCTGTGTTTCCAGTACATATCACAAACCTCAGTTGCCCGGGACCCAAAGAGCCAAATGAACCTGCCTGCTCTATCTGCCGAACAGTTGGGTTCTTCATGGCCAACCAAGTGCCAAATAATGTAGGGACTGCTGATCAGTTGTTATTGCTTTAGCTCAGCAGATTCCACTGGACCTAGCTCACCTCAGCTGATTATCAGCAGCATGTTGGAAGCTATCGCCATGATGTCTTCCATTGTTCCTCTAAGATAAAGGCCTATTGTATGTAGTTGTAATTGTACATCGTTGGCATATTTTTTCAGAAAATACCCAATGCTGTTGAGGTAAAAGGTACCTGTGTATTTTCTAATTTGAATGTTTTTGCACAACACAGTGACTGTGTATTCACACAGTTGGTGTGAGTTAAAGTGGCTCTCTAAGATTGAGTTCATAATGATCAGTTTATTTACTATCATGTGAAAACAGATGTGCTTTATAATGTCTTGTGTGGCACAAAAGAGGATGTGGGGATGTTTACCATTGTCATCAGCTTAGTAGAGATTAAGCTGATAAAAGTAAAAGTAACAAGATGATAGAATTTTTATGAAACAGCAATGTCTACATCAGTGGAGTGTCAATTGCAGTGAATAATTATCACTTTGGTCAATATTTAATAGTTATGGTATAGGACCAAAACAGCTTAACTGAAAATGATAATGGTACTTTAAAAGAGCAGCATGACATGACATAATTTATATTTCTTTGAATGAGACAGACCACCTCTAAATTATTTTACATTCATTTTTTATTGGTCAGGTCTTCCAGCTACCTCACCTTTTTCGCATATCTAAAATTCCTTTATGTCTGCAAGATATATTTAATGATTATACAACACTGATGAAATAAAACACTCCTGAAAATTATAGCATTCCATCGATATATTACACATCTATACCACATGTGTAAAAGCCTGAATAATTTTAGTGGTGCACAAATATGAATACTTTAATGGGTCAAGTGGGGAAATACACTAGATGTTTTGCTCAGATTCAGTACCCAGCACTACAGCTGCAATCAAAAGAGCAGCTTCAGTATCACGAGTGAAGAGAAGAAAGAAAATAGTGGTTGTGACTTACAACTCTGAAACCTATGCAGCCAAAGATCTGAGCAACACTTTACTTGAAATATTAGTAAATTACATTGTTGTGTATTTTTATTATTGTCCCTATAAACCTAGGCGTGATTTCAAATTTATACAAAGTAAGGTGGGCAAGGACAGGATCAGACACAGCGCTGTACCTCTGCCTCTAGTACCAGTCTCATTACACTGGCATTCCAAGAAATTCGGGAAAAAAATATCCCATAATAATAAAGCCATAATAAAGCTGTTGTGTGATAAGCTGTTGGTTCACAGTGTTTTAGCTGATATCTTCCTAATGTACTAGTTGGACACATGGAACAAGATGTGAGCCACCTAACTGTTTGAATTTAAAGGAGAACGCCCTACTTATAACCTCTTTCTGCGCTACATAGTCAGTTCCTGTACAAACTGGTTCATCAGTGTGACTTCTGACACTGGCCAGAATGCCTTCCAAAACTCAGAACAGAAAAAGGTGTTCTAAAGCCAGTGTCACTCTGTGCCTGCTGGGACATGTTATTTGCCTTTGTTAAACTTAGTTGTAAACAGAAACTAATCAAAAATAACAGGTACAGAGTTTAAAGCTTATATACAATAGAATTATGTATGTAGTGTTCAAAGCTGAATTCACTGTTTTAAAGTGTGAATGTCAGTTTTATATATTTACTTTTCTTTATGGCTCTATTTTGGTCTCCACCAAGTACGGTGGAAAAATGGTTGTTCACCTGCTACATACAATTATCAGCTAGTTACTCATTTCGTCTGCTGTTTAGGGTTGGCAAGGAATTTACAGTGGGTTTACACAGAGCTTATGTATTAAAAACTGCTTCATCTTGATAAGCAGAGTGCCAACTTAAAAACAATGATCTACAACAGGCCAGTTTCATAGAGCTATGGAGGACTGCAGAGTTTTTCTGTTCAACCATGTAATTACTGTCTTCATTCTGGAGTTGGTTTTTATCACTGCTCGTTCTTTGATGTCGGCTTAGCGCGTCTCTGCACTAAAGCTTCCTTCCAGACTGTCAAAGACTAAAATTCTATGACAGTTGGTGGAAACGGTCGTTAAGTATGAACTGCCTAGTCTTTGTCCCTGATTTAGGTGTGTCTGGATACATGCTATTGATTTGCATAAACTGACGGCACCCTCTGTTTGGTACGTCAAAACATGTACAGGAAAGAGTATAACATGCCATACATGGTCATTGAGGTTGCTGAAAGGCATTCCGTAGAAAAGCACTAACGGCTGTAAAAGCAGAACGCTGAGTGAGACGAGTAACTGTGCAAGTGAGGGCAATTTAGCACACTAAACTTCAAGCAAAGTGTTGGAGTTCTTTAGCTGTTACTAAGGTTCATCATTAATCTCAATCCTGAATCTATTCAACCGACAAAATGTGCAAATGGAAAATCAGCCGGGCTGGAAAGCACTCTGTAACATCCCAGGGACGAGCACCAGTCCCTGGCCCTGAGCTGGACTTTACACTCTACACTGGTTGCATCCTCACCAGTCATTCGATATCAATCACCAACTCAATAGCTGGCTTCTTTAACATGCTTATGGTCCTTTTCATAACCTATCATAGTGTACCCGTGCAATTTATGTTACTGAAAATTTTAGACATGATATGAAGAGCAGTACAAATACATCCATAACTTGGTTAATGATTCTGATTCACAAGTATAGGGATTTTTCCTCACTTTAGACAAAAACCTGTGACAACAAAGCCGGACTGAAAATAACTAGCATTAATGCATAACCTGATGTGTTTTCAAACGCAAGTGTATGTGTATCAGAGGCTTAACTAGTTTTAGTTAAACTAAAATTAGATTTTTGAACTCTAATACCAACGTGGATTCTTAATCACTGGCATATGACGTGCCAATAATGTGCAGTGATTGTTATTCTTACTTTACGACAATGTTGTGGATATTTCCCTCCATAACTGAACGTTAGTCAGTTATCATGGCAAAAAGAGGAACTTTGAAATTCAAGCATTTCTTAACACTAATGATCATCTGCAACTGTCAAAAACAACAGGTTTGTTTATTTTAGCATTTTGGTGTAGTTAATTTACATCATTAATGTGAGTATTTTTTTTACTGTCAAAAACAGACTTTAAATAAGTTTGCCCAGTGTGGAGGTGCATTACTTGTGTAACACATGTAAAGGCCAGTGTTTGAAACACGGTGCACCTGCATATGTCTGGCCTTACTGTGTCAGTGTATGTCTGTGTGCGTGTGAGAGACAGATTATTCACTGAAGGATTAACCCCAAGTTGTATAAAAGGCCTTGTAACCAAAGGTGTTTTCTCCGCTGTAGGCCACGTACAGAAAGCCGTCCTCGTCCTTCTCCTTGTCATACAGCTGGCCCATAGTCAGACTGTAAAACACAGCAGAAAGCAGTGTTATTGGATCACGCAGAGTCAAGTAGATTCAAATGTACTGTATTAACATCTCCATCATGTGGGATGTTAAGGCTGAAAGCTTCAGTGGCCCCAGTAGTTGTTTAGATCTTAATATGCAACTTACAGTGTATTAAATTGAACTTCACACATACCTTTTTTGTAATAATGGCGTACCTGTACAGTACGACTAAGATATGCAGTGATTACTGTATAGGCACAAGAGTATTTATACTGCAAGTTAGAAGGAAAGTACCAGTGGTGGAAAGTAAATTCACTTACGTACAATTTTGAGGGGTTTCTACTTTAAGTATTTTTTTCCTTATACTTTGACTTAAGTGTATTTCAAAGGCAGTTGTTTATACTGTAATTAATCTAAATTTGAAAAGTACCTAATCAAAATAATCAAAATAAAGTATAATCACTAAGGCCGTCACACACGAAGGTGACATCAAAAAGCTGATGTCCAGATTAACTGCTGCACCAGCTCACAACGTCTTTGTCTGTGTCGATTAGTGGCCCTTGAACACACTACAAAGACGAGAGCCGACAGACAGGTTGGGTTGCACATTCTACACTTACGTTAGATGAGAAGAAAACGTAAGACCTAGGACAATAGCTATACAAACTCTAAACAAACGGCTGACTTTATTGATCCCTGGAGTGAATGGCACAAGCTACCCTGCAGCATGTAAAGTAATTCTAAGTAATTATTAGATCAAAGAGTAGAATGACATTAAAATCTGCTACATTTAAGCAAATAATGCATCAATAATTCGAATACAATTATATCATATTTATTGATGTAAAATAAATTATTCTATCTCAAGGATACATTTAATTTTGGTACTTAAAGTACTTTTTAAAACTAATACTAATATGTAATTAAATATTCTGAGTACTTCTTCCACCGCTAAGAGAAACATTTATGGACTCTGAGATCAGAAATCACTGCTGAATTTGTATGACCTTTTAGCACTCAGGCAGACATGTTAACTTGATGAATATAGCCACATGACTCAAGAGCACTTAACACAACCTGCCGCAGTAAGACATCTATTTCTCAATTATCTTTAACCACTTAACCTATTCAGGATGGTGGGGGGCTGGAGCCTATCCCAGTTGTCACTGGTCGAGAGGCAGTGTACACTGCCTGTGTATGAGGGACATACACAGACAGACTCACCACTGCAGAAATGCAACATGAATTTCTATTATGCAAGGAGGAAGCCATACATCAGTTTTGTGGAGAAACACCAGCAGGTTCTCTGCCCAAGCTCACATCAGATGTACTGAAAGTTAGTTGAAATATGTTCTGTGATCAGGTGACTTCATGTTTTAGCTTGATTTCAATAAAACAAACATCAGGTTTTAGGTGCCAATGTTGAAAAATACCATCAGTCTCTGTTTACTGGTTATTTATTACAAGTGTTTAACTCGTTCTATAATGTAAGTTACCTGGTCAGGAAGCTCCTGCTTCACCAGAGCCCTAAAATGTGCTGCTAATAGGGTGAACATAGGGTGACTTGCATATGTGCGTGAAAGTACCCTCAATATAGAGGCATATATTTGGTTTTTGTAGAGACATTAAAAAAAACAGCTTTTACCATAAAGTTATTCCAGAAAACCACGACAATACCAGTCCTCTTTTTAAAGTTCTACAACAGGGTGGCTTCGTAGACAAAGAGAGAGTGTTTGTCTCCTATTGAAATGTTTAATGCATTGTGAAGAGAAGAATCAGAATCTGTCTTGTATCCAGCAAGAATGGGCAAATTATTCAGCAATTAGTATCCTCAATTCCTCTCAACATCAGAATAGATACTGGTTAGTTAAAAATAATTACATTTTAAATAATTTTTCAAGTTTACAATTATTTTCCTGCCTATTGCCTAAACGTTGCATCCAATTCTGTTACCTACCTACCTACAAGTATGTATTGATATATACATTATCGGTACACTGTTATAGCAAACAGGTATGCTTCAAAATTCTGTTTAATTGTGGCATAATTTTTACGTTTTACTGCAGGCCCTTAAGACAAAACACCTTTATCCAGACTCTTCTGTTGACTTATGCCAAGCCCAGGTGTATACCACTGTAAGA
The DNA here is from genome assembly GCF_033026475.1 of Channa argus. Taxonomy (NCBI): domain Eukaryota; kingdom Metazoa; phylum Chordata; class Actinopteri; order Anabantiformes; family Channidae; genus Channa; species Channa argus. The sequence continues at coordinate 27,329,405 of NC_090200.1, forward strand.
CAACTGGGATTTCAACACATCAAAATACCTTTTAGGAGAGTGTGTCAACACAGGAATTCTTGTAATTTTAAGTTCACCACACAACTGAAGTCGATCCAGTTTATAATTAATAGTTAATAAACCCAGATCAATATAAAAAAAAAAAATAAACATCTCTAGTTCCTTTTTGCTGCTCTATTTTAAAACTCATACAAATGGAAGATTAACATCAATAAGACATTCAGACACTGATTATGGGAAGGGACCGATTAACATTAACAAAGAGACCATCAGCAAAAAGCTGCACAGCCTCTAATGGCCTATCCACTGCATTTTACATTGTGTACAACCTAAGCACTTTAGTGTGTCATAGTACAAATAATAAGAGACTGATGGAAACATGAAACTCTTAACTGTCTGTAGAGTGTGGCTTTGCACCCACCTGGACTGGGGGACAGTTTTGTCCACGAAGAGGAAGATGGCTTTTTCAGAAGGCAGCTGGATCCGTTTTCTAATAATCCACATGAACTGGGCCACTGTGATGTCAGAGGGCACCAGATACTTCCTCTTATCAATATCCACAATCTGAGATCCAGAAACCTTCTCCACTATCACCTGGAGCACACACATAAACACATGATTAGACATTTAATACTGTATAAACAGGAGAGGGGAGAGTTCAGTAAACTCTAATAAGCATTTGCACAATCTGGTGAGGGTTTGTTCTTTTTGCATAATATGCAAAAGTATGCATACAGTTAAGGCTGGGCAAAGAATATAATTTAATTTCTCTCAAACGCATATTGTAGCATTAATCAGCTGTTGGTCCTGTCCCTATGACCTTTAAAAAGTTTATACACGACACAACAAAACTTTGTCCCCCTGTGCAATATCACTGAACAGTAAAATGCTTCATTACCAAATTATTATACAATGTCTATTATTTTAAATAACTTGAAATCCCATTTTTCAAAATTGGTTTTATTCTAATCCTAATCAGTCTCCTTCTTTAAACTCCCATTCTCTCACTCCTTATCTCTACAGTTTCCGTCAGTCACTCACTGTGTTAACGTCCTATTAAGACTACAAAACAAGCCTCACTTACCGGTACTCTGTCAGGATATTTGTTGCGTATTTTGGCTGACTCCACACATCGGTGCTCTGAGGGAGAAAGAACAAACAAACAAACAAACAGGAAGTCAGAAATAACAGGGATGAGAGAGGCCTCTGGGGAGTTTCCTCTCATGCTGCCAAATGCAGCCAAACATGGTCCAAGAAAGAAAGATTAAGCCCAGAATTAGGGCTGGCAGCACCCGGAAAGACAGAGGATGAGAAGCGTGGTACAGGACGCAGCCACACAACAAAACAGGCTGTGATTAGCTGCATTAACTTTATTAGTGATCTTAAACTAGTGTCATTATTGTTGAGCTTATGTGATGAATTACACAACAGCCTCTGTTAAGGGATACTGGACAATTCAGTAATTGTTATTCTCAGGGAACAGCTGATAGTGTTACTATTGTGGGCAGGAGCAGTAGACAGAGGGTCAGCAGAGGTCAGAGAAGGGAGGGGGAGGTGATGGTTGATAAGATGTGTGGATCCATTTAGATTCAACACATCCTATGCTTTCATTAGCCCAGATAAGAGGCCTACTTTTGGTGACAACTTAACAAAAGCAGCAGAAGTACTTTGTTAAAAAAGAGATGTGATGTTATTCACACAGGAGATGGAGGGAGCTAAAGAGATAAAGCAACAAGAATGTAATTTATTGAGCAGTGACTTAAACTAAATTTCAAATTTCTGGTAAATTTCTATAGCAAACTGAACAGTTCATTTTACATATTATTTATAAGTATAGTACACACAGCCAGTGCACAATTGAGAGAAAGCGCTTCCTAATTAACTAGCACATTCCGGTATATCTGCAGGCATTTCTACCAGGGATTTAACATAGGCCTAAGCAAGGCAACGTTAAATAGTATGATTCGGGAATGGAATTTGGAACTGAAATGTCTCATGCAAAAAGACTCATTTTTGGGCGACATCAGCAGACTAATATATTGTAACAGCGATGATTGACAGCGGTTATTTTACTTTACATACAGGACCTTGCTTGGTCCTCTCGTTAGCATTTGTCTCTGGTAAAGCAGCGTTAGCCCTTATGTATTTACAACAGTCATCTGCATAGTGCTAAGACAAGCATGCATTTCTGAGCCAATATGGAATGATATGGCAAAATCGCCGCGGAGAGCACCGAGAAGAGAAAGAAGGGTGCCTGACGTGACAAGATCATCCCTTGTTTTATAACAATCCAAAACCCCTTTACCCAGGGAATGGTCCTCTTTAAACATCCATTTCATCTTTGCTAGATCCCCGCACTGAGGCGTGACGGTAGAGCTGAAGGGCGAGCTGCTAGACGAGCGGATAAATGCCGGCGTAGTGTCCAAAAATCCAGACAAAGGCGATCAAAACAAAACGTCAATAAAATCTCCTGCCTGAAGCATCCAACTGTCCTTCTAGCTTAAGTTGACGTCACTGTCTGACAGCGGTATAGCGGCCTTAGTGTTGCCTTCTGGTAAGCTCGGAAATAATTTATAAACAACGCAGTCTACCACATTCATAGATACAGTCTTGTCCAAAACTGAGTTGTTTTACCAAGTGGCGTGTCGAAAGCAGATTGAAACTATTTCTAAACTAATATTGCAAAATATGCTGTTATATACCTTAATGTAATCTGTACAGCAACATTTTATATTTTTCTGTTTCAATTTTTGTAACACGAAAGCAGTAACGTAAAGAAAGATTATTTAATAAATTACATTTTATACATAACAAATTTCCAAACAAAAGCAAATATTATACTGTGTTTGTTGCTAATTCGGGGGATTTAACTATGTGTGGCAGCGTGAGATACTCCCCGATTACTCCTAAATCTTAATAACAAGAAGTTTTTATACCTATTGCATCGACGTTGAATGCAGCACAATTTCTACAACTGGCAGCCATGGTAACGGTAGAACGCTGAAACATGGCGCGGTGCATGGAATTTGAGCTAGGAGGCTAATGCAAACAGCATGGTAGCTAGTACGTCACGCTTTGGAAAAGCGATTTCGTTTGGTTAGTTGATAGGTGGATGCTACTTAATGTGGTTTGGTCTTCGTTGTCTGCAGGCGTATGCTCGTGTTATTCCTCTGTGAAGTATTCATTCACCTGGCATCTATGCTAGCATGAGCATTAGCTAGCTAACTTTCTGATTTGATCCACAACGCTGATGTTTTTTTTCATCTGAACGAGCAGTATTTCTGTTGTTATCCATGGCTTTCTATGAAGTGTATTCTCATCCAGCTTTGGTTAGATACAAGACAAGTGTTTGCACAAAAGCCACTTTCTTTCTGGTTGTTGTTTTGTGCCTTACCTACATCCCACCTTTGCTGGTTGCTTATAGGAGCCAAGGTAACGTTACAGCTCTAAAATTATCCTTACTTCTATTCAGTGAGAACCTTCATAGACAATCGTCGAAGTGTAAACAACTTAAAGCCATGTTGTTTCAGGTTTCTGGATAAAAAGAAGCACCTATGAGGAACAGCCAGTTGTGAGATTCCAGTATCAGACTTTGATGGTGGCAGCAACTAGTACTCTGGGTGACTACGTCGCCTGGAGCACCTACCCCAATCTTAACAACATGCTGGGGCCCAACCTCCGGATCCCTACTGTCTCTGTAAGAACAGATTCACTGCAGTTCCCCTAAATATACAGCAGGAAGTTTGTGCCTTATGAGTTAGCCATTAGTAAAAACACAGCCAGTACATAAAAAAACATTTTAGATATTTCTATTTTAAGGCTGTGAGATGTTCCAGATGTTGCTATATATTAATGAATGCTGCAGTAGAGAAAGTTATTATCGAACAATCAAATACTTTACACAGCTTTATTTTTATCCACACACACTTACAGGTGAGAGAGGAGGATCAAAACCAGGACGGAAAGTTGGACCTCTTGATTTTTCAGCTGCAGCTACCTCTAAAACCTGAGGAACAGGTCTACAGTGTTCAGCTGCTGCTCACCTTCAGTTACCAGCTCTTTGTATGTATTCCACTGCACCTTCTGTCTAACCTTTCACAGTCAGAGGTTGAACAAGTACATAAACTTGGTACTCAAAAGTGCAAGTAAATGCCCCAAAAATCACTCCACTATATGTAGAAGTACCACTGTAAATTCTTTTTTTAAGGTGAAGTACTATGCACATGTGATTTCTCTGGGCTTCTATGGGCATTTTAACAACTGTTGAGCTTTGACAATATAAATGTACAAGTCTAGTCCAGGCTTGATCTGAAGAAATCTAAAATGTTCAAGTCCTATTAAATTTAATTCATGTACAGATGCAAAGAAAAAACTGCTTCATAAACCTGTTTTCTTTGGAAAATAATAAAACATTCATTTATTTTTTGCTTTAAACATGACTGATATGACAAAGAAAACTTTATTTATTACATAACCTATCATTTTAAAGAATGAGCATATGTAAACCAACTATGTTATTAAATGTATTGGAGGAAAAAAAGTACAATAACTCCCTCTGAACTGTAGTAGAATAAACTTAAAAGGAACATAAAATTAAAATGACTAAAATAAATGAGCTGGTTTCTTCCTGTATTTATAGTAGCCAAAAATTAGATTTTATGATTAGAATTAGTGACCTATTCCTCCACTTTGTCATTGTGTTGAATGCTTTGAAACAGCAATTATACTACACATTTTTCACCATTGTGGTTAAAGTATTATATTGTAATTCATGTTCACATAATCCCATTGATAATAAGTCTACAGATATGATTATACACATTATACCAAATGTGTTAATAACAGCAGAGTTGTGGTCTTTTTATCAGCAGTTTGTTTACTCAGGGAGAGGTTTGGAATACATATACTGTAGCTCTCCAGTGAGCTACAGTGTCTATCCAGGGTGTGTGCTAACATTTCTTGTGTTGTCCCAGCGGATGTCCACAGTGGTGATGCAGAGCCTGGCCTATGTGCAGTACTCCTCTTCTGTCCCTGGTGCTAAGCTTTTCATAAGTGGAGACCTGAGGCTGCAGCAGAGGACACCCCTGCCTCACAGAGGACTCTACAACATTTACAATGTAAGAGGACATAGTCTCAATGTTTTCCTCTCTGTCCACCACTTTCCTTGCTTTCTTTTTTCTCATTTTCTTTTATACACCAATATAAATGAAAGTAGAGCAGAATTGACCCCAGTTCATCACTCAGACATTAATAAATACATAAGTAAGAAAAGGTGAAGTGAGCCAGGAACCCTCTATTACACTGAAATCATTTTATAATCCCTTAATTAATTAGTTTATTTTACCCGTGTAATAACAAAACAAAATTTAACCAGTTTATTTTAGCAAGGGTTAGGAACAAATACCAGACAAACACTAAATAAAACCAACCAAAAAAGGAACTCTCGAAATAGTCACAATACAAATATTTCATTGCAGTATTTGACCACACGTACTCCATATGCCGACAAACAATGTTAATGTATTATTGTAATGTATACAGTAGTTTTCCATTCTTTGTTTTTTCTTGATATCCAGGTATCCGTGATTGATGGTTCAAGCCCCTTTGCAAGTGCATATGATCTTAACAACATCATTAGGAGCTATCAGGAAAGAAACTGTAAGTTGACAAAAGTACTAAAAAAAAAAATTTGGGATGATGTGCAAAACATAACTAAAACAGAATGGAATGATTTGCAATCTCATCAAACCATATTTTATTTGCAATAAAAGATAAACAACATATCAGATACTGAAACTGAGACATTTTACAATTTCATGGAAAATATTAACTCATTTTGAATTTAATGGCAGCAACACATCTCAAAAAGGTTTGAAGAAGAGGAAGAAAAGGCTGGATAAGTAATTGCTGCAAATTAAAAACAAATGGAGGAAATTTGAAATTCTTTTTGGAAACCATGGGCGCCATGCCATGTCCTGTGGACTAAAAGGGAGAGGGAACATTTTGTTATCAGCAGACAATTCAAACGCCTGCATCTCTGATGGTATGGGGGTGCATTAGTGACTGTGGCGTAGGCAGCTTACACTTCGGGAAAGCCACCATCAATTCTGAAAAGTACATAGAGGTTTTAGAAGAACATATGCTCCCATCCAAACAATGTTTCAGGGCCTTGCATATTTCAGCAAGACAATGCTAAACCACATTCTGCATCCATCGCAACATCATGGCTACACAGGAGAAGGGTCCAGGTCCTGAACTGGTCTCCTTGCAGTCCAGGTCTGTCACCAAAAGAAAAGATTTTGGCACATAATAATACAAAACTTCGGCAGCAAAGGCCCGGGACTGTTGAGCAACTAGAATCCTTGAATCAGACAAGAATGGGACGACATTCCTCTTCTAAACTCCTGTAACTGGTCTCCTCATTTCCCAAACATTTACGGTTGTTAAAAGAACAGCGGATACAACACAATGATAAAAACTGTTCCAACTTTTTTGAGATTTGTTGCTGCCATCAAATTCAAAATGAACTAATCTTTTCCATTAAATTATAAAATGTCTCAGTTTCAACATCTAATATGCTGTCTATGTTCTATTGTGAACAAAATATGGGTTGATGAGATCTGCTAATCCTTGCATTCTGTTTTATTTACATTTACACATCCTCCCAACTTTTTTAAATTGGGGTTGTATTTTGTTTGAATATTCTGTGTGACTGAAGCCTGGTTCAAACCACCATGTTTTTTTTGGTTAATTTAGCTTTGCAGTTATCATATTCACAGCATTACACAAGCATTTTGTAAAATATGACAGCTGTCCCTCTTTCTGACTTTTTTCCCTTTCTTTTTTTCAATAGTGAGCACAGTAATATCCTGTCCTATGCCAGTCTGGACTGTGGGACGACCCCCGGGTTTGCCCTTTGAACTTAATGCAGAAATCCGCTATCCATTGGAGGTCATTAGATATCCTTTAAATACATGAATGGGTGTGTGAGGGTTTTAACAGGGTGTTTTTTAACAACTTATAATGAAGGTGTAAGAAGATAAGTATATCACTATGTGTTCTCTCCTACAGTGAGTTCACATGCTATAATACTGCAATGCCTGCTTCTCACTGATAACCACTTCTGTCTTCTTGTAATAAGTGTTACCAGCTGAGCTAATTTTAAGACTTTTTATTTCCGTTGAAGAAAAAAATCTACTGCCAAAAAATTTTTTGACCAGTTTTTGACCAGACTTCTCTTGAGGTGAATTGCCAGTATTCCTCAGTGAACCTGTTCTCATCTCATGTAAATGAGCTGTAAATAGGCCAAAACAACCAATCACTCATCCCAAAACTGATTTTTCTTCTTTTTTTGGACAATTTATTTCCTCAATAATCCACAGAGTGGGTTCACTGCAGTGTTTAGATTATTGCTACTTCAGTGAATATCATTTACATTTCAAAAGGTTTTTCAGTTGATACAATAAAATAAACATAAATGCTGTTGTGCTTAACCCACAACCTGATCTAAAGAGGAAAAAATTACTGTTTTAAAAAATATTTCAGAATCATCCTGCAATAACAAACTCACAGTCTGCACTGCAAGCTTTATTTGAACATCAAAGAAATTATGATGCATACTCAAATGAGGCTAAAAGGCTCATACAGTGGCTTATCCTGTAAGCTCAGGATCACCACCTTTGATCTTTTGTCCTGCACAGGTTTTTACACCAGATGCTCCTCCTGATGCAACACCAATTTTTATTGGGATAGGGACTGGCACTGAGATGCACACTAGCTTTCACAACCTCAGCAGCTAGACTTGGGCAATTTGAGGCTCTTGCACTCTTCTACATTCAGCCAATTGTTGGCTACTCTACCAACTAAGCCACTGCTGCCCCTAATAATCTTTCAATAAAAATCTAAAATTTTATGCTCACTGTGATGTCACAGTTGTGTTGTGACATCATAATTGCTGGGGCTGGTGCTAGAGCTGGATTGTGCTACTCTGACCAATCCTCTGGCTGTGCACCTGAGAATCAGTAAATTATAAGACTAAACTAAGATAATCTACAAGACTAGGCACCACTAAGGAGATGCAAGAAAATCTAAAATGTAGGCACTGAACCACACACTTTGCAAAGTATTCAAAAACATTTCATGTTAATTCTGCCTTAACCTTTTCTCTCCACCTATCGTCCTGGCTTCTGGGAAACCATCAAATTTGCCTGGATTCAATATGTCAGTGTGCTCCTTATTTTCATATGGGTCTTTGAACGTATACAGAAATTTGTTTTTCAGAATCAGGTTCTAACCACCATACCTATACCCATGGGAAAACCTCATCTGTCATGATGCAATTGTAGTCCTTTGATTTCAAGGTACTACACCCACTAGGTTGCTATATTACACGTGTCACAATGACTCACAGAATCTGAAATGTAATTATTGTTTTTGCGCAATAGTTTTGTAATTTGTAATTACATCATAAGAAGCTTCCTGCTCCAGTCGTAACCCATGCTATAATAGTTTAGAGACCATATTTAACTGTGTACAATTTAAAGTTTTTGGGTCACCTATATTGATTGCATGGTTTTGTCTTTTTAGTTTGTCTTCATTGCTTAACACTAATCAACAAATCAAAGGACTTCCTTCCTTAAAGACTTGACCCTGTCTTTAATACAAACATGATGAGAGACACACAAGTTAATTTATATTCACCTCAGGTTTCTTTGCAGGTCAAGACGATAGTTAGCAAATCATAAATTTGATGTTACATATTTTTTTTTACCATTTCTATGTTTATGTCACTTTGTGAAAGTAGCAACAAAAATGTGTTTGTTTCTGTGCTCACTGTTTGTACTGGGCTTTGGAATAATAAATGATTTGTACATTTTCACAATTGGAATCTTTAACTGTAAGACATTCATTCTCTATATTTGCCATTTACCGTAGCTTGTATATATAGACATAGGGCAAGCTCTAGGTGAATGAAAGGGTGTTGAGATTTTTTTTTCTCAATTGCTGTTGAAATGATGCTCCTTTCCCCTAAACTCTAAACACAAATGCAAACCTGCACAATCATCTTCCAGAACGTCAAACTTCAACATCAAAATTATGTAACTTTGTAACAAAACTTTGATGACTTCAGACATCCCATAAAAGTCATTAAATACACAAACACTACACAATAATTACACACAGGTGGGATCAATTTATGACACTACCGTGAAAAACTCCTGCTGCAGTGATAATGACATATATGGTTTTTCTCCAGCACAACTTCATTACATGATGATCACAATACAAGACATGAGTTTTAAGAATTTTTAATTCCTCATTGTACTTTATTAAATTAAACTGACATTTACTAAAAATCTGACAGAAGCATCTTGGGATTCAGTGTCTTACCCAAGAAAACTTTGATATGTGGACTATTTGAGAAAATATATTAAGTACTATATAAGTACTCCTATTTTCTGCAAGAACATTGTGCCTAAAAGAAACATTGAATCTTTTCATTTCCCATTTTTTTCCTCCCTCTGACTCACTGTCCTAGGGGAAGTTTGTCCACTGTTTGTGTGCATGTGTAGTTTTAGGCCTGTATCCCTGTATTACCTCATTTCAGCTGCTCAGTCTCCAAGTTTAGGCTCGGCTAAACAGTTTAGTTAGAGTCACACCCCATGTGCTGAGCAGTATCTAAACAGCTTGTCTACAAGGTTTAAATTTTAACCACTGTGCAGCCCCTGATTCCGTCTGAGTGCAGCTACAGACAAACATTGTAATTTAAAATGATCAGCTCAAGGATTAACAAAACAATAAAAATGTTTTTTTGGTTTAAGTTATGTGGCATTATTATTGTAGCCCTGTGCTAATACATCTAAAACAAATTAGAGCCTTTAACAGCTCTGTCACACTCTTCTGTGCTTTGACCTAAAAGGCAAAGCGAAATGAGACACTAAAAGTTATTAGGCTACATCCTCTGGGAGCCACACGTCTGTAAAAACTGTGAAAGTTGACATCTTTCAGAGCGAAAACCTTAACTTGCTGGAGGAAATCAAGCTTTAACTGTCAATGCAAAGTGAGAATTAAGCCTCTACTGATACCAGTAGACAGCAATTATCAACGATTGTTCAAAGCACTGGAGTGACAACCTGAGAAATGTTTTAGTGAATGCTGTTACTGTGAATTGTCTATTGTTTAACTGACAGAGGACTGTATTATTTTCCCCACTTTACCATTGATGTTTAAAACTGATTCCACATCACTGTCCTGGGGCAGAGTTACTCTCCATCCAGGATTTACCCGGTCAACGCAGAGCTTTGGCTGTGGCTGCATCCACATGCAGACAGGATATTAATCTAACATACAGGAAGCAGATGGATCCTTTCTCATTGTTGTCTTCATTTTTCAAATCATTCTCTTTTCAGCTGACTTTACTGAGACTCAGGGCAGAAAATTCAAGTTCATTCTAACTGCATATATGACATTCTCAACTCTCCGACGTTTCCACTGTAGTGTGTGAGTGTGTGTATGTGTGTGTCTTTCTTTGATAAGCAGACAGCGTCTCATTCCTCTGGAACCTCTCCAATAGTCCTGACTCCCAATCTTTAAAATCATAATAACACTAAAATTAATGGTTAATGGTTAAATTAATTAATGGAATACAATATTGCGACCTTCCATAAAAGAGTGTGTGCTGGGAGAAGCACGGTTTGGTGGTCCAGCCCTGTAGAGGTTTACTCCCGACTGAGGAAAAATGGGAGCCCAGCGCGCTGATCAGTTTGCTCGTGCTGCTGGCGCTGGCGATAACTGACCGCCTCCCCGCTCGCTCCTCCACACACACATACACACTCAGCTTTATTTATGACCAGCAGCTCCTGGTCAGCCCACTGCCAGTCAGCCAGCCCCGCGGAGCCCCTGGCCACGTCTCCAAAGACGTCTTGGTCTACAGACGGGCAGCGGCAGTATCCGAGGTGAGGTGTCCCGAGAACGGAGGGGAGCACTGCGCACGGCTCCGTCGCCAGGCAGCACCACACAAAGGGCAACTAAAGGTAGGACCCGTCCGCTAAAAGGACAGGGAAGGTCGCAAATACAACCTTCTCTTTGGTCTAAACCGCTTATTTTCCGGGTCACCTTGGGGATCGCCTTGCGCCGCTAGTTTTTCTAAGGCCGACCTTTTCCGAAAAATTCAGTAATAAATTCGCTATTTTTGGCCATAAAACAGTAACACATAGTAACCAACAGCCTGGTTGTGGCTGTAGGTACAGAACAAAGAAACTTTTACAAGTCCATGGACCAAACTCGTGTCTGTCCTAACGGTTGAACGACAGACACAACCTCATTATTGCACCTTACAGGCCGGAGGTCGTGTACCGTTAATGTGATGGTCTGCGTAGATTGGATAGATCAAGATCTGCAACTAATCGAATTTCTCTCTCACACACACACTGGGGATATTTTGTTTAATGAAATGTGTCTAAACTGCTGTTAGTGTCCTCTAGTGTCCGGCTACTGGCTCAAGGCTGTTTATGACGGCTCAGTGGACTCACTGTACAGAGACATTCTTACTCAGAGTACTTACTTGAGTAAAACTAATAATACCACGGTGTAGGAACACTGTGTTATAAATAACTCTGCGAAAATGAAAAGTTGTTTTTCATAACCTCATACACTGTTTTGATTATCATAATAATTAAAATGTAATAATTAAACTGCTGTGTGTCAGTAAAGTCTTTTGTTGTTGTTGTTGTTGTTGTTGTTTTGGTCCTTTCGGCTTATCCAGTGAGTTCAGGGTCGCCACAGCAGATCAAATCATGTTGATATGACGCAACCCTCCCTAACGGGCTTGGACCGGCACTGCACAGCTGGTGCTATAAAATACTGTATTTTGTGAAAAGTGACTAGTAACTAAAGTTGTCTCTAAAATATAGTGGAAATGTAGTTTAAGAATGAAGTAGCAGAACATGGAAATATTGGAGTGCAGTAAAAGCTCCTCAAAACTGAACTTGCGCTTTTATCCAAAGCGCTGTACAATGTTGATTCCTATTCACATACCAGCGGCGGTGGCCGGCAGCAGGGCTTGAATCACTGACCCTGTGGTCTAAGGACAACTACCTTTACCAACTGAGCTACAGCCGCTCAACTAATAGTTGTCTAATTGGAAACGTGGTTCTAACTCTCAAATGTGCTGTGCTTCAGTGTGCTATTACTTTCATGCTAGTAACTGTTAGTTTTTTTTTTAATGACATTTTTAAATTAACGTTTATATTTAAATGGCTGTAGAAACAGAAAACTCTGATTCGATGTCTCTAAACAGCTCTTATGACTTCAGTTCTTACTCTACCAGCACAGAAATCCCACCACAAACTACAGGGGTCCTCTCGCTGCAAAAATAGGAATTGTAGTTTTGTAATTGGCTGCGATTGATGTTTTCTGTTGCGCGCTATAGTGTGTTTGTGTGTGTGCGCGCGCGAGTCAACACGAGACTGCAGTTTACATCACGGCGGAATTATGTGCTTTATTATCATTTAATAATTTTTGGAGACGATGCACTAAGGTTTTGAATTCACTCTATGATGTGCAGTAAGTGAGCTCGACAGTCATCATGTGGTTTTTATGCTGGACACGCAGGGTTCAAATGCCGGCCGTGCGCAACATGTGAGTTTGTCCTTAATTTCTTATTTCGGCATAATATTTAGTAGTTTGACTGATTTATCAAATTTTAGAGGTAAAGAAGCATACGGATTTCAAGGTGAACAATAACTATTGTATGACTAAGACAGAGGAACATTTAAACAACTATAAATGGGAACGTAATGAAAGTAGGTGTGCAGATACCTCATGATGAGAGTTTTAATTATGAAAAGAAAGTCCTTACTGCCCCACGGGGTGGCCAGTTATTGACATTACATTTTTTTTTTTTTGGTTTTTGACTGGGGGTTTCCGAGGGCATAACTCTTAAGTAAAATCACATGTCTTAACAAAACTTTGGCCATAGCTGCAGGACAGTACTCTGACTTAGAGTATATTATGCCATGTTGTTTTGCAACTAGTGGGCGCTACATGCTGAAGTTAAGTTTTCATCTTTATATCTCAAAAAGTATTCTAGTTTGTATAAAATATAATACAACTTTATGTTAACTTTGCAAACTCGGGTATTAGGTCTGACTCAACATGGAGTCAGTTATAATACAGCATGAGATTAAATGTAACATTACCAAACGTCAATAAGTAAAAAGATTGACTCAACATAGTCACTGTTGTGATGAAATATGAAAAAAATAATATGTGAAATAGAAATATACCATACATCACTGTAAAAGTAGGAAGAGATGGTGATGCAGCACTTTTCCCCGACAATGGAGTCATTCCGTTAACCTGCCTACACCTGCTTAAAAGTCACAGTCACTTAGAGGTGAGTGTGTCTCACTCCTGTGTTTGTTCTGTCCTTCCTGATTTTCTACGTCCCGTGTCTATGTGTATGTATTGCTTACACATTGGAACACATTGAAATATTCCCATGGCGACCTTCTGACATTCAACAGACAAATATTATAAATGGTTGTAAACACACAGCAGGTGTACAACTGGCTTTCAGAATATATTTTTTCAGCATAATATTTATTTGTTTGACTAATTTATCACATTTTAGAGGTAAAGAAGCAAACAAATGTCAAGGTGAACAATAACTATTGTATGAGTAAGACTAAGAGGAACTATAGTCATTCCATTAATGTGCCTACACCTGCTTAAAAGTCACAGTCACCTAGAGGTGAGTGTGTCTCACCCCTGTGTTTGTTCTGTCCTTCCTGATTTTCTAATTCCCATCCCTTTGATGATGTCGTCCTTACACATTGGAACACATTGAAACATTCCCATGGCAACCTTCTGACGTTCAAGAGACAAATCTTATAAATGGTTTTAAAGACCCAGCAGGTGTACAACTGACTTTCAAAATAATTAATTTAATAATTAATAAATAACTTATTTTTTTGGTGTGGAGTTTGCATGTTTCCTCTAGGTACTCTGGTGTCCTTCCACAGTCCAAAGACATGCATGTCAGATTAATTGGTAACTCATAAATTGCTTGTAGGTGTGAATAAATTACAGCTGGCGCTAGATAATGTGCACAGATGAAACAAATTAATTGGTGCTGTGGCATTTTTAAGTAATTGGTAAACACTTTCTAGACCCCGGTAATTATTTTTACTTACTACAAACTGCCTTCTCCATGAATATTTAAAATAACATATCGTTGGATTTAGTTTACTATAGCCAAACGAAATCGGAGGCAATATGAATAACTTTACCTTTACTGTACCAGTAATTTCATTAATATGAATTACATTTAAAAACATTAAATTGGGGGAAATAGGGTTTATAGTGTCTGTAAGTAATTGCTGAGTAAAGGTTAGGCCAAATTCACACAGGTATTAGCTTCACATTGATACAAAACAAGGTATTGTGTTAGTTGTACTGTTTCATGTGCCAGTAAGAGAATGACATATGATCCAAAAAATCCAGTCAGAAGGATGGAATGTGTTTTAAAAGCTTGTTAGAAGGCTTATATGCTTTATTTTAACAATGCACAGTGTTTTGTATTGTGCAGTGTTTAGTCAAATCACAGAAATATGACATTCACATTGTCAGGTAATCTCCTATCTGGAATGTGCACTTGAATGTCTATGATTAGTCAGCACAGCACCTTTCCAGATGACATCACATTGTGTTGCAGGAAAAGAGATGCAACTATACAAATACAAATAAAATACAAATACAATACAAATTTAAAAAAAGACCATCAAAAATTTTTTAGCCTCAACAAAATGTGTGGCTACTGTTGTTTATGTCTCTATGATGTCTTTATGATGGGTCTCCTGTATTCATCCTAGCCCTCCACCTATAATAATAATAATAAAATTGTATACAAATGCAATTGGAATCTGACTGAGGTAGGTATTTGAGAAGGACCACACAGAAATACCAAGAAACTCTTCAGCTCAGTGATAAGTAAGTAAGTAATATAAGAAAGTAACTTGATGAGGCTTTATTTCTCTTTCATAGTATCGCCCAAAAACTTTATTTTGTTTAACCAAAATCATTTTTTCTCAGGAATTGGTAGAATCACAGAGACAATATCTAATTAATCTTGTAGACCACTAAATAAATTTGTCTTTTTTTTAAATAATCACTTTTTCAATAAAAAAAACCCCTGTCTTTAGATGAAAGGGACAGCTATGTGGACAGTAATGACAACAAGCCATGCCATTCTGTTGTGATAGAACCTAAAGAGCTTTGTGTTTAAAGCAGTAAAAGGAAGATGTCTCTTGCCCACATCACCACCTGGTGGGGATACCCTGATGAGGTTTTTTTACTCAATCAGGGAGATACATTCTAGTGGGGGTGACTGTAGCTCAGTAGGTAAGGCAGTCATCCACAAACCACAGGGTTAATGGTTCAATACATATGACACTGAATTCCCCACAGCCCACTCCCATTGCCAGCCAGCTCAAATCCCTGGCCTCTCTGTGGCATTTGCATGTTCTCCCTATGTTTGTTTGATTTCTCTCTCACAAGGTTAATTAATGACCTATAGGTGTGAATGAATCTTTCTGTGTTGGCCTGATATAGACTGGTGACTATCAGCTGTCACTCTTGCCAAGTGACAGCTGGGATACCTTAACAAGATAAGTAGTTAAGATCCATCAAAAAAGAGGTGACAAAAAACTACTAATGGCTGCACAATCTACAGAGCATAAACTGTAGGATTTTTTGTTTACTGGAACGGATCAATTTGGAAACCAGAGGGGGGTGATGTCAACCGTCTCAGGAAGTAAACAGGGGCTTTCTGAAGTTACAGTCTTAAATTTCTTTGACAGAACATGTTTTTTTAATAGCCATTTTTAAAACTTTTAAAACTCAGTTAGCTTGTAGACTTAATTATTGTCAGTGTTTCTAACTCTATTAATATATTTGTGAATAGATTTTGGGTTAGTTATTTGAACTCACGGGATAAGCTGAAAGGACAAAAAATAATAATTCTTTGATTTGTACTAGTATTTTTAGTTCACTTTTATTTTGTTATATACTCTTATTTTGACATCATCCTTTGGAGGAGGGCCATGTGTGTCTGGCTCTCATTGGATGATTGATTGTGAGCCAGCCTCTTTAACATATATAGAGTCTGTTTCTCAAACATTTTTTGTATCACCTTGATGAAGTGCTGTGTACTGAAGCACATTGGTGAAATAAAGAGGATTTATCCAGTAAGTTTTTATGATAACGTTACACTGAATATTATTCGAAATACGTCTGCATGCATGAACGTGGAAGATGGTGGCTTGTCTGCAGTTTAATTACATTTAGTCCAGGTTGGTAGAGAAAGTAAAATCAGATGTGGGACTTATATTTTATTAGGGGCATTAACAATATTCTTGAGGCCTGTGTGGAATCAATTGGCAAAACAAAAAATCTCTTAAGCCCACATTTGCTGGAGACCTTTTTGTTTCAGTCTTTGGACAGGAGGACATGGTCATGGAGGTAATGTGAGTGCAATTTGTATGTGTGATCAGTATGGTAGAATGAATGGAATATAATTATATTGGTATTATTTTTACTCATAGTGAAACACATTTAGTCCGTTTTTAAATATTTCTCCAGTTATGTATTTTAACTTGAAAAGTAATATCTAGATCTGCAATGGAATAATTAACTACTCAATTCATTGAAATTGAATCAATGACTGTTTATTATACTGCATAATTGTTATTTTAATAGTAAGAATTTCCCCAATGTGATGTTTTGTTTTTCTAAAAACAGATTTAAAAAGGTTTAAAAAAGCTGCAATATGACAACTATCTGGATATCACATAGTTACTTCAACTTTTTATTCTACAGCTACATCACTGTGAAATGTTTGTATAGTGTTTAGCACAATTAATGGAAGGTAGCCTTTAAGCAGTTGCCAAAGGGAGCAGCTGTTTGAGGTTGTTGTTGAAGAAGAATGCCTAGCTGAGTAGTATTTCTCATCTGAACACAGTGCTCTTTGCACTGGTACTCACTGCTTCTCTGTGCAGCTGCACAACACCCTGAAACAACCCTGAGGACATTATTAGTGTAATGGTTCATGATACAGACAGCTGAGCACAGCAGGAAGCTTAACACAGCATGTTCTGATTGAAGTTTATTTTCAGGACTAAGTACAACATTTGCAAGCCGGCAACTGGGGCACCTATAGTTAAAGCTACAATATGCAACCTATGCTAGGGCTAGCTTGACACTTAAAATCAATCCACTCTGCTCTGCCCAGCCATCCATTTAATAGTGTAGTTGACAAAAGTTTTAAATCAGAAATCATCCATGTGATCAACTTTCCATCACAAGACAGTTAAAACGTGACTCACACTGAACACAGTATAATTCTGTTTTACATTACCAACGCTGCCATGAACTTTTATAAAACACTGAGAAATTTCAGTATGTGTTGGTGGTACTATAGGTAAGGAGTCTCAAAAGGAACTGAAACAAAAGAGAGTAACGGTACAGCATTTGCTGCTAATAACAGAACATGTAGTATGTAAATGCACACTGATGTGGTCTAGATTGCAAGGAAAGAGAAGTTATTTGAAACTGCCAGTTACCTTACCTGGATCACAGCTGCACCCAGTCAGAGGAATTGCAGTATGTGGCAACTTATGAATGGAAAGCAGCCAGTCATAGAAGCCTTATTGTGTGTTGTTGACGCCACACAAGAGAAGCCAGGGCCATCTTGTGATGTGGTCTGTTCCCATGTGCCTGCTACACTGCTGTCTGCTGCCTTTCAATTGTTGATTTGGGTTCTGTGTTCTGAATTTCTGTCATGATCCTGGAAAGTGATGCCACAGTAGGTCAGTGCTACTGTCACAGCGGGTCAGTAGAGGAGCGCAGCCTTCATTTATGTATTTATCATTATTAGTTTTTCACTGTTTTAGACAGTGTCCCTTTTCTTCCTCTTTGTATTTCCATCTCCATCAAATGTGAGTAATTTAACCAACTTTTTAGCCAATCAAAAGAGATGCAGATAAGCACTTTTAACCACTGTTACAGGCATGGGTAAACACTGTTGCAATCCTGGTGGCACTGAGGAAACACCGTCAAACCCATGGATCACACTTAGAAACGGAAATCTAAAATATAACCCATTCAGTAAATCTTTCAACGTGTTCCCACGAGAGATACCAGGGCTTGCAGGTCCCGCCATGGAAATGGTCTTTCTGAGAAGGGTCACAAACAATAACCTAGAAGAGAAGATGAAGAAACAATGCTTGAGTCTCTTCGAGACTTAGCTACTGTCTTTACTTGCATGAAACTGCACATGTGAGAAAGTGCTTTGGGTCATTGTGGTTCAAGAAAACTGAACTGAAGAAATCTGATGATGTGTGTTGTCTCACTTTTGCAATAATTGAAAATTTCTCCTTCTTGGTGAACCCCTTAAGAAGCCGTGTCAGTCCTGTTGGCACTGTTGGCCTCTGTTCAGGGCCATGCTTCTGTTAGCATGTGCATGTGTACTGACAGTGCTCATCAGATAAGAACGGGCATTGGGCTTTTTATCACTATGCAAAGATCATGGAGCCCAGTAAAGTTTTGCAAAGTAAAACCAAACAAGACATTATCCAGTTTATAGCCATAATCTGTGTTCCCATGAAAAGTCTCATGTACATATTGCTGAATATCTCTTTTGATGCTATTATTATTGTCAGCAGTTGTCTTTAACTGTAATTTTACAGAAGTATTCCAAGATCAGTAAAAATGTCCAAACAACTTTTTGCAGAAGACGAATTACTCCCCCTGAATAAGAAAATACTGATATAGAAACAAAAATGCAGAACCTTACCTCACCAGACGTTCTTGAAGTCAGTCAAGTCTGCTCTCAGGTCTCGTCTGGTCATTGAACTTGGTCAGCTTCTGACCCCAAAGTGTATGAACCTCCACACCTTAATGTGATTTGACCTGTGTCCTTACAACATTTGCCTCTACAGTTTGGTCTTGGTGAAGAATGTTGAAAATATTTCCAAAGTAGCGGGTCAGGCTTAACAATTCACTAAACAGACAACTGAAGTTTAAAAAAGACATATTATTTATATACGTAATCCCCCCCCACAAAGCTGCAGTTTCAAAATGTGTAACAAGGGTGGATCACATTGTTTCAGTCTGTTCCAGTAAAGTTTATAATGTGTAACTGGTTGATAGATGACAGATTATTGTGATGGCTGCATGACTATGTACTGTATACGTAGTGTGTACAATAGTAGGTAAAAGAAGCACTGAGACTGAATGACAGGGAGAGAAGAACAAAGGATTTGTTGGGATGTTTGGTTTTTAACATGTATCTTCCGGTTCTGAAGGAGAGGAGCTCAGACACTGTCCTCCTTTCATTCTTATTTTTTTTTTCTCTTTTGTTTATGACTAAATTTAGATGCTAGAGTAGGCTTGAGCAAGAGTGGAGGGTTTCCCTGCTTCTAGTCTTACCTTAAAGGAATTTATCTTTCATTGAGGATTTTCTTCCCATAATAGTATGGTGAGTCATAGTGAGAATGTGATTTGGTTACATACGTCACACTTTCTCCAGTTCACACACATGCCCTCTTACATGTACACACAGCATTGAAATATAAAAATGGATGAATGAGCTATAATACACTTTATTCCAAGCAGAAGATCAAATTTTAAAATAAAATATTGAATAAGAAATATTAATGTTTAATGTCAGAGGCATTCTGTAATGTATGGCTTCAAAATAATGAATGTAGCTTTTAATTTGACTTTCCTATATATTCAAATTATTAAATCACTCCTAAATTAAACCAAAAAAGCTCCCAAAAATAAGTTGTTTAACAAAGGTTTATTTTTAAGGTAAACTCAACTATTATGCTGATGTAAAGCATCATCTTATAAAAGAGGCTTCAATCTGACCTCCAATACGTTCACTTACACTTGCAGCACCTAAATTATAACTAATTGCCTCTCAGATACAGTAGCGTCGATGAGAGATTTTTTTTTAAATTAACAAGAATAGTCATTACACAATTTACGCATGGCAGGAGAGCTATAAAAAATGGCAATCAATACAGCACATAGGCGGCTAAATAATTTGTCTTTCTTCCTTCTTGTGATTAATCATTGCAGAATGAAACTTCATGATTGCCCCACTAAAGTGAAATTATTGAAACCGAACTTTAAACAGTTTGTTGTGTCAGTAATTGTTCATGAGCAGAGATTGGCCAAGCACTCTTTAAACAACCAGACATATTTGCTTCCTCTACCGTCCTGATTTGGTAGATGTGTTTAAGGCATGTAACAGCTTGTCTTTTAATTATGCTATATGCATTTTTACACTTTAAAACTATTTTCCCATAGTTTTATTGGGCCGTGTATTTGAATGGCCTGTACTGTGCTTCCAGTGCAAACTTGCACAGAGCACTGAAACTGCTGGTGCTGCTTTGTATAGACAGAGTGTCATGTACCTGGTGAGCCACTTTATGTCTTGGATAACAGAGTACAGTGCACCCTTCCCTGAAATTCAAGCTAGTAGGAGTGGTGGGTGCACACCTCTCACTGTATAGTCTGTGTGTCTCTCCAGGATTGTGTAGACATTCTGTGGATTTGTTGCTGCCCAAAGAAATCAAGACAGCAAATGAAAAACCCAAACATAGTTGCTATTTTTTAACACAATATTTTTACATTTACAATTATTACATGACTTTTTTCTGTTCTGTAAGAGTCATTGAGAGGTGATTTGTGAGGAAATTGTTAGTGTGCAAACATTTTCATCTCCATTTATCTTCCTCTTCTCACCCTGCAGCTCTTTTTGCAGAAGAGGCAGCACACAGCTCCTCAGGATCCACATCAAGCTCCAGAGACCTAAACTGATTCGCAGCCAGCATGCCCCGCTGTAGACTGAACCTCAGTACCATGATTTTCCTGGGAGTCCTGCAGGGGGCAGTAGTGGTGCTGTTCTGCAATTGGTACATCCAGTTCAGTCCCTGCAACATTTCCCCCCCCTCTGATAACAAAGTTCATGTTCTTCTACTCTCATCGTGGCGATCAGGCTCATCCTTCCTGGGTCAGGTATTCAGTCAGCACCCCTCTGTCTTCTATCTTATGGAACCCGCTTGGCATGTATGGACTAAGCTGCAGAAACCTGGTGCACGGGCGCTCCGCATGGCTGTGAGGGATCTACTGCGGAGCGTATTCCAGTGTGACTTCTCAGTGATGGAAGCCTACCTGCCTGAACATCACAATGTCTCCTCCTTGTTTATGTGGAGTCACAGTAGAGCCTTGTGCTCACCTCCGGCCTGTTCTCTCACACCACGCAACCAGTTCAGTAACCAGACGCAATGCCTCCAGATGTGTGATGGCAAGGACCTGGATGTGGTGCAGGAGGCCTGTGGCACTTACAGTCATGTGGTGTTAAAAGAAGTGAGATTTTTTGAGCTGGAATCCCTCTACCCGCTTTTTCAGGACCCAAGCCTGGATTTCCGCATTATCCATCTGGTCCGAGATCCACGAGCTGTGATGCGTTCAAGAGAGGAGTCAGCCAAAGCCTTCGTGAGTGACAATGCCGTAGTCTTAGAGCAGAGAAGTCTACCAACAGCTGAGGTGCAGTATCAAGTTATGCAGGAGATTTGCCGTAGCCATGTGCTCATCAATGAAAGGGCCATGGTGAAGCCCCCTCCATTTCTAAAGGGCCGCTACAAAATGGTGCGCTATGAAGATTTGGCACGCAATCCACTTGACGAGATAACTGCCTTGTATAAGTTTGTAGGACTGGAGATGACCAAACAGTTGGAGGAATGGATCTACAAGGTAACTCATGGAAAAGGCAAAGGCTCCATCAAAGAGGCCTTTAAAATCACCTCACGAAATGCTGTTGACATCTCCCAGGCTTGGCGTACCATGCTACCACACAACAAGGTCAGACGTATCCAGGAAGTATGTAAAGGGGCTATGTCATTGCTTGGGTACAGGACAGTAAACAGTGAAAAGGAACAGAAGAAACTTGACATAGATCTTCTAGTACCACGGGAACCATATCACTTCAGCTGGTTACCTTCAAAAACAGAACATCCGAGAGTTAAAACATGAACGACAGACATTTTCATCAAAAGACTAAAAGGAACATAGTCTATATTCTACATAGGCTATATTGGTTCCCTACAATAGTGCTGCAACAGACAGAGAAACTGACAAAGGGGACACTCAGATGATGTCCAGTGTTAAAGCATTGAATAAACAATTCACCCGATCAGTGGTGTGGGACGATTCAAATGACAGCACTCAAATGACAGTATTGTTTGACAATACAAAAGTAGGGTTGATAGAAGAGCTAGAAAATGCTGTATCCCATACATTTTGAAATAAACTAGAAAACATAGTACCAGATTGGATAAGATTAGTTTTTTGTTTTTGTTACCTGAAGCCTTTTTAATAAACAGACCATTTTCTGATGTTCTGAGCTACAGTATGTATCCAGAGCAGTTATGCTGCATATAGTGAGTCAGTCTTGTTACAACTTGATGTTACAATTTGGACAAGGTGACTTTACAAAGTATTTCTGAAAAATCTACCTGCTAACACATGACTATAATTCAGAGAAGCATAAGGCAGTGGACAGATAACTGCAGGGTTTGGACACAGATGCTGTATTTAAACAAACTAGTACAGATAAGTGCCTTTCTACTTAGTTTACATGTTCTCTGGAAAATACTTGCTCAAGCATGTTTCCAAAATCAATATCACAGTTGGGGCGGTGGGGTGGAAGAGTTTGCATCTCCTCCATTTTGGCATGGAAAAAAAAGTAAAACTGTTGAATGTTCATTATAGTTATGAGGTTTAGGGTTACATTTGCAATTACGCAGCATAGTGGTAGAACAGTTGGTGCAGCCTAACAGCTAGAAGTTCACTGGTTTGAATCTACCTGCCATCTGTGGCCTTTCTGTGTGGAGTTTGTATGTTCACCCTTTACTTACTTGCACCACAGTCCCAAAACTTGCATGTTACATTAATTGGAGACTCTAAATTGCATGCAGGTGTGAATTTTTGTCTGTCTGTGTGTGTATCTGCAAGTTGAATATGCATTTAATATTCTGTTGATTGGGGGAAAGAATATTATGTAATATGACTCTTTTTGCCATATATTTTTGGTTCACTTTCACTGCCCTTATCACAAAAAATTTGTACAGTATATGGCTTAGCCCCGCCCAGCCACCTAGGGCTGCATTGGGGCCGGTCCAGAGCCCAGAAAAAATAGGAGGGTTGCAGCAGTAACGGCATCAGGCATAAAAACTCGCGCCAAATTACCCCGTGGAACACGTTCCGCTTGTGGCAACCCCAGAGGGGATAAGAAGAAAGCCGTTGTTTCACTCAGAAATACCAAATCAAAGTTACTTCTACTGATTGATTATATTTTTACAGCTAGGGGCGGGGGAGTGACATGGTATGGCATTAGCTGCCCCATAGTTTTACTGGCAACCCCAGCTATCATCTCTTCCACAGTAATAAGGTGCTAGGGACTTTCTGTAGGACTTTCAGCACAAAGAGAAGTTAAAAATGGTATACAAGTCACATATTTGAAATTTCTGTTACTGAAAAGACTTTATAAACACACTACTAATTCCATAAAGGTTTTTAAAATTTCAGTTTAAAGCTTTATGAATAATTTTAAAAATGTGCCTTATTTTAAGCACGTGCCCCACCTTGGATACCCCAATAAAATGTTTCTACATCTGCCCTTTAATACAGCTTCAAATCATAATTGATTTTATTTAATTTGGCTTTTTAACAAACGGAGCAAAAAAAAAAAACAACAAATTGATAGATAGATAGATATAAATATAAAAATAAAATAATTATATAAATTGCAGTGAATGTTACTGGTGAATCAGTATTCTCCACAAAAACTACACATGTAGACAAAAGACCACTCCAAACAAGTCTGTGAAAGGGTTGTTCTGAATGATTTTAGTTTCAGTTACCCAGGCCTGTGTATTTGTTTCAGTGCATTCCAAGTGTAGAAAGCAGCAGGATGCTGGAGGAAGTCTTGTAGGGAAGTCCTGCAGGACTTCCTCTCACAGATGGAGTCTGAGATTTTAACAGAAGATGGGTCTGTAGCATGTCTCTTTTGTTCACTTGAATATTTAGAGCAACAATTCATAATAAATCACTTAATCAGTTCTTTACAGAATATTGGCATGTCCAGAGCTTTAGCGTAGAGACGATTACCTATTAAAAGAGCCTGCAATTTTTTTACTTTAGGCTGTGAAGTAATAGATTAACATAAGCACCACAATGACTGCTGTGTTGAAAGCATCACTAGTTAATGTTGCTGAAAGTTAAGATTACAGTGTGTGTGTGGGTTAATCAAGACATATGCTGCATGTGTGTTTGCTGAGTACACATTATCCTGTCTGTAATGTGGATGGGGAGTGTGTATGTGTGCAGTAATGTTTATAGATTTTCCAGTGGACAGAGGGTTCTGTTTGCATGCTGCTCTATCAGCTGTTGCATTAATCAATATTTCTGTAGCTGTTGAGAGTTGAACACAGCCCTTTTCTAACAGTGTTTCACAGCTGTGTTACAGAGAAATGATTAATTATTATTGTTCCTCATCACTGTCCTAGTTATCCATATTTATATCATCAGCTGTACAAGCTAAAAATAAAAGTTCAGTTTGCACTTTTAGCTGAAAAGCAGGTCCCAGAAGGACACTGAAGACATCAATGCTGATGACCCCTCAATGACAATCCAACATGTTTTCTATCATTAGCAACTCAGATTTAGATAAACTTTTAATAAACTAAAATTATCTGAATGACAAATGTCTACGAGACAACAGGTAGATCAACATCATGTCTGTTTTACTTTGGAAAAAAGACCCTCTACAATGTGAAAGACTTGGAACTTTCGACTGGTTGTTGTCCTTCACTTTGCCTTTCAGAGGGTTGAGCTGACCAACCTGCCACTTTGTTCCTGTAATTAACTAAAGATGATTTATGAAGCAGAAACTTTGTGATACTAATGACTCAAATAAATATTCACATAGAGCCGTTGTCATCTTTCTTCTGTTCCTGGAACAATAACTGAACCTTCCTGGCTTCACAGGGTTTATGAGACCATGTCTGTGCATCATTTACATTTGGGCGCCACCTGCCTGCCAGAGCTGGCACAAGTACACAAAATCAATACAATAAAAGGGAAAGTTCAAGTGCTTGCCCACTACACGTAGAAGTACCATTTCAAATTGTTTACTCAGAATGTTTTGGGTTAGTACACGGTCTAAAATGTACTTAAAGTGCACAAATACAGGTACTCCTCTAAGGAATAGATTTCTCCGGGGATCAGACAGACTGAGTTACGTTTCTTTTTTTTTGTATGTGTTAAAACCAAAGTACCTTAAACACTACTGAGCTTGATAATGTTGACAACATTAATGTAGAAAAATAAGGGCCAAGGATCTGACACAGCTGTCATATGACAGAAAGGAAAATGTCGATTTACTAGGGTATTGTTCTAAACTACACTTTTTTGGTACTTGTGTTTTACTGGAATATTTCCATATTAGGCAATTTTTACATTTAATCCACTACATTAGTTTTACTGCATAACTACTTATGATTATTATGGATTAACCACATCAGTACATAAATTATGTTAAATAGGCTCTAACTTTACCATCTGTGGTGCTTTAGTTAAACACCAAGTTAGTATAAAACTTAACTTAAGTAAAACTATTTTGTGGTGTGAATAAACACGTCAATAAATAATATGTGGATAAATAAGTTAGAGTCTGGCACTGAAAATGTTTCTTAACAGAACAAAAATATTACATAAAAATCCATAAAAATACTTCACCATATTATGGGTGATTGATTGTGAACTGATTTTGAACTAGTTTTGGTTCTAGTTTGCGTAGTACATGTACATAAATATCAATAAACTTCCCTTTGAATTCCCTATATCGAAATACTTCTCTACTTCTCGCTGAATGCCTCCAGATGACATCACTCGGAGGAACCTTTAGTTCAGATAATGTTATCTTGTTGCTCACACTATGGAATTTGTAATCACAGTGAGTCCGCTCCCCTAGATGATATCATCTCAACTCCTAAACATGGAGTTTTTTAGCTAGAAAAAGAGAAATATTTTAACTGTAAACTAAAGCAAAACAAGTAGAAATTTGTTGAACTCACCCTTTAAGTATAGAACTTGAGTGAATTTAATTAGTTGTTAATTAGTCCACTGAAATAGAATAACATACAATAATGTATATAATAGTGAAATGGAATAATGGAATAATAATGTTTTTGGTGGAGTATTTAGACCTCCTGCCACACAGCTAGAAAGTTGCAGGTTCACATCCTCGGCCAACCGTGGCTTCTCCATGTTTAAGTTAACCTGTTCAGGGTGGACCCTGCCTCTCAATCAATGTCAGTTTGGATAGGCTCCAGCCCCTGTGACCCTTAACACCATAGGCAGTTAAACATGATGGACGAATAATGTTTTGGCCCCCTCTATTCATTTTAAATACTGCCAGTAAAAATCTAGAACTACCTACTATTTATAATGCATTCCAGTTTGACTCCACGGCCCACTATGATCTCAAAAATAAACATATAATTTAATTATATTTATGGGAGTTTCAACTTAAATGACATAAACCTAAAAGTAGAGTTATAATGTAGAATTAAAAGGATAGAGAGATGTCACATGTCTGTGCAGGTGCAGGTGAAAAAGAACTGCAGACAAAGGATGCTGCAACAGTATAACACAAGAGCCCAGAGATAAACCGGAAGCCAGGCAATCCTGCCTTAAAATTAAAAACTGGCTGAGGATAAGATAAAGAAGAATCAAATCTGGTTTTAAGAGAAGAATCCTGTTGGACCAGCATCCTTTGTGAAAATCTGAAACACCTGTCACTGCAGAAAACATCTCTTAAATTCAATATAGATGCACACTAAAAGAAGATAATTTAACTACGCTGACCCCATTTTGTATTATTTTGATAATTTTATGTTGGCTTAGCTGTGGGCCACACTTCCTCAGTGAACTGACAGTAAAATACAGAACCCATCTTTTTTCAAACTGTAGCTCTGCCCAGTCCAGCTGATTTAAGTTTGGGCCTAGACTTCACTTGGTTTGTTCCAAACTTTGGCCCCCATCCATGCCCATTCTTTGATTACTAATTAATTAACTTGTCTATGACAAATAGACAACAAGCCAACATTTCCAGAGACCAAAGAATAATAATCCATCCCAGTTTGTCAGCTCTTAGTGGAGATTCTTGTTGAGCTAATTTTAGAAATTTTTCCAGGTGTATTCAAGGATCCACATTCAGGTTTGGACTGTTCACTGCTAAAAAAGACAGAATTCATTATCAGTGTAAAAAAAAAGACAGGACATTTTAAAAATCTTGGCTGACAGTTAACTTTGGAATCTCAAATGTCATTATGTTCACCAACAAACGGCCTATCTTAGTAACATGAGGTCTATAAAGCAGCTGAAGATGAACCAATAGCCAGGCAGTTTTCAGTTCAGAGCAGAAAACATCACCAACAATGTATTTGGAAACACCAAAAATGTGCTGGCTAGAAATGTACTGAAAAGAAAGATAGAAGTGGTTTTATGTGAATACTGCACTGAAACACTCACCATAAGCTTATTGTGTTTCTTGCCTGTTGAGAGCTGCTCTTATGGTGCAGGAGCTGTGGACACACTTGAAGACTGGCTGAGACTTCCCAAGATGGGAGAGTTCCCACAAAGTGGAAACACACTAACACAAAACCCCCCATACTAATGATTTCTAATGTAAAGGATAGTTTAACATCAATCTGATCTTTGCTGGGACAGTGATCTCATCTTTATGTTTGTGATTGGTTAGTCATCAGTGGTTTGTTACACTAAACTCTGTTGTCAAAAAAATTTCATTTACTGAAATTTGCAGCTTTCCTCCATTAATCTCTCAAGAATGCGTTTCTGAAGGTGAACTCTTTCTGTCTGAAGTCTGAGCTCATAACACATTTGAGTGTGTCAGTTTGATTTCAAGTGTCCTTACTGAGTGTAAGAGATAGATGTACAAGAGGCTATAGCTGCTGTATCCATAATTATATGAGCTTAGATCATTAGTACATGTTTTAAATTCAGACTGTCATTATAAAATGTCTCAAAAAGCTAAAAAACACTTTTGCAGTCAGTTCCACAATGGTGGCATAATTGTTGTAGTTTTGCATCTGTGCACAACCACAATGGGCTTAAAATCAAGTAATCAAGATGTATTTAAAGTCCAGCTTTAATTCAAGAGGTCTAACAGAAATATGTGATTATCAGTTTAGGAGTTACAGCCATTTTTATTCACACATTCATTTTCAGAGGTGCAAATGTAAATGGACAAAGGAACATTGTTATTATAAATATAAGGATTGTTTTTAAACCCAAATGCTGCATTTCCTCCCTCTAGATATTTTGCCAGGTCTGTAAGTCTGCCGCTGCTTCTTTTCTGTGGTTCTTTCTGTCTTCACTCTTGTCTTCAGGAAGTGAAAAACTCCTCTATTGGCCAGTGAACAATATCTCTTAAGTAGCTTCTGCTGTGTGTATTTTGTCCTTATCCATCTTCAATATGAAACAACATCCTATCAGTTTTGCAGCATTTAGGTGAATCCAATCAGTGAGTGGCTCTATACACTTCATCCTGCTACTGTTATCAGCATTTAAGTAATCTATAAACACCAGTGACCTGGTTCCTTTGGCAGCCATACATGGGTACATCACATCTCTGCCTCCACTGTCGGACAGATGATGTGATGATGCGTTGGATCATGAGCTGTTCCTTCCCTATACTTTTCTCTTCCCATCATTTTACTGTATCTTGACTTTAGACTTTGTCAGTGACACACTTACCTCCTCAAGAGTCTTCATGACGTCATGGCTAGATGTTGTGAAAAGTTCTTCTTCACCATGGACAGCATTCTTCCAGGCCTTTAGCTGTTGTTGACCTTGTGGGTGCCATCCGTTCTTTTTAAGAATGTACAAAACTGATTAGATAGATTTTTCAGCTAATTATTGCTTTCTTTACTTGCTCAACACTCATAAATAACTTCAGATCTTTTATGTGCTTACATTTGTACTGCAATAAGGAGGGAAAAGGCCACACCTGGCTATAAAACTGCTCAGTGTCAATTGTGTCAATTACCTTTGAGGCTCTGAAAATGAGGAACTGTGTCTAAAAATACCTGTAATTCCTAAAGAGATAAATTAATACTTTTGTTTAACTTCCTGAATTAAAGGAGATAGTCTACACTTTAACGACATCTTGACTTTTTCATTATTTACTACATTACTCCATAAATCCATTGTGGAAGTGTACAGGCTTAAATTTATAAAAACTGTGTCAATTTTACTGACCAAAATGTACACATCCTTTTTCCACCTTTAAGCCAGAAATGGACAGAAATACATTCCGAACACTCCACGTGAAGCTGAGATGATATTGTAGCTCCGGAAATGATATCTTATTGTAGCTTGACAATAAGAATTTCACATATGCCCCCGCTCAGGCCTAGATAATATTTTGGGTTGTTGCATTTTATGCAATACATGTCTAAAGGGTGGTTAGGAATCAATTTTGACTTTAATCTATGAATTTCACACACTAATCCTCCCCTGAGGGAAAGAGGGAACACGCAGCCACACTGTAACCTCATGTCTGCACATTTAGTGATCCCCATTCTAAATTTAATTGAACCTAATGCTATTCTTAAAACACACTGACAACGACCAAAGAGTTCAACTTCAGAAATGAATGGAGGAAGGCTGCAAATTTCAGTCAATAAGGGAAATTATTTTTGGCGAACAGAGTTTGGTCTACTGAAGACTCTGGATAAATGCAGAAGGCCCAACAAAAGATCATACTGATGATTAATAGTTTTTTAAATTAGAATTCAAATACTTTCTATTCAACACTGCCGCTAATTGACGCGTTCTTTCTCTCATTTGCAGATATGAAGTTAAGGGAACAGAATGAACCCGATTATTATCGGAAGTGGATTTGGTTCCAAAATAAAGCCACAAAACGGAAACCCCAAATAGGTGGCCTGTCTAAGTTTGCTTTTGGGTTCAAGCACTTAGGAATGAAATGTCAGGCTAAAAAGCGTCTCAACAATAGCACGTTATCAATCGGATATCTATGCTATTTTTCTTGAGTTGTGTTACACGTTTATCTTTTAGTTTGATACGTTTCATTTACTCCAAAAGATCGCCACACACAGATTACCTCGGTTTTACTTTTGAACACCGAGACCGGAAGTGCTGCGTCCACAACCGGCAAGTGCACAGTGTTGTGGTATTGAGGTGCAGTTGCGGTACTTTAAGGAGGCTGACGTTAGGACGCGGACAGGAGAGCGGCCCAACACGAGTCCGGAGAGCATCAATGGCCCCGTTGCCTGCGGAGTGAAGAATGGGCTCAACGGCATCGCAGCCATGGCCAGATCCACCACCAGAAGCGCCAAGGATGGGGACTCACGGGTTACCGCCCCTACGGACCGCGCAGAGGCTCGGGACTTGGCCGAACCCCGGGAACTATCTTTGGAGGAGGTGCTGAAGTCCTATGAGCAGCCCATAAACGAGGAGCAGGCATGGGCGGTGTGCTACCAGTGCTGCAGCGGGTTGAGGGTGCCCCGCCCGCCGCTCGGGAGAGTCAACCGGGTGAAGGACCCGTCCTCCATCCTCCTGCACAGGGACGGAACCGTGTCGTTACTGCAGGAGCCTCTGCACAACGGTAGGACTGACTAACTTCCCCTGTCTGTCTGTCGGTCTGTCTGTCTGTCCCTGCTCACTAAATCTTTTAAGGCAAAGCTCAACTACGTAAAAGTCAAATATAAAAATGTGTCCGTGTTGTGCAAAGTGAGGTAGTTTTTATAGTTTGTTAAACACTGCGTTTAGCATTATGAGGGGATTCTTTTCAGTTCGGCGTCAAATAATGTCCACAAATCATCACTGTTTTCATCTGTTCCACACTGTGTTCTTTCCCTGAATTACACTGCAAACTGGAAATCCTGTTAGAATGTTGCTAATGTGCCTTGTGTTTGGCCGAATTTCAGAGCGAACATGGATGTTTCGACAAAGATCTTGAACAGCTTTTATCAAGCAGGAATCCTAAACTAAACGAGGTGCAACTTTAAATTATCCGAATTATATACGAAGTTTTGCACAGAGGACCTTGCTGCTGATTGGTTCAGTTTCCTGTCCCACATACAACACAATATATTTGATAGTTAGAGAAATCCTTGAGGTGACCTCACGCTGGATTGTATTTTGATCCGGACAGGGAGGCTTTTTTATTTGTTGCAGTCCCAGTGCCAACCAGAATGACTTGGACGATGCCGGTAAATGCTTAATTATTCATTAAGCACAGCTTCACCCCACCATTACCTCCTGAAGATACTGTTTTGGAGACTTCAAAGGGGGAGCTGGAAGCCCACAGGGTTTTTATGCAGTGTTGTAGTTGCTACTTCTACTTAATGTAGCTTGTACCTACACATTATCCGACTGTATGTGAAGTATTTCTGACTTCTCTGCAGTCTTACTAGCCCAGAGACACCTTAAGGAAAGGCCAAACTTTATTTCAAAATGTCTTTTATTTAGGGCTTATATTTCTAGTCTAATATCTGCCCCTTTGAGCCCCTTTAAAATGGGCCACAAGTCCAGTACATCAAATTGCACTTGTTTAAATCTGGTCTCAACCTATTTTGAGTCATCACATCTGGAACAGACACATATCTGCTCAGTTAAATCTTTGCAGCACCTCTCAAGATTTCTCAACAGGTGCTGCAACATTGTCCAGGCAACATTTGATGCATGTTGCTTGGCAGCAGAATGGCATCTAACTTAAAATATTTAAAATTCATTATGTGTTTAAACTTTTATATCCTAATTAATTTAAATTCCACTACATCATGTAGGAAAGGGTACTAGTGGTGAGATTCTAGTACTGTGCACTGGTTCCCCATCATGGCCCGATGGGGGTTGGATGAGGGAGTTGGAACAATAAAATGACTGAGATCATTAAGCTCGTACTAACATTGGTTTATCTTTATAGCGAGTGTTGTTTTTTGTTGTCGATCAGCAAAAACAGTTCACATCAGTGCAGTGGGGGAAATCCCTTAACCATTATAGTGAGTCTGTGTACAATATTAATGCAGCTGGTCCGCTAGAGGGCCACTGCCTTTTCTCTATGTTGCCAAATTCATATCAAAACAGGAGCGAGAGAGGAAAAATCCCAGTGCCAAACAATTTTTATTGATTGTTTATTTTTCTCATTTGTTGTGCACACAGGTGAAAATTAGGGTCACCAAAACCATAATCCTCATGTGAAATTAGGCTACCCCGGGGTCAATTTGTATCCATGTGTTATTTTATTGTAAAATCAGATTTCCCAGGCTCGTAATTTCAAAGTTGAGCTTATGAGTTTAATTCTTGTCCTTGGACACAGTAGCTCATAAAACATTTTCACTGCAAGGTGCATTAAAGAGTTGCTCCAGAGCTTTCTATTACATCACATACATTTAATCAGCAGATAGTCAAACTTTGACCATTAGAAGAGCAGGAAAGAAGGAATTACAGGAAGGAAGGAACATTTTCGTGGAATGTTTGTACTTATCAACATCAACACAATGCTCTGCTCTGATGATTATTTATTTGAAAGTTAAAGCTCAATCTTTGAGTGTTTATATGCTCTTGTAACATTAGTATTCACAGCAGGTAGCCTAGAAAGCCTCAAATGACTTTCTGTTTCCTGAAAATCTAAACCTAAGATTGTCAAGATTCTGCAGAAGAGAAAGAAGTTACTGTGCATCCAAATATTAGCCAGTACTGAAGCTGCACCTCGCAGCATTTTAATGCAAACAGACACCTGAGTCACTGATGCTGCCCAAGCATGAACAGAGAAAAGATGTCTTGTCCTCACTGACATTCTGCAGATTCACTCTGTTTATCAAATGAAATTGTGGTGTGTGGTACAAACAGGAAGAGATTAATTAAAACCTGGAGTAACAGCAGTGAGCAGGTTCACAGGCACGCTGGACTCGCCAAAGTCTCTGCTGTCATTTCCACTTCTGTAGCCTCCTTTGGTGAAAGATGTGACAGACTCTCCCTGTTGGTAAACACGAGAGCATGTGTGCAGTTTACTGACGTCCCTGACATCAGCTGTTGCTCTGAAAATGTGGCCCACTCCTCCTTCAACAGAAGCACAAATCTGACCTGAAACAGAATTAATACAAATGCTTGGTTCTGGAATGAGCTCAGAAATGGTATTTCCCAGCCACATTAGAAGTGTTGAGGCGTCAGTACGTATCTGGCATGACTCCTTCATTTAATACTGAGGGATGCACAGTGGAGGGTGCAGTTTGTGATCTTTGGTGGGAAATAATTCTCACTGATACTCTTTTTTTCCTTTAGAGCGCAGGAAGGTAGAGCGGTTGTCCACCAATCTCACAGTTGTTGGTTCAATCCCCACCTCCTCCAGTCACATGTCGAAGTGTCCTTGAGCAAGACACTGAACCCCAATTTAGTTGCTCCCGGTGAGTGTTGGCCAGCTGCATAGCAGCTCCACCATCGGTGTATGAGTGTGTGTGTGAATGGGTGAATAAGAAGCAGTTTAAAGTGCTTTGAGTGCCAATAGGTAGAAAAGTGCTATATAAGTGCAGACCATTCACCATTTACCATTTTATAACACAACACACCTCTTCACCTTTTTTCCACACGCTCTGAACCGTTGAGCCTAAGTACTTAAGGTCCTGCACCTTCTTCACCTCTGCTCCCTGTAACCTCACCCGTCCACTTGGGTCCCTCTCATTCACACACTTGTATTCAGTCTTTCTGTGGCTAACCTTCATTTCTCTGCTTTCCAGAGCAGACCTTCATCTCTTTAGATTTTCCTCCACTTGCTCCCTGCTCTGGCTTCAGGTCACAATGTCATCTGCTAACATCATAGTCCTCATCTGTCAGCCTGTCCACAGCCTGGACAAACAATAAGGGGCTCAGAGCCGACCTCCACCTTGAACTCCTCTGTCACACTTACAGAAAACCTCACCATGGTCTTACAGCTCTCATACATGTCCTGCACCACTCTAACATACTTCTCTGCCACTCCAGACGTCCTCATACAATACCACAGCTCCTCTCTCGGCACCCTGTCATACGCTTTTTCTAAAGCTACAAAGACACAATGCAAACTCCCTATGACTTTCTCTGTACCATCAGCATCCTCAAAGCCAATACTGCATCTGTTGTACTCTTTCTAGGCATGAAACAATGAGCTTTATTCATCAGCTTTATTCCTCTAAAGTTGCTAAAGCTCTGCACATCTCCCTTGTTCTTAAAAATCAGCACCAGTACACTTCTCCTCCATTCCTCGGGCATCCTCTCACTCTCCAAGATCTTGTTTAACAAACTAGTCAGAAACTCTACTGCCACCTCTCCTAGACACTTCCATACCTCCACAGGTATGTCATCAGGACCAACTGCCTTTCCGCTCTTCATCCTCTTCAACACCATCCTCACTTCACTCTTATTGATCTTTGCTACTTCCTGCTCCACACCAGTCACCTCTTCTACTCTTCGTTCTCTTTCTGTCCTTATCTTTAATCACCCTAACCTGCTGCACATTTTTCCCATCTCTATCTCTCTGTCTCACCACCCTGTACAAATCCACTTCTCCCTCCTTACTGTCCAACCAGCATACAAGTCCTCGTATGCTCTTTGTTTTGCCTTTGCCACCTCTATCTCCCTGTACTTCTCTCTAATCGCTTCAGTCCTCTCAGTGTCCCATTTCTTCTCAGCTAACCTTCCACCACTTCGTCCTTTGCGCTGCCTTAGTGCTCTTCATCTTTCCCACCACCAGAGTCATTTTACACAACACCATCCTGTGTTGTCTTGCCACACTCTCCCCTACCAATACTTTGCAGTCACTGATGAGGAAGTGCTACAGGTCATTTCAGATGATGGTTGCAGGTTAAGTGAAATTCAGTCATGCTTTGCTATTTTAATTGTATGTTCTGGGTATTTCCATTTCTAATATTTATTTATAACTAGGTCTGCTCTCCTTAGACCAGTTTTACTTCTCTTTCTGCACTTTGTGGTTTCTTTGAATTGGTATCTTGAACCTTATTACCATGGTAACAGGTGGCAAAGTCCATCTTGGGAGAATATGCATCTTAGTGGGAGTACATATCTGTGTGAATGTGTATGCTGGTGGCTGTGGTTTTGTAGAAGAACTATTTTCCATCATTAGTGTCATCACTGACAACTTCGACACAAGATGTAGTCTACCTGAGTGCTTCTACCTCAGCTCTTATATGTTACCCTATGTTCCTCCCTCTTCTGGAAGAAAGTGTTCACTAAAGCAATTTACATCCTCTTTATTCCTTCTGCGTTCCAGTCCTAAAGACCAAACCTGCCCATCACATTCTCATCACCTCTGTTCCCTTCACCTTCATGTTCACTGAAATCTGGACCAATCACCACTCTCTCACCTCTGGCGATGCTCTGAATCACTTCATCACTCCAGATTTTCTCCTTCTCTTCTAACTGACATCCTACCTGAGGGGCATAACCATTAACAACATTGAACACTACCCCTTCAATTTCCAGCTTCAGACTCATCAACCTGTCTGATACTCTTTTCACCTCTAGAACATTCCTCACAAACTCCTCTTTCAGGATAACTCCTACTCCATTTCTCTTCCTATCTGACCCATGCTAGAACAACGTGAACCCTGCTCCTACGCTTCCAGCCTCGCTACCTTTCCAGCTGGTCTCCTGGAGACACAGTATATCCACCTTCTTTCTCTGTATTATGTCAATCAATTCTCCCCAACATTCAAAGTCCCTACTGTCAGCGCTACACTCTTGGCTT
The DNA here is from genome assembly GCF_033026475.1 of Channa argus. Taxonomy (NCBI): domain Eukaryota; kingdom Metazoa; phylum Chordata; class Actinopteri; order Anabantiformes; family Channidae; genus Channa; species Channa argus. Next base: position 27,365,328 of record NC_090200.1, read on the forward strand.
TCCTCTTTTCTCTTTGCCTATGAACACACCTTTCTCCTTTCCTTCTTTGACCAACAGTAGCCCAATTTCCACCAGCACCCTGTAAGTCAACAGCACCAGTAGCGGTTTTTGTTAACTCAGGGCACGCCCGATCCAATCCTGAAGTCAGGTTTTCTGCATTTATCCAAACGTGGGACTGGCAAAAGAAGACACTGGCCTGTGCCCCTGTGATTGCCTTTAGATCAGCATAAATATGTGATGAGCCAGTGGAGTCATCCAATAAAAAAGCAGAAGGAGCTGTGTGTCCTCAGTTCAGCAGAGTTGGTAAAAGAGTTATCAGCAGATGATAGAACCCAGGGTTGTGGTAGAGATGGAGAAGAGAAGAGGGCTGAGAACTGAGCGTTGTGGAGAGGCAGTCACAGTTGGACAATTGCCCCTGCCAAGATGCCTCATCTTCTGTGTGGCAAATAGATGAACTTATAAAACGGAGACAAATCTGGGCAAACCTTAATTTAAAGATATATTGTTCAGGCTGGATATCTTACCTACTCTTCAGCACTTGTACACCTTGCTAAAGACAAACACTACAGACTCTAGAACAGTGAATGATCATTGCTCATTGTGATTATGGCTGGTCAAAAACAACACTAAGTGTGGGAATAGTAAACAAAACTAAGAGAAACTGATGGTTATTATTCTGCTTGAGAAAAAAATGTTTATCTATATCTATAAAATACGCCAGAGTAGTAATCAATAATGGGGGTCTTGAACAAAAATAGAAAAGAAAAATAGTTATGTTTTGGCAAGTTCATTATTTTGAAGTGGAAATACATGATGAAAGAAACAAGATGTTATATCTGTCAAGACATCCCTTGGAGATACAGATGTATTTTCGTACAGATTTGTACATTTGAAACACAATTTTGCAACAGCTGGTGATTGGAATGTTTTGCCATTGTTCTTATGTGATCGCTTCAATGGAACAGTGTCAGCTCAGCTTAAATACTACAGATTAGGTGGTTCTAATTGAAATAATATTGTCCCATTTAAAATCTGCATTGCAGCAGCACTGTCCCATATTCCACACTCCTGAGATTGAATATTTCCATATGAGCTGCTGAAAAGCCCTGATTTGTTATCTGCTTAACTGTGAATATCTTCCTCCTGATCAACCTGGCTGCATCCTAATCTGTTAACAATAAATAGACTGAGGAAGGGATAAGATTTGGAAAGACTTGAGTTTTATTATTATTACTGCAGTAATTGTTCAGTTTGAAATTAATTTCCTTACAGTTTGTGTTTGAAGGCTTCTGAAAGGCATTGCAGGAGGAGGCTAAAGGACAAGGTGATTCACAGGGTGTATTTAAAGCCAGCAGGAAGTCAAAGTCCAGATAGTGTTGCTGTCATGCTGTCAGATAAAAAGCTTGCGTCAACTGCTTCTTCAAGATAAAAGACAAAAAGCAGTTTTTAACTCGCTGACCATGCATTGTTGAAACACGAGACTCCTGAAAATTTGATTTGCAAGGTTTTTACCATACTGCATCCCTCCACTCCTCAAGAGGTTATGAGACAAATTCTACCATACAGAGGAACGTTTTCTGCTCTTTGCAATTTATACTTGATTAATAAATATGTCATTTCAGTCATCAGTCTACATGCAATAATCAATAATTGCTGTCTTTTTTCTTTTTCAATTTTTAATTTACAGTTCATCTACCTGTGTGTTCAGACCTTTAAATCACAATGCTGTCAAAGCCACTCTGGCAGCAAGTACAGCTTTTGGTTTTCTTGTGTTTTTAGATTTGGGAAGTTTGTCCCATTCTTCATGACTGATCCTAAAATGTTCCATCAGACTGTAAGTGAAGTGTCTATTCATGCTTCCCCACTGATTCCACAGTTTAAGTCTTGGCTTTGGTTAGATCACTGCAAGTGAGTGTTTGCTTGATTCTTGATCACCTCTTGGTGTTAGTTTGGACACATAGCTAACTCTAAGTCCTGGTGGTCCAAAACCTAACCCCTTTCACACATTGTGAGAACACTGTGCTCCTGGGAACATTCAAAGCTTTAGAAATGGCTTTACTCTGTACCACTGTCCTGATGCACAACAAACTGTTATTGTGGAGAGTTCCATGGACGTCTCTGGAGAGTTCCCTGGACGCCTGACACGCATTCTGAATTGTGGGAGCTTTTTACTAAACTGTCAACTCAGGTCAGTTTGTCCCGTCAGGTTTAAGACTCATCTTAAGGAAATGTACATCTTTTTAATTTTAAATTTAACCTTTGTTTTAACCTTTTGAGATTAAAAATCTTTTCAGTGTCCTAGCTGATGTATGTAAGCAATTGGCAATTTGTCTGAATATCAACATGTTTCCACTTTGTCTGTCATACTTATTGACTGTAGTAACATGCAATAATGGCAGTTTTATCCATTTACCATGAAATGAAAAGATGCCACTGTACAGTATGACTTAGTTATTTCAGTGACTCATTGCTCTTGTGCAATACATACAATCAGTTTGAAAAGTGCAAGGGTCAACTTTGAATTGACTTATAGATAAAGTCCTTCAGGAACTTTATCTATACAGGTCATTTCAGATGATGGTTGCAGGTTAAGTGAAATTCAGTCATGCTTTGCTATTATAATTGTATCTTCACGTTATTTCCATCTCTAATATTTATTTATAACTAGGTCTGCTCTCCTTTGCCCAGTTTTACTTCTCTTTCTGCACTTTGTGGTTTCTTTGAATAGGTATCTTGAACCTTATTACCATGGTAACAGGTGGCAAAGTCCATCTTGGGAGAATATGCATCTTAGTGGGAGTACATATCTGTGTGTATGTGTATGCTGGTGGCTGTGGTTTTGTAGAAGAACTATTTTCCATCATTAGGCAGACTAAAAAAGTATGTGACTTTGCACTAATGAGGAGAAACACTGTGGGGTGTTGGGGCAGTAGGGTTATCAGGATGTAGCATTAAGTTAGTCAGACAATTTAGAAAACACGATCAAATATTTGCCTGCTCTTGCTTGGCTTGGAGACATCTACAGAGGAGAGTTGACAGGTGGTTTATAGTGATATTGCTAAAGTTGTGGGGATGTTGGTTGTAATCTCTACTGCTATAAGATGGACTTGTGATATTTGGTGCAGATATTTGTCCCCTCAGTATGCATTGTTGATACCTGGGTGCTTGGCGATGTAGACTGTCATTCACAGAAGTGTCACATTAACATTTCTATAAACTCATAAGCTAAACTCTTTTTGAGATGTATTTGGGGGGAAATAACCGTGAAATTCAACCTGGTTTGTGAAATTGTATGATTGGAGTGTTTTGTGTTAGAAAGGAACTGCAGCTCTATGGGAAAAATTGTAATGCCTCAATAGCCAAACATCCCTCCCAGTGTCCATGTGGCTGGACTGGTTTATTGTGTTCTCCGATTTCTAAGCTTGGTGACTCGTGGAAGTATTTCCCCTGCCGATTCCTGCCCTCCTTTTTTTTTTTTTTTTAACTGGCTGTGGAAAACGCAGTGGTTCCAATGTGTGACCATGGCCGTGCATTCATTGAACCTGTCTGACAGGTTTGCACTGTTATCGTCTCTCTCCTGTTGGGAGGGCATCATAATACATTAGAGTTTTTTCTCCCTCCTTCAGTTTCTTTTCCTCTTAATGCCTTTTATTGTAGAATGAAGCAGCATCTGTGTTCAGGTGATCTGAGGTGTCCTGCTCTCAGACAAAGAGGATGCTGTGGCAGGTCAACCCCCCACGATCACCACCTCTCACTGGGACTCTTCTTGCCTTCTGCTGATCTCTCTCTTTCTAATCACTGGCCCTAATCATCGCTTTCTTTCCTCTGGTTCTGTCTCTGTCTCTCTTTCTCTCTCTCTCTCTGTCTCTCTCACTCTCTTTCTCTCTCTCAGTGTCTTTGTCTCAATCTCCTGTTCTCTTGTCTGTCCATTCTCCGGTTTCTCTGCAGTGAGAGCTGCTGATCAAGGAGTTTCAGGCCTCTTGGGTGTCATTACTGACATCTGAGCTGGCGGAAAGTGCTTTTACCGTCTCTCTCCCGCTCACACAGTCACATACTCACACACACACCTGTGTGTCTCTCTCTCTCTCAAAGACACACACACACACACACACACACAAACAAACACATTCATATAGGCATGCAAACCTGACTGCAACAATAATGAATGACTTTACAACGGCGGGACATATGGAGTAACACGTTAGATTTAATGAATAAAACCTTGAAAACTGGATTTTTAAACAATTATTGCTATAAAATTCATGCCTGCATGCCTGTTGATGGCACAAATGGGGCTTTCTTTAAGCAACTTTCTTAATAATCCAGTTACGTTTGGGTGTATCACAGACTTCTTTTTTTAATCTAAACATTCATTAGTCCCTACTTAGACAAATTGTTTTTCATTTAAATCGATTCAGTTCTGTTGCCTCCTCTCCTTAGAAGTGGCACTAAGGTGACTTCTAATGCGCAGGTCAGAAAACTCAGTGAGGTAAAAACCCCAGAGTAACGGCTAAAGCATTGAAGCAACTATCCGAGCTGATGAACATCTCGCCGTCATCGCTTTGTATTGGCAAAAACGGATTTTACGTATAATACAATATTATACAATACTGTAAGCAATGCAATATATTTAGATTTTTTTTAAACCTAATTTTATGAGAACTATCAAACGTATAAAAACACACCATCTATATAATCACAATTAAAAAACACAATGGGAGCAACAGAAAATCAAAACTTTTTTTTATTCATCAGGGGTTTAAAAATGGCTCGAAATAACCACTATCACAAAAATTTACATGTAAACTTATTTAAAATTTCATATAGTGTTTTTGAGAATTGATGCAGTACCAAAAAAAACTTGAGTGTATCTTATTTTTCACACCCCTACCTCACAGCCTGACACTCCTGCTAAAATATTTTGTGAATGACTGAAACTAAAAAGTTGAATTGTTTAGGACGAACACTCAGCACTATACTTCTGTCAAAGGGAAATTGTTTGCCAACATGAAAACGTTGTCCAAAATGGTACATTTGCAGGAGCATCATAATTTGGGGCTTTGGTGCTTCAGGGCCTGGACAGTTTCATCACTGAGGAGAATGAATTCCAAAGTTTATCGAGGGATCCTTCCGGATAATATGAGCTGGGATGGGTTCTGATAGTCCGTTCCAATTTAGATCCAATTCCAAATCAGAAAAAAAAATACCCAAATTCATAAAATTCTGCTGTGTCAACATGTCTCCTTTGACTGGTTGTTTTCTATGCTGTTCAATAAGCAGCAACAGTGAACTGAACTTAGAGTTTTTGTGGAAACATTTGGAAAATGTACTCATAAATAATTAGTTGTGTGTGTTTGCCTCTTCAGAAGACACTGATGGTCCTCCTCTCTTACCTACTGCAGAGCGTCAGGTGAGAAAGAATTTACTGAAGGTATTAGATGTCATAAGAATTTTTATGTTACAGAGACTTTTCACAAACTGTGTCTTACAAATTATGAATTTCATCCTGACATGGAGCAGTATTTTGGAACAACTCTATATTTGACATCAAATTTGCCATCAAATTACATTTCCTTTGCTCCTTCTTTTGTCCAGCTGGTCCAGTCGCTGGGCGTGGCCATCTACAAAGCTCTGGACTGGGGGCTTGATGACAGCGAGGAGCGGGAGCTCACGCCCCAGCTGGAGCGCCTCATCGAACACATGGCTGGAGGTGGCCAGAGTGGAGAGGGTGACAGCACCGCTGGTATTGGTACAACAGATGAGGGGTACAGTGGGCAGGAAGAGGAGGAGGAGGAAGAGGAAGTGCAGAAGGGAGCGATAAGCCCCGTGTGTACCTTCCGCCAGGTGATGGCGCTGTGTGCGTCTCGGCTGGCCAACCCCAGCTTGGCTCCGGATCACTACCAGGCTGTCTGCAGGGCTCTGTTTGTAGAGACTCTGGAGCTGCAGACCTTCCTTATCAAGATCAGAGATGCTAAAGAGGTGGGAACTGAGAATATTGTAGGAATAAATACACACATAAATGGCTTTTAGCTTTTTTCATGAGATTCTGACCTGCACCTCTCTGTGTGTGGGCTGAATTTAAAATGCTTCCGACCCCAATACAATAATATTCCTGTTTGCATGCTACAGAGCAGAGATGGAGAAAAGGCAGAAGATTCCATCTCTGCAGTTTCCTTCCAATTCTTAGCCTCAAACCTCAACCCCTGTTGTGACTGCAGTGGTTTACTCTTGTTGAACTGTTGGTGTAAACAGTGTGCAGGACAAAACTGTGTAAGACCTTGTCATTCAGCAAACAGATTTCAACATGTGAAACAAATAGAGTCCAACAGAGAATCTGTTTGATTGAGTCAAAGTTGACTTATTGACTTATTAGTAGTAGTTCTCAAAAACTATACTTTTAAAATTAGAAATACACAAACAAAAATTAACCCGGGTAAACGTAAACATGACATTTCTACTTTAATAAAAGTAAGTACATGGTTTATTAAGTATTAACAGTAAAAGTATTTGACATATATCAATAAAATCAGATGTTATAGTATTATCTGTTGCCCATTTCCACCATGATATGGTTCACCCTTGCTTTGTAAGCCAGACTTTTTTTTATGTTGCATTAAAGGACAGTGACCAGTTAATTGACAACTATGGAGTCAATTAGCTTTATGTAGACAACAACTGGGCTCCTTACTCAGATCTAAGAAGCAGTGCTCCAAGTGGAAGAACAAACGCAACCTACTGGCTAACATAGTAACACTTTACCTAGTTATTGGTAATGAACATGAGTTATGGATTGAAGTTATTTTGAAATTGAAGTTTGTTTTATTTCACACTACTCCTGTTGTAACCTCACAGTGACAGTAACGGTCTACAGCAGTATCTGCACTATAGTTTTATGAAGAAGACTGCTGAAAATAAAGTTTGGATGTACAGAATTATTGAGCCACAGGAATCCTTTAACAAGGAGAAAGCAATGTAAAGGTCTGTAGTTCTATTGTAGCTTTATTTGGTAATTTGCACTCAAAATATTTCAAGTAAACAGAGTGGATGGGAAGGTGAAACCCCAATCCACACTAGTGCATGCAGCTGCTATTATTCAGAGGGAGAGGATAAGAAAAAGTAGTGTCAATCAATCATGAATGTATAGATAAACAGGGACGGCTCTGCCGAGTTCTCAGTGCAGTAACACTCAGAACTGGCTTGGTGCTGCTTTATATTCTCTCTCTTTCTCTGTGCACGGAGAGGTTAGCAATCCCAATTTCAAGGTTAGGAGACCTTTGGAATGCTTGTTGTTATATTATTTGTTTATGCTATTTGAGTGAATTTGAACCACATTCAGTGATCCCTATTTAAAGCCACATTTAACCATGAATGTAGGAGGAAAAAAAAGACCAGGGATTTTCACTCTCCTGTGCAGTGAATGCACATCTCGGTAGACAGGCAAATCTGACACATTTGGGTTAAAGGATCATCCTTCTTTATAACATCCAGGAGTATTATCAATCTGTGATAAATCTGTTCACATTTAATGTTTCTAATAAACAAACCGAAGCCTAATGGGGATCAGACAGGTTATCCACTGACCCAGCCATTAAAGCATGCTTCTGTTTACAGCTTCATGTCTACTACACTTACAGGAAATAGTGTGCACTTAGTTTGTCTGCGCAATAAGGGATGTTAAAAGTATATAGACCTTTTCCCTTTTTGCCCTTATTACTTTCATGTGTGTATTTTGAAATGGGGGGAAAATTCACTTTTCTACCTATACTGTAAATCTGCACACCTTTACCCATTAAAAACAAAAGCTAAATGATTAAAAACAACAAACTAAAATCAATCCTCTGTTGTGGTCAGTTGCATTCTGCTTGCTTTATTTTTACATTACTTGTTTATTGTATTTATTTTCTTAATATGAGTTTCAAACTTGAAGTCCCCCTGAACTGAACTCAGAGCCTCAGGGTGATGGTTCACTTTTTCAGCACAACAAGGACCTGAAGCAAAGAGCCTTTACCTTTTAATTAGTTTATGTTTAAATATTATATGTTCCAATTTTTCTAATTAGATCTTTATTTTATTATAGGCTGTGTATTAAATAGATTTTGGTAAATGGTAGTTGTTCAAATTGACGATATGTATTTTCAATTAACAATTTTCCTCTTCATGTATTTGACTACCTGTTGTGTACCACTTGTTTTGCTTTTTTGATTATTACAGCACTGTTTTATGTTTGACCTTAATTTGTGAAAGGTGTTATGTAGTAGTAGTAGTAGCAGTAGTAGTTGTAGACTGCTGTTTTAAGTAATCTGACAATATAAGCCATTTGAAATTTACATAATAACATTTGTAAACATTTAATCATACATATTTTACAAACTTAATCACACAATTTAAATTAAAAAGTGAATTATTGTTAATGAGCTCTCTCTTTTTTGTTTGGGCTAAATTATAAAAAAATCATTTTGGACCTTTTCCTTAGAAAAGTATTCACACCCTCTGTTCTGGCTCCAAATTGTGGTCAGGTGCATTTTGTCTGCTTTAAGAGGATGAGAGGATCTGTCAGGAAGAGTGAAATAAACTGCCCAAAGGTGTGAGAAGCTTGTAGGGGCCTGCCCTTCTCCACAATAAATGCATTTTGTAATTTATTTTAAGTTGCAATGGTTTTTATCCTTGTAAATTAATTGTTCACAGTATAATTGCCAATGGGTTTAAAAGCTTTCCAAAGTAATTAGAAGTATTTAGTTGTTGTCGGGTAACTAACAGAACAATTGTTTATAGCACAGTAAGTCAAGGTCAAGTTATGATAAGCCACAAGCCACCAGGTTAGCCTGAAGAACAGCTTTGATCTGTCATTATTGTTGTAGTTGTATGTGTACATGTTCCATGGCCTTCTGTTGTGTCTTGTTTGCTTTTCCCCTGGGAGTCGTCTTATCTAGAGTAGTGAGTGATTCTGGTTAAATCATCTATGTGCAGGATTTGATTGTACTGCCATTAGTGCCCAGTATTTGTAGTATCATCACAAAACAAAAGATCACAGACAACAATGTTCGCTGATCTGCACTGAACAGTTTCAGGGACTCAAGAATACAAAAATCTGCAGTGTACTGCAGGTGCTTTAACGCAAGAATATTGCAAAAAATCTCGTCTAGTCAAAGTTATGGTTAAGAGCTCCTTCACTATTTATCAGAAAGGCACCAGTGTTTGAGATTCACAATGTGTTTATTGTCTTTTGTTGCAAAGATGCTGAAGAAGATCACAACAGAGGAGGCTGTGGAGGACAGGTCTACAGCCGAGCTGGATGCACTGAAACACACAGACTGGGTGAGAAGAAGCGGGCGAGGGCACGGTCTGACAGGGAGGTGTCTGAGAAATGTAGGCAGAGCTGCTGTGTTGACGCATGCAGATATGTGCGCGCTCTTGTTTTCATCACAGGCACGTCTGTGGGTGCAGTTGATGAAGGAGCTCCGGCAGGGAGTGAAGCTCAAGAAGGTGCAGGAGCAGCCGTTCAACCCACTCCCCACAGAGTTCAGCCTCACGCCATTTGAGATGCTGATGCAGGACATAAGAGCACGCAAGTTCCAGCTGCGCAAAGTCATGGTGAGAGATGACCCAAGTTTAAAGAAAACAAAATAAATCCAGCCAAGCAGTAGATGCGAGGGGATCATAAAGATATGAAAGTAGCTGAAATATTTGTTGAACTACATCAATTAAACAGATGGAAGCAGTGTATGTTAGTCAGTGCAGCTAAGTTGAGGAATGAGGGCTTAGAGCTACTGCCAGCAGAGGTGTGAATGGTAAAAAGCTCCTAATTCAAACAAACAAACACACTCCACTTGAGGGACAAACATCAGGAAATGTTTGAGTCTTCTGCGAAAGTGTAACCCTGACTTTGTGGATTTTGGAGCTGACAGAAGTGGTACGTTGTCATTTAAAGCCATTACATTGTGTTTCATGCAGTCCACTGCACCATATACTCTATAGGCTTTGTTACAGCAAAATAATGTTTGGTAGAAGGGATTCAGGTGGCAGAGTCACCCTGAGGGCTTCTCCAAGAGCAGATACATAATTCAGTCTCAGAATACAAATATTAATGAAGGCTTCACTCAGCCTTCTGCTGTTCTGGCAGCAGCTGCAGTTCAGAAAGCTCCCAGAGTGTCTCCACTGTGATTGGGTATTGTTATTGCTATGCAGTGGTTAGACATAAAAATCACTTTATTGAGTCAGATGCTATACTCATAATTTAATAGGCATAATTTCATATCATGTCTTATGTGACCTCCATCTATAATTTAGAATTATTGTTATTTTATGGTTTTTATTTTTTATTTTTGAAATTGTTTAATTTAAACTGCATTCATAAGTATCTTTACATGAGCAACACGAAAAATAATACACACACACACACCTATGCAAAGCATTTCACCTTCTTTCAGCTTTTATTTTGCTTTTTCAGCTCATGATGGCACTGTTGAGTTACACAACTCCCAGTCCTGTGCCCTACCACATCAGGCAGCTGTTTTCAGCCAAGAAAATACGGATGAACATATTGCCCACTACCTACAGATGGATTATGAGAGAATACAGTGGGTCCCTGGGCAATTATTGGTCATTTAAAGTGTGTTTGTGGTAATTTAGACTTGTTTTGGAAGCTTTGAGTTTAGTTTGTTTTTTGGTGTTTTGTTTGATTTTGGTCATTTGATGTCTGTTTTAGGTTTGTTTTTGATTTTTCGATTGCTGTTTGTGGTCAATTGATGTCTCTTTCTTGGTGTTTTCTGTTTCTTTTTTTATTTTTATGGTTGTTTTTGGTCATGTGATTTCTTTTTTAAATGTTTTGTCAGTGTTTGTGTCTGTTTAGTATTTAGTAATAGTAAACAGTGGTGTATTTAACAGCACAAGAACAAGCTTTCCTTCAGAAGGTGGTGGAAACCAAAATAATGTCATCATTTATCATTATCAGTTCCCTCACATGGCCAAAAACATCAATAATACAGGTTTATCATTCTGACTATGTTAAACTAATGATGTGGATAATTTCTTCAAAAACATTTAAGGACCAACAAGGCCTGTATACTATAGGTATCAGTCCCTCACCACAGCTGTCCTCAGGACATACTGTGTGATTTACGACATGCTCCACCTGATGTTGCTTCTTGTCTTACTCAGGTGGATGGGGATATTCCCACCAGAGTGAAGAGAAATGCCCATGAACTGATACTGGATTTCATCAGATCAAGACCTCCCCTGAAACCAGTGAGTGCGTTTAGCCTTAATATGAGTAGTGTCAAGTGTATCTTGTTTATTACTTCGAATACCACATAAAGGCAGCTTTAATGCGCTTCATTTGAGAGGATGGTCCCCCTCTGGTTGAAACTCAGAGTAACATGAGCCATTGTTAAGAGTTCACAATTTTGTTTTCTTTTTTTGCCATTGTTGGTTAACTAACAGACCTGGTTATCAGGTTACTAAATAGTATACTTACTAGGTAGTGTGATTAGTTGGCTGTGCCATTCTACTAGGTTTCTTTTTATGTAATACAATATGAAGAACTTGTGTTTTTTAATATTTTTTGATATACTAACATATATGCTTCACAGGAATTTTTATCAAGAGCAGCAAAACCTTTTTTTCCCTTGTTCATCTCTTTAGGATTTTTAAGAAATTTGGATGTGTTCTAAGAATTTCTGTTCGCTAGGTTTCAGAGCGTAGCCTTCCACCTCCTCCCCCACAGCAGCAGTCCCTTCATGAGAAAGTCCTGGCTGAGATCAAGCAGGAGAGAAAGCTCAGACCAGTGGCCCCACCCAGCCCCAGACGTAAGCTGAGATCCACCATTTTTTCTTTCACCCCACAAACTTTATTATAGCCTCTCCACACAGTTTTTTTTTTTTTCCACACAGTTCCAGTAAAAACGTAACCAATAAAAATATCCTACAATTACAAATTTTAATCCAGTTGTCAGAAGACCCCTAACAGCATATGCTTACACCTGTCTTTACTAAACACTAAACTTCAATTGATTGGATACAAGTTTCCACACTGACCCATGGTGCTTTTCAGAACCAAGACCTTGTTTTTTTTCCACTAAACTGTTACAAAGAACTTCTTTCCTATAATGGTCAGCTATTATATTTGTTGCCTTTTTTTTAACATAAAAACTGTGTGTGTGTGTGTGTGTGTGTGTGTGGGGGGGGGGGGGGGGGGGGGGGTAGGTGGTGAATAAATTTAGTGAGCTTATATGAAGCAAAAGAACTGGCTGGGTGGTTGTTTCTATTATTCTCCACCTAAAGCGTCTGCATAACTTTCAGTGTGACCCTTGTTATGATCTTGCTGTGATATCAAAAAAATTAATATTACTCTGATGGAGAATGGACACACTCTGCTAAAAAATGACTTTGAGGGTGAAGCGAGTGAAGCTCAAAATACAAGTGGTGTTGCATTTCACAAATATCAACCACCTATGTACGGATGAAGGTCAGTTTATTGCAGAGTGTGGATGCTGATAACTGAGCCTTAGTGAAATAACACAACTGGACTTTACAAACTGATGTCTTTGTTAATATACAGTGTCTAAACCTACTTTGTGTAATTTGTGGAGATATTCATTGCAACATGTATAGTAGAATTAATTGCTGTAAAGGTCGCAGCGACTGTCTCTCAACTGGCGCCTGAGTTCAGCTCTTCTTTTGCCTGCGGATGTATCCATGAAGAAGGCACTGAATCAAACAGTGCTTGGTCAATTAAATTAATAGCCATTTTGAAATATTTAGCACCATGGACAGGTCACCATTCTGTCTTAGGCTCACCTATAGAGACAGACAACCACTCATATTCACATCCACCCCTATAGGGAATTTAGACCCACCAGTTAAAAGAACTGTATGTCTTTGAACCGCAGGAGGAAACCTACACAGACATGAAGAGAATATGCAAATTCCACACAGACAAAAGCCCCAAACATGAAACAGGTTTGAACCCATGACCTTGTAGATGTGATGAGTGCTGACCACAACTCTGCCATCCTGCCCAAAATTAACACAGCTGAATAAAATCACTGCTAATTATTAGAATCATCCCCAGGCTGGTGATTTTCATATTGTGAGCAGTTTTTTACCATAAACTCTATCTCTACTATCCCTCACAGAGGTGGTAGATGTACACAAAGTCAATACCCAAGTAAAAGTGCAAGTACCTGCCTAAATACTACAACTACAAGTAGTACTCCACTACAAGTAGTAGTACTTTTAAATAGAATGGCTTTCAAATTGTATGCTACTCGAAGTATTTGCTCTAAAATTATCTTTAAGTAATGAAGAATTTAACAAGTGAATTTAACAAGTACTTGATCTTGATGCTGTTGACATTATCTACTAGTTGAAACCTGTGCATTTATAAATAAGGTTTCTGTGGAAATGTAAAATGTTCAGCATGTGAAAAATTTATGTTACTATAGAAAATGGTAAGCTCCCAACTTAGTCACTTGGCTTATTCAAGTAGACAAACTTTAATTAAAATTTTTACTAAAGTTCTTAGTACCTCAGATACCATTTTTTTTCTGGGCGCAACCTAAATAGGTGGAAACCAAAATATGGAATGACTGCTAACCTGCTGCCTAATAGTTGATTATTTCTATTTCTATAAGCTTTTATTTGGATTTCTTATTCTGGTCAATGTCCGTGCAACATTCACTGATTTTAGCCTCCACCAGCTCCTTCCTAAAAAGAATGTGGCTGTTTGCTGTTGCTGAGCTCGTATTGTGCACTGCCTGCTGCTAGTGTAGTTTTAAGGCTCTGTTTGCCATAAAGTGCTTCTTTGTGCTGTAAATCAATATAAAATAATTTCCCCTCAATATGAATGTGACCTACATCAATAAAACAATAAATGGCGAGGAGAAGCTCTAATCCATTTGTTCCCTGTTGATGTTTTGGTCTCTCTCCCCTCAGCGTTTGGCTCTCTGCCCTGCCTGGCTCAGACTTGTCCTTGTAATGTCAAATCTACTTCATGCATCGACCTGTCAGTGTCAGATCCCGGGCCCCGGCCACCGTCTCGCCCTCGCATCCTGCTCAAGGCCCCAACTCTGGCAGAGATGGAGGAGATGAATATATCAGAGGTGAGCTCTGGCAGGAGGGGAGGAAAAAATGAATCACTGGATCCACTGTTGATATTTCTAAGGAGCATGTGTCACAGGAGCACATGCTTGTTACTCAGCCTAACTGGGTTAAGATGCCTCGGTGCAGCAGCAGGGTAACACAGAGGGTGAGAAATGATGGGGATGAACCCTCTTTCTTTAGCACAGAGGCTTGGGACAAGTTGGGATTGTACCTGTTGGTTCCCTCTCTTTTTGTTGTGCCTAACATCAAACATAAAACTTAAAACTTGGGTTTTTAATTACACTTCAGCACTTTAAAAATGTCCTATGGCGCAAAGGGGTAAACTAGCTTCAGGCTAAAACTAAGTTGCACTTGATCAAGAGGGAATGACATGTTGAGTGTTATGTGTTTTCACCTCACTTTCACATTCATATTTTTTTCATTTCTGTCTGCAGTAACCCAGATACACGTTATCAATGTCTCTCTTTGAAAATCGAAAGTGAGATTTTAGCCACACTGTAACCAAATGCACATTTAATAAAACATTTCTGCATATATGAAATTTTACCCTGTCACCTTCTGCCTTTGACTTCACCTTCACTATAATTTTATTTCTTTCTCCTCTAATGTTACTCCCCTCACTTCCATCCTCCCCCACACTCAACCCTTCCTCATTCTCTCTACCTTCTGTCCCCACCATAGGAAGAGGAGTCCCCAGACAATGGGGAGCTGATGAGGGCAGAGAGCATCCCCACGCCTCTGAAAAGAGATCGCTCCTTCTCGGAGCATGACCTGGCCCTGCTCCATGGAGAGATGCTTCCTTCACTATCAGAGTCTGCCCAGCTGAGTGGGGCGGTCAGGCTGAGGGAAGATAGACCTCGGTCTAGGACGCTGTCCAGCAGCGGGCTGCCTCCTTATCAGAGAGGTCAGTGGGTTAATGTAAGCTGATTATGCTGTGCACGCATTTTGAGATCAAACCTGATCATGGAAGATTGTAAATATGACAGAGTTCTGAGAAATGCATTTCAGACAGGGAACATAAGCAAAATGAAGTTGAATCGTTTCAGGCATTCAGGATGTTGTTTTTTTTTTAGTTTTGTTTTGTTTTGTTGTGAACAGTGGATTGCCTTTACAAAAATGAGGTTTATTCCTCTACTAAGGCTCCAAAGTAATTTACATCATGTGTTTTTAATAACAGAAAATGTTTACTGGGGAGACTGAAGCTCAGTTGGTAAGGCAGTTGTCCACGGACCAAAGGGTCAGTGGTTGGACTCCCAGTCTCTCCTGGCTATACGCTGTGTTGTGTAGGTGTCCTTGGGCAAGACACTGAACTCCAAGTTATGTGAATAGGAGAATAAGAAGCATCATTGTAAACCATGATATAAGCAGACTGTTTTCCATTTAAATAAAGCAAGTGTCTATGTTCACAATGGTCAGAAATATTATACTTCTATCATGTAAGTTTGTACATGCTTTGTATTAAGCTTTGTAAGAATAAATTATGGACTATTTCACATTTAGCCCAATGTATTCAGGTTAAATCTCTTTTTGTCTTATTTTCAAGAGGCTACTAATGTGAGTCACACTCATTACCCTTTGAGAGGCCTAGCAGTGTTATCACCGCAACACTTGTCGACTTTTTATTACATTTTCAACGGGTTGGCTTAAACTTTAGTGTGTGTCATCTAAAAGTATTTCCAAACTGCACAGGAGGTCACCGTGAAATCACAATGAAAAAAAGCAGTTTATGGGGTTTGCAGGAAAATCACCTGATAACAGTGAACTTCCTGAGGTCATCTGAACAATGTATGTCCTAAATGAAGTTTGGTGAAAATGGGTTGGATTTATTTATTTTTCTCTGCCAAAAATGTGTGCTGCCAAAAATGGCAGAAGGCCTGTTGTGAACAGACTTGTCCTATTTAGAAAGCTACGGTTGTTGGCCCAAGGCAGTTCTCCTCAATCCATGCCCCCTTGGAAGGTTACAGAGTCACAGGGGGAGAGCAGTGGGGAGACATACATGACCAGCAGAGAAGAGGGAGTAAAACAAAAACTGAACAGACCTTTTTCACCTTTTTTGACTGGTCAGTTGTTATTAATAATTATCTTTTACAAAGTGGATTTTTCAATCATTCCTCCAGTGGAGATGATGAATGCTGGCCTGCACTTCAACTATTCACATCTTATCAAAACCTCTGCTGTGAAGAATACTTTGCATGATGCTTTTGGGAACGATAAAGAAACTTGAGAATTGTAGCAATTCAATAAAGATTTTGGTCAAAGACAAAACAAAGTATGTCAGATAAAATGATCATCAGTCATGATATGTTGGTGTTTACTAACAGGATATGAGGAAGCTTAAATCCTTGGTCTCCCAAGAATGTCCCCAATATAGCTGAGATTGGTATAAAAATAGGCTTGGAATTTAGCCCTATTATTGTAGCTTGTTGTGCTGGTCCAAGCCCGGTTGAAACTGGGGAGGGTTGTATCAGGAAGGGCATTCGGTGTAAAAACTGTGACAAATAAACATGTGAACAATGATCCACTGTGGCGACCCTGAACTCACGGGATAAGACAAATAAAAAAAAATTGTAGCTTGTTGTCTGCTGACTCCTAGTGCTCAGTGGCAGTGGATTGTATGGGCTGCAGTTGGACAACTCTTCCCACAGAGGGAGACAGTGCCAGTAGCCCATATGGTCATCTATGTAAACAGCACTTAGATCAGTCTAAAGACCCTTTTAATAACCAAAAATGAAACCCTCTTTCACATATCTTCAGTTGTGTTTTAATGTTTTAATCACAGTATTCTAATTTAAAGCGGTGCAATTTTTTTCTAGTTATGAAGACAGTTACATCCCCACTGCATCTAATTTGTCCTTTACTTACTGTTACTGTTACTGTGGCTTCATCTTTTCAGGCTGCACACACTTTTTCACACCTTTTCACACACTTCTTATTTTAGACTTCATTGAACTTAATGGAATCCCACCAGTCACATAACAACACAAAAAGTTTTGCAAATTTATAAAAACTCCACGAAACTCTCTTCATTCAGGCCTTTGTCGAAGCCTTTTTGGTAGTAATTACAGCTCAGAATCTTCCCCAAGGATTCTTCCTGACAGATTCTTTCAAGTTTAGTAAAAATTTCTGTAAAACATCTTCAGGTCTCTCCACAGCCATTTTGTGCGGTTTTAGTCTCTGCTGTGATTTCAATACTTCAGGACAATCTGAGACTTGTCCTGATAACACAACAGTCTCAGTTCTCATGCACTCTAGCAGGTTTTCTTCAAAGGCTTTAAAGTATTACCGATCCTGTCCCTGCTGCTTAGAACCACCCTCCAATTCCTCTATAGAATTAAGCAGATGATGGTAGGCAGCACTTTGTTGTTCATCACTCCTGGAGGTTCTTGACGTCTTCTATTTCACAAGGATACTGAGCTCCTGGTACGATTCACAGCTTTGGAAACGGTTTTATATTCTCTCATCTGTGCCTCGCCACATAATGTTATTGTGGAGGTCTGCAGAGTGTTCCTTAGATGTCATGGTTTGGTTTTTCCAAATTGTGTATGAATTGTAGGGATTTATATACACAGGTGTGTGCTTTTTGTTTTTTGTTTCTTGTTAAGATTATTTTGGGGCTATTTATGCCTTTATTTAACAGCTGACCGTGTAGAGAGCAGAAAACCAGGCCAGAGAACTAGAGAGGGGTTTGACGTGCAACAAAGAGCCACGACTACAACTGTGGATGTTGCAGTGATGTGGTAGGGTATGAATCTTAACCACTCAGCTACCAGATGCTTCCAGGTGTGCATCTTGAAATGTCTCATCTAAATGAGACCTTTCTTTTTTTTTTTTATGTGTAAAAGCATGTTTTCACTGTATTCATCTGGGTTACTGAGTGTGGATTGATGCAGGAGGAAGGCAATTTTCTTCATTAAAAATCTGAATCTGAATGCTTACAGAAGCCACTCTATACCTCATGCACTAACCTTGTTAAATTGGAGCACAGCAGTGAAACATGAGCTGAACATGTCCACTGTGCTAAAGTCTTCCCAGCCCTCGCTCACAGGGGGTTAACAGGGATTACATCTGTTGTCAAGCTGTTGACAAGAATTAGGATGAATTCTAATCAAGTCTAAAAACATGCTGATAAAGATGAATTGAGTGAAGGAGTGTGGTTTTTGTTGTTTCAGTGCACATCAGTCACAGGGATGATGTTATCTGTTTGATGGCTATAATTCATCCATTAGCAGCCATATGCATATGTTTGAAAATGATCCAGACTTTAATCCATTCTCAGTCTGTTGGTGGCCACAAGCCGATCCACTATTCTGCATACCACAGGCCTTAGACTTAGCTGCATGGAGATTTATTATGTAGTACATGAATCTAGCTACAGGGGACTCTCCAGTTGCAACTATGCATATGTGAGAATGCAGGTCTGTGATCCCCGGGTGCTATTGAAGAATGATCTAAATTACATGTGGTGATGATATTTACTGGCTGGTTCCAGCATTCCTCTCAGCCTGTTTACTTTCCATTAGAGTCAAACTGAGACTTTTCATTTGCAGGATCGAAGAGGCACCAAGTTTAGTTTGTGTGGTTTGTTTTTGACCCCTACCCCCTCAACTGTCCCTTAACTGAGCCTCTCTTATTCCCTCACTGATACTGTCATCATCTGATTCAGTCCTATTAAGTATCCATTTTTCTTCTCTGTCTCCCCTCACTTTTCATCCATTTCCCCACCCCCCCACCCCAGCATCGTTCCCAGTTCATGGCTGGATGCCGCCTTCTCCAGCCCGCCTTTCTCTGGGTTCAGTTGACGAGACCACAGAGAGTTCAGAAAGGAATTCGGGGTCCAGACCTGGATACAGGCACCAGTGGATGGTGAGCGACAATCTTGTGTTGGGCCAAATGGGGGCCAGATGTTTTTTTTATAATTTGAACGAAAAAGAAAGCCCAAAAACATGAATGTAAAAAAGATCAAATCTGACCTGTAAAAAAAGAGATGAAACTATAAAATAGAAATGAAACTGAGGGAAAGATCTGAAACTGTAAAAAAATTAAACTTAACAAAACATATGGCCACATTTGGCTCCATAATAAAAGAATAATTTTCATCAATCGAGTCCTAAAAGTAAAATAAAACAAAAGTAATACATTTATATTCTATGATAGCCTTATTTTAGAAGAGTCTGTGTCTTTCTGCATGAGCCAGAATAATTACGTGGATTCTAAAAAACCCTGAAAGAATAAATAGTTATGTACATGAACACTGTTTTTTTTTTTAAAATCTGGCCTTAAGGTTTATTTAAAGTAGGGCCTATTCTGGAGCTTTCTATACGATTACATTATCTTCACCAGCAAATGGAGTTTGTAGGTTTTATAGTTTTATATGATTACATTTTTTAGTATCACATTAGGGACTTGTTATCCACTGCTCAAAGCTTACTTTTCTACTGCTCTAGTTGTGATTCTCAGTTTAGCCTAATTTCAGTTTCTATTTTGTCTTTTCTCTTTTTTCACCACTTGTCATTCGGTTAGTTGGATGTTTTTCTCACCACAGGTTCACCCCGAGTTCTTCCCTGTAGTATGTTTATTTTAAGTACTGTCTAAACAACAATCCCACAGTTGTTGGTTCAGTCCCCAGCTCCTCCATGCACATGTTGAATTGTCCTTGACCAAGACACTGAACCTAAACTTAGTTGCTCCCAGTGACCGTTGGCCAGCTGTATAGAAGCTCTCCCATCAGTGTGTTTGTGTGTTATTGTGTGTGTGTGATTGTGAGGGGGAACGGGTGAATGAGAGTCACAGCAGAGTCCTGTGAGTTTAGCCATACTTTGAGATGCTTGTTTTTTTGAGACGGTTGTACTTAAACTGGTATGTTCAATTGGACCATCATCGGGTAAGTTGAGAAGCAAACACAATAAATGTTCAATTTTCGTCATACAACGATCTCCGGAGTCAAGTATTTGCTGGACCGTCAGATTTGAGTAAGATCGCCTCTACATTAGTAAGAAACCTTCTCTACCCTACTCGGCAAATAATGGAAGGAGAAATTGATCCAGCTAATGTGGAAAAATGAAAGCCAAAGCCAAGTCTCAAGGCCATGGAGAATGCTTTGCAAAATCTGATATACACAAGAAGAGTCAAGTTGGACCAGCTTGTCAAACAAAAGAGCATAATACGCTGTTAAATGGAAGAAGGCTGCTGCATGGAGCTGGTGGAAACCCAACTGTTGACAGTTTGGCAGCCAGCTGTTTGGTGAGTTTTGTGATACAAATACCTCAATCAAAGAAACATTCCATAAGCTTAAGTCCGAAGAGCATATGAATACCGATCAGCAAGGCTGGTTCGAAGCAAAGGCAAGTTCACTTAGATCATTTGGTGATGATGTTGTCCGTTGGATTAAAGATACACATCAGCGTCTTGAGGAAGCCCATAAGGCAAATGACAGCGTAGGTCCTAAGGACAGTGTGTCTGTGGCATCCTCAAGATCTAGGAAGTCCAACACAAGTTCTATTTGCTCTGTAGCATCTTCAGCTTTAAAGGCATGCCTTGAGGTCGATCTAGAATTAGCTAATCTATTAACGAAGGCAGAAGGTTTAAGGCAAAGACATGCTCTAGAGCAGCAAGTAGCTAGGCTTAGGGCAGAAAGAAGCTAAGCTTAAGGCAGAAAGGGAGCAGCAAGAAGCTAAACTTAAAGCTGAAAGAAGCTAAGCTTAAGGCAAAAAGGGAGCAACAAGAAGCAAAGATTAGAGCAAACAAAGAAGAAATGGAAATGAATGCTGCTCTTGCAGCTGCTAACGCCAGAAGCCAGATCTTAAGGGAACATGCAGGCCTAGTTTCATCATGGGGTGTAAACATCAGCAAGACACAGATAAAATATGCTATGGATAAAGTACCTGTTGCTGTCAATGTGGCTGTACAGTGTGAGGAAGCAAGAGATGAAACTGTTAGGGGGTGTTTTGGTGTTGGATACAGGGGGTGTAAAGGCTGAGGCTCGCCGCTGTGATTTCCAGGCAAGCACTGTTAACCAGTTTCCAGTATCAAAGGGTCAACATGCTTTGTTTAGGGATACTCTGTGTCAGAACGATTTTACCGAAGTTCCAGATAAACACCACAGGTTTTATGTTCAATCTCCTCAAATGGTTCATACCTTTAGTGGAGATCCTCTAGACCATAGACTCTTTATCATATCATTTGAACACTGGGTAGAGAATAAAATAGAGGATGACAGTGATCGGCTCTACCTTTTAGAGCGGTACACAAGTGCCTAAGGAGGTGGTGCAAAGCTGCTTTCACATGCTGCTTTCACATGGAACCAAACCAACAATATAAAAGGGCCAGGGAGCCTACATGGATCAGGCTGTAAATTGGCCAGCAATTAAGGCTGAAGATGGGGAAGCACTCCATTCGTTCGCTCTTTTCCTATCCAGTTGTGTAAACACAATGGTAGATATAGAATGTATAGGATATAGGAGCTTAAAACCGCATGTAGTATGCGGTTTATTGTTTCCAAGCTTCCATGTAAGTTGAGAGAGGAGGGGAGGAATGGTGGTAATGCACCCCTTCTTTGGGGATGTAGCGAACAAACCTAAGGAACACCTAAAGAGTCCTTCAGGTATGAAGTTAGGGAAGGTACGTGGTAATAAAAACAGCTTTACCACTACTGCAAAGCAAGTGACTACTCAAAAGGATACGAGCGTAGAGCCTGGCTTTAGCTCAAAAGCCTTTTTTTGCCATATGGAGCATACTTTTGAACACTGTAAAAAAAATACAGATTTCTTCTTACAAGGATAAGATAGAGTTTCTCAAGAGTGAGCATATGTGTGAAACCAGGACATATGAGTAGGAGCTGTCAGGAGGAAGTAAGCTGTCAGTTCTGCTCAGGGACGCACCCTACTTTGCTGCACGTGAAGATCAAGAAAGAATGGCAGTCCATAGATGGTGATGAACAGGCAGTAATGAGTGGATTTGGCAGATGTAATTAAAACCTTAATGCCGAGGCACAGAGGGCATTCTTCCATAGTTCCTGTCCGAGTGAAGGCAAAAAAGGGCAACAAAGTAATTACTTCGTATGCATTCTTGGATTCTGGCAGCACAGCTACATTTTGTACAGATAAAATTCTTGATGAGCTGAATCTGCATGGGAAAAAGGTTAACCTTCTCCTTACAACCATGGGGGAAAACAAAGTTGTGACCAGTAACATGGTGACAGAGTTGGAGGTAACCTAGAATCAAATAACTTCATAGAGTTAAATGAGGTGTTTTCACAAAAGGATATTCCAGTGAGCAAGGATAACATCCCACGACGAGAAGAAGTAGATAGGTGGCCACATCTTAAAGTAGTGCAAATACCTATCATGAGCGCAAACTTAGGACCGTTAATTGGAACTAATATTGCCAAGTCAATGGAACCAGAGGAGTCATTCCTAGCGTCAACAATTGGCCCTATGCAGTCAGAACTATGTTGGGTTGGACGGTCAATCGGCGATTGAAAGAAGGTGGTTGCAATAGAACCAAAGATGAAGTAACACAGGTTGTGTCAAACTTATATCTTATACTTATATGTAGAACTTATATCCGTCGCAAGGCTGGAAGACCTGTGGAATCAACAGTTTCAGTATGACTTTCCTGAGGGTGATCAAGAGGAGGAATATGAGATGTCTAAGACAGATCGTCTGTTCATGGAGTATCACAATCTGCTAAGTTGGTAAACGGACACTACTGTCTTAATCTCCCATTAAAGGATTTGGAAGTTAAGATTCCCAATAATTGTGCCTGGAGAAGAAGTTTCTCAGGAATCCCTCACTTAGGGTAGTTTATATTGCCTTCATGAATGATACAATCACCAAAGTATATGCAGCAAAGTACCTTGGCCGCAGTGATGGAAAGGTTTGATATATTCCTCATCATGGGGTGTACCATCCTAAAGCGCGTAAGCTTCGTGTGGTGTTTGACTGTGGCGCGTCCTATCAGGGGACCTCTTTAAATGAGCAGTTCCTTTTAAGGACCAAACCTTACTAACTCAATAATTGGTGTTCTGACTAGGTTTCGTCAAGAACCTGTGGCAATAGTGGCGGATGTGGAGGCTATGTTCCACCAGGTAAAGGTTAAATAAATGGATCAGAAACAATCGAATGGTGTTAGCAGCCATTCCAGAGGAGGAGAAGGCGATAGAAATAATGGTCCTGGATCTGGATCAAAATGCATTTCCATTGGAAAGGGTATTGGGTGTGCAATGATGCATTCAGTCAGATCAATTCAAGTTCAGGCTCGTTATTCAAATTAAGCCTTCCAACAGAAGAGGGATTTTATCCATGCTGAGCTCAGTGTATGATCCATTGCGAATGCACCTATGAATTTATGTGCTAGTAAAATTATGCTGTGGAGCTTACTGCAGCAACCTTAACTGTACGTATGGATAAAATGCTAAGGAGGGAGTTGGAGTTACCGCTGGAGGACTCTGTGTATTGGACCAAAGTACAGTGGTGCTAAAATACATCAGCTTCGCATGTTTATAGCTAATAGGGTGTCAGCGATTCAACAGACCTCAACAGTCTCACAGTGGCACTACGTAAACTCTCCGCTTAATCCTGCAGACATTGCATCAAGGGGACTAAATGTGAAAGCCTTTCTGTGATCCTGAGGTGAAAAGAAATGTCACAGTGAATGTTCTCGTAGTGGAAGAAAGCAATGATATAATGCTAAGGTTAATAGAGTACTACTCATCATAGACATGCTTCTAACTTCGTCCAAAAGGAGAAAGGAGCTGTTAAAAAATATTGTCCAAAATATTCAGCCTTATAGAAAAATGCTGAACTATAAAACAAGAACCTAACTGTGGATGAGCTCCAGTAAGCAGAGGTAGAAATAATTAGTTACTGCCAGCGGAAGAGTATTCTGGATCAAATTGCAGCTCTGCTGAAAGAGGAAAATTATCAGGATGGAACTGTTCATGTAGGAGGACAGCTTATGCTGCACGACATCCATGAACGGATAGATCATGGCGGTCGCAACCATGTCTTGTGTACTTTGCGTCAAAGCTACTGGATACCAAATGCAATCTCAGCAATTAGAACGATTCTATCCAGCTGTCGAATGTGTAGAAGATTACACGGAGTAACCGGGTGGCAACAAATGGCAGACATCCCACATAGTAGAGTCTAACCTGATGAACCACCTTTTACTAGAGCAGGTGTCGATCCTTTTAATATTAAACAGAGAAGAATAACTGCAAAACGGTATGTTGTCATATTTACATGTATGGCTACCCAAGCTGTCCATATAGAGGTGCCAGCGTCATTGGACAAAGACTCGTTTATTAATGCACTTCGACGCTTTATTGCAAGAACAGGTCAGGTTTTAGTTTAATTTGCTCAGATAATGAAACAAAATTCGTTGGTGGTGAGCGAGAGCTTTGGGCTAAAGAGTATCTACCTGAGCTCCAAAGGCAGCAAAAATGGAGGAACTACAATAACTAAAAGTAATTTAGTAATTGTTTCCAACATTAAGTTTGTGAATGTTTCTAATATTGGAGCACAATTAGGGCCCAGTTATGTAACCATGAAACTGGTGTTTCCTCTGTTTTTTGTATTATGTAGTGTAGCGAGAGAGCAAGAGACGCAGTTCAGCTCAGCTACTGAAAGGGGCAGCTGTGACACGGTAACTGGAGTAGAGGAACTGATTTCTGAGTTTTGCCATACTTTAAGATGCTTGTTTGATGAAACTGTGTGTGTGTGTGTGTGTGTGCATGTATATGTCTGTGTGTATATATATATATATATATATATAATATAAATAAACAATGTACAGTTGTTACACCCACCATTAGGAAACAGGAGTTGACTGTTAAGACACAAGTCCGATATTAATAATGTTTAACTTTTAAAACACTCCCTCGCGCTGAGGAGAACTAGTTTATTACTTCAATCAACACTTGATTGATTGTTAATAGAAATAGTGCCTGAGTAGATTTCCTCTCTTCTTCTGCTGCGGTGGGATTCAGGAGGAGTTCAGCCACCCCGTGGAGAGTCTCGCCTTAACTGTTGATGAGGTCATCACTGTGCGCAGAGTGCTCGTCAAAGCAGAGATGGAGAAGTTTCTTCAGAGCAAAGAGCTCTACAATAACCTGAAGAGAGGAAAGGTAATAGAATGGAACATCCGTCATGGCTGTGTCTCTGCATGGTTTACAATAAATTAACTCAGTAACTGTGTGTGTGCGTGTATTTTTCCCCCTCAGGTTTGCTGCTGCTGCAGAGTAAAATTCCCTCTCTTCTCCTGGCCGTCTACCTGCTTACTGTGTAAAAGGTATGAAAGAACATTTTCATCTGCCCTTTTAGAACTCTCTAAAGAAGTTTCATCCTCATGCCACATTTCTAAATGCATTGTACTTTGGTTATTCGTAACAAATGCCATAAAGGGACATAAACCCAAGCAACCTAGTGTAAACATTAGAGAGCATACACACACATGCTGAGTTGACTGTTAAGGAAATCTATTTCTGAGGTTGTAAAAACTGATTGTTGTTGCAGCAATGTGACTCACTAGTGTGTGTATAAGAATTTTGAACAACTGTGGAGCTCTGTGGCACAGATGAATAATCTAATAGGTGTTTGTGAATTCACAAAAAAACACCAAGCAGCAGTTGTTGATTTTCGTCCCTTTTATGGGACTTGTTGACATTAACAAAAACTTAATGTTCCACAGCTGTTTCCAAGAATCTAAATAAATGATGACATCAGGAGTCTCCACAAACCACCTCCCCCACCACCACTTTATATTTTTCATCTTTTATTTATTCACTTAACATCTTATAAAAAAAATCAAATCTATTAAAGGCGATTTTAATTTCAGCAGTCGAGTGTCTAAAGAGATTCAAAACAAACACTCTATATAAACAGTCTTTGCTTCTCTTTTATGGAATCTCTAATTTCCTAAAACAATATGAATTGAAACATGTTCCGACAGCTGGATGCAGTTTTCAGCAGACAGGCAGAAGTCGGCATGACACCACTCCAAACTTTCCATTAGCTGCTTTCAACAATAGTGTACACGTTTACAATTTTAGCAGTTTATGATACCTAGTTTATAGTATTTTTAGAGGCAGGCTTACTCGTGTTGGCTGGTCCAAAAATTATCCAACCCTGAAATGTGATGATATGTGCAGTACAGGTTTTCATATATACCTAAAGGAAAATCCATCATCCGGGCTTCAAAAACTGTGCACTGTTTAGACTTTGTTGCAGAAGCCATACTGTAATTCCACAGTTTGACAACACAGGCCACAGAGGCAAGAATAAAGAACAGGGGCCAAATGTGGCAAAATGTGATGGAGGAGAATAGTATAGAAGAGGGGAAATCTTAATGCAGCTTCAAGTCTAAAAATTCCTTTTTTATATTAGATTAGAATCTTTCTTCTTTATTTATTTATTTAGTTCAAAGTGTATTGTATAATTGTAATTCCAAAAAAGTGTTTTTGTCTTGATCATGTATGTACTTACCATATAACTGCTGTTTTTTGATGAAACAAAGTCCAGTAGGATACAAAGAGTGTAGCCACATTACAAATTTGACTTGGTGAACATAATGTTATTACCACTGATGGAAATCAAGTGATTGATGCTGGACATAGTTTAACAGCTTTAATAATAGATTAAGAGCTGATCATAGGTTTATAGTTGTAGGTCAAATAAACAGATACAATTAAAACACGTACTTTTTCCAGTTCTGACCTACTGTACATTTGTATATATTGATTGTTTTTTTCCTGTACAGGTCAGTCTGTGGCCCCTGCAGTGCAAAGGTAACTCACTAAGATCTTATAGTACGTGTTCAATAAAGGCAATTCATCAAACGCTTTGTTTTATTTTTAAAAGTGTGATTCTGTGAGGTAATTTAAAAGCATCATTGCACAACTTGTACGTTAACTTTTGTCAGGTTTAGTGAAGTTGTTTTTTTCTGTTAACATCAGTTCTGCTGATGTTCTTTTGTTGCTTTGATAAGTCGCCTCAGTCCCAGGTCCCAGTGTTGGATGTTCGGTTCTGTGCTCTGTAGGTTTCATATTTAAGCTGTGGATTTTGTTTGTTTTTGTGATTCTGCATTACGTGTGAAGTGCAGTTGTATATTCTGGTGCTAAGACGTTTGTGTTGTTTAACAATACAGTCGTGTGTCGGTATTGAAACATGTGCCTGTATTTGATTTATGTGACAGCTAAGGGTCGTGATTTTTCGGTGTGTAAGAGTTGACTCCTGAGTATTTGTGTATTTGAATTGAGTTCGATACTCTAAACATACTTAGATTAAAGTATTTTTGCCTTACAACTATCGGTGTCTCACTGTATTCCTTGTGTTGTGCTACAGATGAAGATTCCCTCTAAGAAGATGGCCCATATTCCTGTCTACACTGTGGGCTTCCATAGCACTCCAAAGAGCCATGGACACAAAAGTCAAGTCTATAAGTGAGTCTGTCTTTGTCTTTAGAGCCCCCAGAGACAAAAGTTTAGATTTCTGTGAAACTGGGTATTTTTTTTATATGTTGTCAATGTGTTTTGTATTTCAAGGCCCCTTAAATAGTTTAATGTGTTTTGAAATGTTTAAAATAATTTGAGATAGAAAAAAACATCCTTGTGTCCATTGACCACCACTTGGGACTTGTGCAACCTGTGCCTAGCAAATACCAAACTGCTGATTAAGCTGTTCATGAGTCCAACATGGCTCCAAAATAGTGTAAACACTAGAAAAATTAGCATGAAATGTATGCATTCATATTCTTGAGGGGACACATCTTTCATTGCCTGCAACCTTCACTTTAGTGCCACCATAATGTCGTATTTTCTAAGACTGTTCAGAACCTGATTTTCATTGTGTGACTAGAATTTACATAATTTCAATGCTTCGTGCAAATGTAGCACATTTATTGCAGGAAATTTAGTCACACATTTACAGCGGTATTAAATAATGACAACATTCATGGCACACGTTCCCTCCCTCTCTGTACAAGACATATTATCAATCTGTTGTTAGTGCCAGGTTTCAAGGATATGAACATGAGAGCATGCAACATTAATAATATTATTATTTATAAAGCACTTATCAAACAAAGTACAAAGTGTTATACTTTGTAAAGAAAATCAAAGAAAAGGATAAAACGCATAAAATGACATAGATAGAATTGACTATTTATACTAAAACAAAAGTCTCAAATATTAGAAAAAGCCATCGATTTAAATGGGTTTTAAAACGAGACTTAAAAGATGACACTGAGCCTGATTTCCTCAGGCAATTCATTCCAGAGTTTTGGAGCCAAGACGGAAAATGCTTTATTCCCGCATTCCTCCTAATTTTTTTAACCAGTAAGTTGGAACAGATGGGAATCCACTGTCGGATGATCTTAAGTTTGGTAATGGCACGTATGGAATTAAAAGATCAGAAATATAGGACAGAGCAAAACCATGCAGAGCTTTATAAGTAATCAATCAAATGTTAAAATTTATCCTAAAATTAACTTTGAGCCAGTTTAGGGACACAAGTCAAGGAGTAAGGTGGCTGAACTTCCCAGTTCTAGTCACGAGCCTAGTTGCATTTATTGACTCAAGCGGAACCCACTCACCAGAACCCAAAAAGTGTAGCTTAAAAGGCAGTGCTAGTGATGCCAACAATAACATTAATCCTCAGGATCCTCACACAAGAAAAGAAGTCTATCTAATGCTACAGCGAGGCCTTTTGGAAAAAATCTGGAGAGGAAGTGTCTACTTCAAATCAAAAATAAGAGGCCAATTGTTGCTGCACGCACACATACACACTCTCTCAGCGGGTTTCAGGCTTCAGCAAAACACCACTCTGTATACAGATTAAAGATTGTATATTAGTCAAGAGGCATCACTCTAACAGCAAAGGAATAGCGGTGTGGGCTGAGCAGGTGGCACTCTGGACAGAATCAGGCCAAACAAGCAGCAGGGCAATTAGATACCAGGTTCAAGAATAAAGAACTGATTCAAATACACAATGTGAAATACTCTGAGCAAATGTGAACTCAGTTAAACATCAATATTTCCATAATAACATTTAGTCTTTTTTAAGATATTTTAATTTAGAATATCAGATTAAGGCTTTTCAAAGCTTATCAGAGAAAAGCCTAATACATTTTAACATAACAGTAAAAATGATTTGTAGAATCTGAATTCAAAGGGGAAAACAGACAGCACAAAAGTGTAGCTACCAAAATGTGTAACAGAGTGGGAGCACTCTGCGGTTTGGACATTGTTTTCCTTAGTACTAGATGAGTCCACAGACAAGTAACAGGAAGTGACTCATAACATATGTACAAGGTATATAGATAACAACAAGTGAAGAGAGGAGAAAGAGAAAGAGGCAGCAAGGGTTTAGAGAATTCCTTAATTTTGAGAAGAGTGACAAAATATAATCTGAGCCAAGAATAAGACAATCTCACAAGTAAAATCCCCCTAGAATGTATAAATCCTCCCTATGTTAAGCATTTAAGGGGGGTATTTTTTATATTATTTACTGGGAGCAGTGGTGCACTAAATATTAGAGAAGTGAGCTTGTGAACGGAACATTACAGAACCAGCAATTTTAAATCTGGGTGGAAAAGTGAAGAGCAATTTACAATAGAGCTCATTGGCCACCATCAGTTTATGGCTGTACTGTGTGTAACTGTGTGAAAGCGGTCAGAAAAAAGAGAGGAGTCTGTAAAGTACACTTAAAATCTGTAAGCTAGGCTTCCAAAAAAAGCCAGAGAAGGGAAATCAGTAACTCCCCTGCTGCATGTACTGTATACACAGATTTCTGATAACTCAGTTCCCTAAATGAATGTAAACACAGTCAGTGAGAGTTCCCTGAATAAATAAAAGCTGAGAAAACTTCTAATATGATCTTAAAAAGTAATTCAAAATTTTGTGTGTCATTTCCAAAGTTCACTCAAAGTAAAATTCCCTCTCATTTGGATAGGCTCCCAGCTTGGGACACAGGTCCAGTTTCCTCACAGCCACTACACTCATTGAATCCAGTGACAGATTCACACCTCAGGTTAAGAACACATTGTATATCTATTTAAGTCTACACCAGCCTCTAGCTACTCAAGGCTAACTTTGTCTGAGCTAAGCAGAAACAACCCAACCAATCACATATTGCCTACTCAATCCAATCACTAGCATGTAACCCCCCCCCCTCCTTTTGTTATATAAACAGGGCTGTGCCTCTTCTAAGGCCTCTGAGCAGCCATTATGTAATAATTACCCAGCTGTCATTATTATGCTCACTCCTTGTGCGTATGTGAGGACAGACATAGACAAGTGACTGAGAGATGGATAGAAAGGTGGAGCTAGTATGGTGTCATGCTGATCTGATGCTCATTACTACCCTACCATGCAGCTAGAAGGACAGAAACAGTAGGTTTTATAACCGCAAATGTTGGCATTATTTTAATCAGAAAAGCTGTCCTTAATCTTTTCATTAGTGACCGTGATGGTCCCACCCCAGCATGGCATTTCCTTCTTTGTTACACATTGTATCATGTGTATGTATCGTGTGTGTGTGTGTGTGTGTGTGTGTGTGTGTGTGTGTGTGTGTGTGTGTGTGTGTGTGTGTGTGTGTGTGTGTGTGTGTGTGTGTGTGTGTGTGTGTGTGTGTGTGTGTGTGAGAGAGAATATATATTATACAATGATATATGATTTCTTTCACTTCAAATCAACTTAAAAAAGAAGATTATCCTTATTTTTTCCAGATGCTCAGCTGATTTGTTGAATGAAATAAATAAAGGTCAAAACAGTCAATATTGATACAATATGGATCCATTTGTCTTCCTTTTTAAAATTATGCCATACCAAAGACAGTGACCCAATTCCGTCAGAGAACAAGGCAGCAGAAACCACACAAGGAAGAAATGACTTATTACCAGTTTTCTTGTGCTATTGTTTTTTTATTTTTAGTAAAATGAAAAGTTTAAAAGTTTGCTTAATTATTTTCTGATTAAATAACAATTGTACTAGCTAAATGTGCATTTTGTATTTTGTTGATGAAGAATAAACATTGTTTTACCCTTTTCAAAATAAGAGGATGCACCCAACTATATAATCTGAAAGCCTTTCATGTGGAATATATATTTACACATAAGTTAATGTCATTTTTGCCCTGTTGCCTCACATGACTCTCCTGGGAGAGTTTGCTGTACTGTAAGTACAACTTCACTGTGACTCTAACTTTCCTCAGAATAATAGGTATAGGAAGCATTCATACTAACCCCTGTGACTACCAATGTAATAAAAAAAAACAATGTAAATACAAACTACCACAGTTACAGAGAGTTTTTGGTTGTGAAACAAATTTTCTTTAAAGTCACTGGTATTAACAGATATCATTTATGTTTTTTGAAATGAGATTTGATTTATGTTAAATTGTCATAAACACAA
Source organism: Channa argus (assembly GCF_033026475.1). NCBI lineage: Eukaryota > Metazoa > Chordata > Actinopteri > Anabantiformes > Channidae > Channa > Channa argus. The sequence goes on from NC_090200.1 coordinate 27,396,834, forward strand.
TTTTAAATTGGCACCTTAGAATTAGATTCATTCCAGCCCAAAAAATTGTAGCTTTTTATTCCTAGACGAAGTAGATACGGCACTCATGATCTAAATCCAAGTCCTCTCACAGAAAAAGTGCCTCAGCCGCTACATTTATGTACATTTTGTAAATAGGTGGTGCTTGAAGTTCAGCTACTTGCACCATCACTGTATAGACTATTGTGGCTGGTTAGCTAACCGTTACCAGGCTTGTAAGTCACAAGTCATGCTACACAACAGTTCATCTAACTCACTAACTCACATTGAGTTTTGTCTCATTAAGGCCTCTTTTCATGGAGCAGGTCGCCAGCCTATCTCAGGGCCAACACAAAAAGACATATACTGACAGACAATTCTTCACACCTACAGGAAATTTAGAGTTACCTGTTAACCTAACATGCATTTTTTTGGACTGTGGGAGGAAACTGGAGTACCTGGAGGAAAGCCGTGTAAACACAGGGAGAACATACACACGGCCACGACTGGTCAACAACCTTCTGACAGTGAGGTGGCTGCTACAGTTAGTGTTAATTTCTCAGACTGAAAGTCACTGAATGGGATCTTGAGGAATTTGTGCCTAACATTCATAAATCTATAGGTTTACCTTACCTGCTACACCTCTGTAAGAGATGGACTCATTTTAAAGTTGTTTTTCGTCACCCATCCATTCACCTCAGCCTCCTCCTTAGAAAGAATTTGTTGTTACAATGTTGACACCTGTCATATTTACTTTGGTCACTAGATGTCCCACTCATCTCCCTCAAAATACATTTGCAGACATGTTGTAGGTGTCCTACTAAGCCAGAGCTATGGGCTGATAATGAATGTTATAATGCACCATTCAATAAAATGAACAAACGAATAAATCCTGCTGTTCCTCTGCAGGTCCCTGCGCAGTTTATCCCGCCACTCAGTGGAGGAGGAATTCCCCCACCTTTACGCTCACGGCTGCACGCTGCGTGACATCTGCGCCGAATGCACCAAATTTGTGGCTGATGTCATTTCCTCCAGCCGCCGGAGCCTGGACATCCTCAACAACACTCCCAAGAGGGAGGTCAGAGCTGCTGCTGCTGCTGCTGCTGCCACTGCTACTGGTGCTGCTGATCAGAGACCTCAGCTGCAACGTCAATCCCACCTCGAGACTTACCCTCAAACACAACCCTCCCAAACCTCAGTGCCACCCCCTACCTCACCCACATTCAGCATCATGCATCAACAGGGTCTTCGCTGCAGGTCTGCACCAAGACAGTCAACAATGTGAACCAATGAGTAGATGGACACTGTATGCCTTTCTGACCACACACTCCCTAATGAGATGTGCTACTACGTGCACACACACACACACACACACACACACACACACACACACACAGACACAGACACAGACACAGACACACACACACAGTATCAATGCTAATGAGAACATATAGTCCAGTGAGGATCCTTCAGAAGTCCGTTAAATATTTCTAGGTTGTACAATTAAATACATGATTTACCAGATAAGCTACAGTATGAACCTAACAAACATTTTCTGGAGCTGTGTAGAACACTTTTAGCAAGAATCTACTGGCTCTAAACCACCACACCCTCTGTCCAATTCATATCTGCATTATCTTTCATATATCACTGTGTCACTTAGCAGAGGTGCTCTCTCTCTCTCTCTCTCTCTCTCTCTCTTGCTCTCGCTCTCGCTATCTCTGTGTCTCAGTCTCTCTGTCTCTCTCTCTTTCTTTTACACAGTCACACACATGGAACACTTTATAGGCTTTGACTAAGAAGCGTTTCTGTCTGCAGCACCATGACTTTAGTCCCTGAAACTCACAGCTGCTGAGGGGGAAACCGAGCAGCAGCCAAATGAAGAACTTGCTTGAGGTTTTGATAGGGGTGGTGGGGGGTTATACATAGTGAGAGAGAGGGTGCAGTTGGGTTTGGGTGGTGGTAGTAGCTTTGTGGGCATAAAAGCTCTTCAGCATTGAGTCAACGTGTAACCCTAGCATTTCAGCTCTCTGTGGTTGTCTTGTTTTTGTCATGAATGTAACTTAGAGAAACAGAATAGTAACGTTATAAGCTTGTACACAGCAAGTTTTATTTTAAGTCAACTGAAAAGGATTCTATAAAGATTGGCTGCTGCTTAACTTTTGCATTCGAGACGTGCTTGTAAAGTCGCAGATACTGCTGGACGAGGTACGAGCAGCGACACTGAATGTAACGTGGTGAAGCTGCAGACGGTGCCTTAACTGATGCAGCTTGATGATGCTGATAAAGCAGATAAAACTCCCATCTCTTTCACTCCCCATGGACGCTTGCAATCTGCTCTGGTTTTGTAAACACTAAGTAAACCTGCAATAAAATCTAATGACAAACAGGACTCCTGCAGCATCTGTGAGTTTTACTGTTCACTTCTCCATATTGGGTTCAGATGTTATGTGTGGCTGAACTTCATAAATAAATACAACATACAATGTTTTTATGTGCTGCATTTTTGACCATAAAGCCCCAAATAGGTTAAACTACATTGGAGGGAAGTTCTGGATTACAATCTAGGCTACATAGTACCCTGGTATAGCAAGCTGCGATGGCAAAACTGATGATTGTCAATTGTCCAGTATCTGAATAATGCACTTCCTGGCAAGGATCTATTTAGAAATATCTGGTCATCTTGAGAGGTGTCAGAATTTTATTCAGTTAGTAACAGGCCAGTCTGCTGGTCCCTATCATAGGTGACACTGTTCTCTAGGCCTAAATAAGCACAATTTTTGCCTGGCCTAACATGTTTCAGCTGCCCTCACCCAAAGAGTAAATACTCATTGTATCTCTACATTGTATCTGCTGTGACTTGCCCTACTGGCTTTGGTAGCACCTTCATTTCAATGCCATGGTCTGCAAAAGACCACAACAAACGCTTTGGGAAATATGTTTTCTTTTGGAGAATTAAATGATTGTCAGTACCACGAACAAGTCTATGCATAGAGCCAACAATTAGCTTAGTTTCAGAGATAGATTGAGTACAGGCCCAGGGCCAAAACCTCTGAAGGTGCTGTTCATAGTTCTTGTTTGAAAGGACTAAATTACAAGGCAGAACACTGATAAACACAGAAATGGCCAATAAAATTAAAAATTACTAAAAATCAACTCAAATTGACTAAACTTTGACAAAAATGGCCAAGAACATACACAAAATGGCTAAACATAGGCACAAAATGTCCAAAAAGAGACTCATTACAGTGTGAGCAAAAAGAAAGGGTGGGGGGGTTGTACCAGCTGTGTGTCCGGGGGTCCATTTTCTCATAGCTCGATTCTAAGGTCTAAAAATCTGTCCTGGAAGAGACACAAGTCTACTTTATACACAGGTTTAATTTTATATAACAGCACAATTTTTATTCGTGACTAACGTTTTAACCATTAATGTAAAAAAACTGCTGGAGTAATATTAAAACATTTTCATCTTTTCACAGCAAGCATGTGGGAAATGGGACAGTGGAACAACTGTCAGAACTAAAAAGAGCAAAGCACAATTTCTGACCCGTTAAATCCATCTGATCATCTAGCAGACCGATAACTAACCACTGACATCCAAATCCACTCATCTGACACAAACGTGGCCCGATTCTAAAATTAGCAGGGGGTGTGCATGAGGAGGGTCCAACTCTGGGTTAAATTTAGCATTAATCCATACAATTCATCTGGTCAGAGCTTTTAGATTAACACCTTCTCCCTTGGTGGTTTAACTCATACACATGCAGAAAGAGTGGGGAGATTTTTGAACTTTGGAAAGAGCTGTTTATGCTAAGCTAAGCCTCGAAATCTAACATAAAGTGTTTAGACTGGTGTTAATCTTCACATCCAATTTGCAGCATGCTAAATAAATGCATGTTTCCTAAATGTTCTGCCTATTCTTTAAGCTTTTTTCTTGTAGGGTTATGTTCGTTTTTTTAAATCAATGTTTTAGGTTAGTTTGGACAATAAAGATTTTTCATTTTAATCTTTGGATTGCAACCAGGAAACAAGTAGAATTCTGTGTAATAATGAATTGACAGTTCAGTTCCTCTAATGCAGCATGATTCCACACCTTTTGGTGCTTTTGGAGAATAAAGGGATAAACTGTTGTAGAAGGTTTGAAGACTCAGCATCCATCTCTTCTTAATAAAAAGTTTGTCCACAGTGCAGGCTGCAGCAGCTAAACTCTTTTCATAGAAAATGAATGGAGGTGAATTGACCACTGGGTAAAATGCTCACAGATGTGATTTGCAACTCTGCTGTAAATAAAGGAACATTAGCCAAGAATCCATGTTGGGATAAAACTGTGCACATGCAAGACTGTGAGTCTCCTAGTACTTAGTATGTCCATGATATGCTACTTAACTTCAGCTAATGGAGATAATATTAATTGTATTGCGATAAGAGCTCAACAGTCCCGTCTTGATAGTTCACATTACTATTGTGAACTCACTAAAATACTTGCTATTTAAAATAAGAGCACAAATGACCTGAGGGACTTGCATTGTAATTACCTTTCATTCTGATATTAAAAGACTAGACTACAGACTACTAGTCTACGCGTCAACATTTCTCATTTTTCTCATTTGTGTATATGTTTTTTCTGTGACCATGAAATTCTTAACAAGGACACTGACATAGTGAACTGGTTTTGACAACTTGTGAATGAATATGTTGGCAATTAAATTAAAATTCTTCAGAACAAGCAAGCTAAGTTTATGGTAGGCAGCAGTGTCCTCTAACAGTGAGTGATCTTAAGACGGCGGTGTCCCCATTCTGTGGATCTGTAATACGCCTATGGACGTCCCGCCTCCAGCATCATGAATTAATAATCCACCGGTCTATTGGCTGCTTCTGCCTGTCATCCGGCTCTGATTACTGACTGACAGGCTGCGTCGAGCCATCATTAATGATGACAGGCTAGAAGAGGAAGCAGTTGACAGTGGTTTCAAAATAAAAGTATACAAGCGTATCATTATAGATTGTTTGCGTATTCATTAACATTTTAACACTCTAGCTCCAAGATCTACATTAATGATTAATGATACACTTCGAGTCATTTTTTTTTCTTCAGTGGATTTATACAACCTGACAGAGTTTGATGTAGAGTACATAGTTCTTCCCTGCCATTATATTCTGCTAATTTAATGAATATAAATGGTTATCTGTTATTGGTACTATTAGTTTTAATCAAAATCTGGCAAATCCATCCCCACACTGACTTTCTGTAATGTGAGCCTGAGTAGTATGCTACAATGTCAGGCGGATGGACAATAGATAATAAAACAGCTAAACAGTCAAATCCTAAGCAGGCCAGCTTTAAACAGAATGGCATTTAGTGCACCAAAACCACCAGGTTGATACTACATTTAGTAACGTCTGTCTCCAGAAATACAACTAACCATCTTAGGATCATCCAGGTTAAGAAGAAGGGATTTCCCTTAGTGACTGCATACTTTCTGGTAGATAAAAAGTTTGGATTTGTTTTCCCCGTATATTTTTATGATCGATGGTCGTTTTATTTTGAACGGTATGACCGGCTGCGCTCGTGTTTTGTTCTCGCGAACTTTCCAGTGGAAGCCGGGACAGCTTTATATCCTGAACTCAACAGCATGCTCTGTCGGACTGTCCCACCTCATTCGGTTGTTCTTTTCTTTTCCCTTCCACTCTTTTTGATGTAGGGCTCCCTCGCTTTTTTTCTCTCTCTCTCCCTCTCCATGCAGCCACAGCGTGAGTGGGTGTGTCGAAGCGGGCCAGTGGAGCCTCGTCGCTGCTTGTGCGCACTCTGAAAAAGAGGAAAAAGTTGATGATGACTTTAGTGTGAAAGCGGCCCGCCTCGGAGCAGGCTAACCGTCCAGGAATGGCTATTTGGACCAGAGCGGACAAAAACGGTCAACTGGATCTTCTCCTCCGCGATCGCTGGATCCGAGTGGCCGCAGAACTCACCCGTGAAACGCTGACTTTAACTGCCGAAGCGGAGGTAGCCGGGCAGGGGAGCAGTCACTGGGACTATAACAACTCTTCAGCGGGCCTGCGAAATGGTATGTCGAACGGAAACGACCCGGGAGCGAGTCCAGGAGTACCTGGCCACGGTCCGTCCTCGGGTAAGGACCAACTCCATAACCACGGGGGTCGAGGGCGCAGTGGCAGCCCGGGGCGCGGGGGGGTCAGTCTAGGTCAGTACGATGGAAACTACAGCCCCGGGAAGTACCCGAATAACGGCACAAACTCTGACTTTGGAAGTCCCGGCTCCAGCTACGGCAGTCCCGGGTCAAGCTTCGGGTCGAGGCAAGGCGACTGCCCCGTCAGCCTGGACGGCTCCTCGGAAGCTGTGAGAAAAGTACGAGTTGTCAAACAGGAGTCTGGCGGGCTGGGGATCAGCATCAAAGGGGGGCGCGAGAACCGGATGCCCATTCTCATCTCCAAGATTTTCCCGGGGCTCGCCGCGGACCAGAGCCGTGCTCTCCGCGTGGGCGACGCCATCCTGTCGGTTAACGGGAACGACCTCCGAGAGGCAACACACGACCTGGCGGTTCAAGCGCTTAAGAAGGCGGGGAAAGAAGTGACGCTGGAGGGTAAGTTGGCAAAGGCGAGAGCGGGGATTTGTGAAGGCCGAGATTACATTTTGGTGGTCTGGATACACAACTACAGTATGTGTCCATTACCCCTGTACAAGGGGATCTCGTTTGTTATGGACGGTATGGCATGTGATTATCCAATACACATCCCGATACTTTAATCATTTTAAAAAATTAGAAAGTAGTTTTAATAATTTCTGTAATTATAAATTGCATATTGCATTGGATACAAAAACACCCTATTTTGTTATTTCGGCAAGACTTTCACCAGCACACCATCTCTGGTCAATTGAACAATGGCCAGCAGCCTGCACACTGCCATCACTAGCACATTTTGGAAACTGATTTCCCCCCCACATGTTCAGTAGTTTGTAACTTTGACCAAGCAAATAGTTATTTCTACAACACTTTATGATGCAAGTGCAGACATACTGACATAAACAGACTCCCAGTCCCAGTTGATCTGTGACCAGGAGGAGGAGGAGTGCTGCTCAAATAGTATCAACAGAACAGAAAGCCTTTGATTAGTGTAAACAGGAAAGTAACCACAGTTGTGGTCAAAGTCAGAGATCGTTACATTGTACTCTATATAAGGATGCCTGCGGGTTGCTGAAGATGAGAGGTCAGTGTAAACATGAGCAGATGAGATTTGTCAGTGTGACTACAGTGATTAGGTCCAGGAGAGCAAAAGAGGAAAGCATGTAAATGATCACTGGGGAAATTGTGTTGCACCAACACTGAATAGAATATAACCAGTTTCATCTCATGAGAAAGTTTTGAAGCAGAAGTGTGTCAATGTACAACACTGGAAATGTCCAAAAGAACAACACAAGAGCGGATGAGCAGTGTTATTGCATTGTGTGTTGTGACACCTCGCGATCAAGGTCAGATTAGTTTTTTCCAATACTGACCCCTGTCCACCACATGCAAACCACATGATACACATGGATGTAATTAATGTTGTGGCTGATTGGTGTAATTTTTACTTCTGATATGTAGCAGACTGTAAAATGAAGAGGTTTCTAGTTTTCATTTAGTTTGATGTATAAATACAACTAGAATATGGTGTAGTATAGAATTAATTTTCAATAATCCATTAATGTAAATTAATTTTATTGTGCTTAAACCAGTGTGTATTGTTAAAAAAACAGAGAGCATAATGGGCTACCACAACAGCTCTACAGAGCTATTTCATTTCTTTTTAGCTTTATTCTATCTCATATATTTGTTTTATTTTATGTCACATTTACTGCCTGTTTTCGGCTCTCTGAGCCGTTTCCATCAAAATATGTTTCATTAACCTACATTGTTACGACTGTTAATGACAGACATTTATGACTGACAGGCAACATGAGTGATCAGCAGGTTAAAAAAATAATTGTACATTTGGCAGCTACAGAGCCACTTGTTTTTCTGGAATGGGTGGAGACAAAATCAGAGTTAAAAAGAGGGTGAACTGATTTACATTTGTCATGTTATCAAAAAAATCTGAATCTGCATCTGCAACATGTGAAATGAAGCTTAAGTGTTATAAAACCTAAAGTGTCCTACTTATATAGTGAGCTAACATATCATGTGTATATTGTGCAGTAGTGTAGACCCTATTGACCCTGTTGGCTGCACAAATACACAAATGGGGATAAATTAGGCCCAGAATACGCTAATGGCTCTTCTGTTCAATGATATTTAACAATTGATATAGATTTTGTATTGTTGCTGGGGCAATGCTGTATAATTACCATGAAGTTTTAATGACGTAGTTGCTACATATTAAATAATGCAGCACAATTAGCTGCATTTGTACCAAACACCAATTGGTACTATCCGATAATGGATATAAATTATTCATAATATGATCTCCACATGAATGTGCAATATATGTAAATAGTGTTCACAGCAGCTCTACATCAAAATTGCTAATAGCAAAAACCTAAGATGTAAGAATCATGCTACAAACAAAGTAAAACAGAGGTGTACTTAAGGTTTAGGTAGCATTCTGTAGGTAGAGAGAAGTGTACAGGCTCATTATGGGATTGAAAGGAGCTCTGTAGGGATGAGCTTCGATGGTGAACTGGGTTGATGTAGAACTGTTCAATCTTTTGAAAAGTGGAAAAAGAGGAATTTGTGGCAAAGAAGCCACACGGCCCTTGAGGTTTGGAAAGTTAAGAGCGGGGACATCTAAATGCAATGTGTAATGGTTTGTAATGAACGCCGAATGAATACTGTTTTGTACCTCCCAAAATAAACCAAGGTAAAATGTACTAGAGAGTTAAATTAACCACTATGTCTATTAAACAATTGTAAGAGGCTTTAGGTAAAAAAAAAATGCACCAACTTCAGATTTTCCCCAATCAGACTTGATCCAGACTGCTGTTTTGTTACGGTCAGTTACTGTTTTTTCAGCTGGTTGATGGAGATCTCTAGATGGAGAAATGACACATGCAAATGCTGCACAGAATTTACACAGTATTAGTGCTCTGGTCAAAGGGGAAAATAAGTATCATTTCAAAACCACTGGAATTTGACTTATTGCAGCTGACATCAGTAAAACATTTCCAGCAGCCCTCAGGCGCAGACAGGAGGATGTGCTTTCTCCTGCCACAGACCAGACATAGGCCTGTCTTTGGAAGAATGTGTCAGCTGCTTGTCACTGTTTGCCATTTTGCCAGCCAATGAGCTGTGTTGTTTGTGAATCGGCTCTTCCTCCCAGTCCCCCTCTGTCTTAAGGGGACTCTGAGAAAGGAACAGCAATCGGTCAAAATTAGCTTCTAAACACGATGCCATGTACACAGTACATAAACTCAGATATTCTCACAGTTAGTTTAGGTGCCCCACATTCCTGACCTTTGCTTGCATGGTGTGTGTTTAGGGCAAAGGTCAACAATGGTGGTTTCATGATTTGTGGAGTTGCAGCCTGTCATCAGTTATTTCTTTTTATTCATTGCTGGTGCTGCATGAGGGAGGAGAGAGCTACTGATGGACACAGTAGAGAGATAGAGTTGTCATTTTAACCACTAAACACAGGCATGTTGTCTGAATGGGTTGTCAAGCTACATACAGCTATAACTATTCAGCACAGGTATATGGCTGTGGCCTCCCTTTGTCTTTTTTTTTTACACAGCAAATTAACCTATTGGTCTCAATCATCTTTTGTTTTCTCAGTTACTATTTAAGCTACACAGCTCAAAGGTCAGTTCCAGAGACTCATGTTATCTTATTTAAGGATGATTCAGTTTTATTCGCTTGTATTCAAGGCAGATAATCTTGTCAAGAACTATTCAGGTTTTAAGTTATTGGGTCTGTATTATCAAATCAGAAAAGTGGGTTGATGGTCGAAACACTAATTCTGTTTTGTCTTTTCAGTTGTATCAGATACATTTGGCAAAACAGTACTGTTACAAATAATTTATAATTCTGCAGTATCTGCTACGTCTTCTTCATCTTCAAGACTCATTAAAATACTTGCTGCGCTCATTTTATAAAATTAATTGTTTTCTTTTCACTCACAACAGGTCACTACACTTAGATTAAGTCAGTAAGGGGGAGGGGGGTTGGGTTCTGCTTGTTCAATAGTAGAAATAGAAGCACAGGAAAACACAGAGAAAGGGAGAATGATAAGCAACAAAGGTCATTGATGATGCATGTTGTATTGGACTAGTAGATCAACCAGTTTAATGGGTGTTTTACAAATTCACTGTAACTCTTTCTAATATTGGATTTCATTGCAATACAATAGTTTTTCCAATTCTTCAGCAAAAGTTTCACTGTAAATTTTCAGTAGTATTATTTCACTAGTACTAGTTGCATTTCCAGCTTTCTCTTCTTTCTGACAGTGAGTACACAGTACTACTGTGCCCACATAGCATTTCATATCACTTGCACACAGGTGTGTCTTCTCGTCTCTAGTGTTGCCCGTTTTGTTGAAGCTAAAGGTAACTAAACTGTTTTTTTAATAGAGTGGGTCTCAACACTTTACATTTTAAATGATTTTGAAATTAGATTTGATGTATCTGGAATCCGAGACAGCAAGTTTCAGTTGACAGGAAAATACATTTACTATGGTCCGAAGTAATTAACAGATGCTGTTGTTCTTTATTCAGAACTGCTTATTAAAGTTTAGTTAATTAGATAATTTAGTTATTATTATTATTATTATTTATGTTATCACACTGATGTAAATCAGAACAGGCAAGATTTTTTCAATCTTCTCCTGTCCATATTTGTTAAGCCCTTTGTGAATTGGATTCTCATTTTCCTGTTCTTAACTGACAGGAGTGGTGCCCGGAGTGGTGCAAGCCCATCTGCTTTAAGGTTTGATGTGTACTCACTGGATACTTGCTCTTTTGCAGACCATTCTCTGTAAACCCTACAGATGGTTGTTAGGCACCTACAACCATGTAGCTTTAAATGTCACCTAAATCACCTTCCTTTCCCATTCTGATGCTTGGTTTGAACTTCAGCAGATTGTCTTGACCATGTCTACATGCCTAAATGCATTTAGTTGCTGCCATGTGATTAGTTGATTATATATTTGTGTTAAAGAGCAAATTAATGGGTGTATCTAATAAAGTGGCTGAGTGTATATTCTGATTAAAATTAACCTAAATTAAGCCAAAAGTACAATGAATATTGGACATTCATCAGAGAAAGCCCAAATACTGATCTTAAGTGATCGGTCTCTGTCTTTCTCAGTTTATTTTATCAATACCTTGTCATAGATAAACTTTTCTTGCACCAGTTAAGGTTTGTTGACTTATGAAGGTGGTTTCACTCTCTACAGACAAAAGAATGATTGAACAAGGTCCTAAGATGCCCCATTACCATATGACATGTGTATCCCTGACATGGTACACTGCTGGTTAATCCCCATCCCTTTGCCAACTGACTGTCAGACATAATACTCCACATTTCCAAACGATAAGTTGAAGCTTGCCGCAGCAGCGCTTTGTGCCTGCTGGTCAGTGGAAGGAGACGCAGGATGAATCTTTTGTGTGAGTAATTGGAGGAAGAAAAATGGCACATAGCAGACACAGGGACTATTGATGAAATGGGGACAACCCGGATGGAACACTTCTTTTCTTTTGTTCTGACTCCAAAACTAGCCGACCGTCCTGTTGACTGTGCTGGTCTCTGTCCCCACAGGACAAGATCTGCCCCACTGCATGATTCTGCACAGCTTCAAATAGGCCAGTTTGACAGTGTCAGCATAAACTCCACTGCCTTTGATATCCATCTGCAGATTTGGCTCTGGCATCCAGCTGTGAAGAAATAAGTGAATTTCTGCAGTGCCACAGAGACTTAACTGTGAAATACATGTTTGCATCAGCTAGGGTTAGGGTTCAAAAAAATTTTAATGTGAGCCTCTGGGACTAAAGAAGATCGGGGTCTGGATTGTCAGTCTGATCTTGACAACGCGGTTCGCATAAGTGTGTCATTACTTAAACAAAGGAAACTTCTGAAGACCTTAGAACGAGAGTTGGTAATGATCAGCAGGCTAGAAAGGGTTCCAAAAGAATTTTTTATGAGTTTGAACTCCGACAGTCAACTAACAGGCAGATACGATGGTTTGACTACTGGTTCTTCCTGGCTTCATGTTGAAGGATCAGCTGCTGTCATTGATGTGGGAGCATGTAAATAAATCGGTGAATGTGAAGCGCTTTAAAATGGGGCTATGCTGTATAAGTAAGACCATTTACAAATGAGAAAATTCTACAGCCCTGTAAACTTCCATATGTGTGGTCAACCAACAAAGATCACACGCGTCTGTTGGGAAATGCTTTCTGCACAAATGAGACCAAAGTAGAAGTTTTTTTCTTGCGTGAGAGGCATTGTCTTTGTTGTCAAATATACTCTAAAACATAACCAATGCATTCCAACAAAAGAATCTTATCCCATCTGTTAAACATGGCATTGGCAGTATCATAATTGTGACCTCATTTGTTGCTTCTGGACCAGGACAGCTTGCTATTAATGGAGCCATGAATTCTGAGTTGTACTAGCAAATGGTATAGAAAAAGGAAACGGTATCCATTCAAAATGAGAAGCGGAAAATATAATGTAGCAAGATAAAAAGTGTTATTCACACATTTAAAATTAACAAAGAAGAAACATGCTAATTAATACACACTGCATGATGACCCCTTTGTTGACATTAGTTCCAGTATCCTTTCATATAAGAATGTTTGTCTGTCTTAATTTGTGCAGCAGACCAATAATACTCACCTGACTAGTGAATTTTCACCACAGCAGAAAGCATCCTCTCATCCACCATCCACTGTAGCTAAACCGGCATCAATCTGTGCCCTCGTTGCTTCCAACATGATGGGGCCAAATGTAATCTTTAGAAGTCCCTACTATACAGAAGGATGAATCTGATTGTATTTCTCCATAATCTACTTTATTTTCTGTAAATAAATAAGGGGACACATACATATTCAGATACACTTTTAGGCTATACACCGACCTTAAGAAAAGTAGCTTACATAATTTCATAAATGTTACAGTGTGGTGTTGTAGATAAACACACTTGCGTGTTTACACTCCAACAGTATGATTCCCCAGAGGTATTCTCTCCGATCCAGGTTAGTGGAAAACAAAGATGAGGGGGCAGGTGTGACTCTGTGTTTAAGGGATAAAGGGAATACTTTGTGTGTGTGTGTGTGTGTGTGTGTGTGTGTGTGTGTGTGTGTGTAAGATTGCCTGTAATGGTGTTGGGTATGCGTGTGTGAAGGCATTTACATTTGCACATAGTATGTCACTTATGCCTTTTAAAGGATAAGTTATCCAGTGGTCACATGCCCATATGAACATTGCTGTAATAATTCCCATTATCAGAACATTTCATTGGAAGTGAGGAAGTTTTGTTTTTTATTTAGGTGTGCTGTTAGATACTTTGGAATACAGTATTTTTGCTTCTCAACTCAAAGTTTTGCAGGATCCAAAGATCTGATTTAAGTTGGTTTAAATCTTATTTGATAATCAGGAACTTCTCAGTCAGCTTTAGTTGATTTCCATCTTCTTCCTTTGTTCCTTTTGCTTGTGTGGTACCCCAATGGTCAATTGTTTGTTTCATCCTTTTTTCCTATACATATGCTTTCTCTAAGATACATATTTGTTGTATTCCCAACCTACTTTTTGCTCATCTGTTTAGTTTCATTATCTTCTAGGTGTGGTTACTAAGATGTTCTCCAAGAATGGAGAACATCTTTTAATGAGACCTAGATTGAAAACAGCATTCAGTTGATCTACACCACAAGTAAAACTGTTATGCTGTTAATATGACACCTACTGTAAGTACTTTTATAAAAAACACAAAAGGTATGTGAATGTGATTTATGAATTAATTTACTTCAATTTTCTTCTCTCCTAAAATAGGTTGTTTGACGACTTTGGCTAATGTTCTAGCTGTAATAGCTGCTGTCTAAAACCTTCTGCAGTGTTCAGTCCTCTCTGTCCTGCTGTTATTCCAGACACGTCTGAACTTGCTGTGAACTGTCAAATCGCACTTGGGCTCACTTCACATCGAGTCATGACGTGAATCCCTAAGGCTAAAAAGGTGATCAGTACAGTCTGCAACAAAACTAAATATTGTATAAAGAGTGATATTAATAGGTTTTTCTATAGCGTTCCATGCTCAACAAACCAAGTAATTGATGACATACTGCTGAAAATGCTCGGTTCCAAGGCTGGATCTTTAGTTAATAGCAATGTTGGAAATCACAGGGGATTTTAAATGGGGTTTTCTTAAGTTCTGGCCAAGGGCTATAGTGCATTACCATCCTCGTTCCTGCCGCACCCAAAAAATCCTAACCGCAGAAATTAAGAAAACCAACAGTCCAACTTGATAATGTAGTTCTACATGATTCACTTACTTTCGACATGGTTTCATCCATCATTTTCTAATATTTATTTGTACTGTTTCTAGAATAAAATTGCTTTAAATAGTAATATATTTTTTGCACTCTATTTTGTTTCTATCAGGCAGACAGCATCTTTTGTAGGGATCCAGTATTAAAAGGTGAAATAATTGCAGCAAGTAAAACCTGTCTGTTTTCATTTAGACATCCAATTATTGTTTTAAGACAAACTTGTGAAATTGTGCACTCATCCCCAGAAGATAAATAAACAGAATACCAACTAAAAGATTATATTTCATTTTAAGAGTACTTGCATTAAAATGTGTTTAAAATTTAGTTATGATTTGTTTAATAGCGCCAGCATGGTGGTCGAGTTCTGCCGCGTTAGAACTAGAAGGTCCCTAATTTAAATCGACTGACATATGCTCTGTTTGGAGTTGGTTTTTTTCCCCCTTTGCCTGTGTGGGTTCCCTCTGGGTATATATTGATCACACTAAATTGCGAGCATGACGGTTGTCTGTCTATATGTGTCTCTCAGTGTTGGTACTGAGATAGACTGTTGACCTGTCCAGGGTGTACCCTGCCTCTCGGCCAATGACAGCTGGGATAGGCTCCGGCCCCCCTCTGACCCGGAGTAGGATAAGCGCTTACAGACAATGGATAGATTCGTGCATTGATTTGTTTGTTAGCTGAAAAGTTCTTCATTACAAAAGTATACTCTATTGCAGTCCTATAGTAATCCAGTTTTTTTAGTGTATTGAACAGTGAATTGTATTATTGCAGACTATGGTAGATACAGGTAGCATGATTTTTTCTTTTTTTTTTTTTTTGGTTACTTCTGTGTAGCCTGAAAATCAAGTGACTTTGTTGCATTGATGAAACAATTCTGTAAATCCACATAACCATAACTCAGGCCTGCTCAGTGATGTGCACCACTGCCTGCAGCAGTCCATTGAAACCAGATATCTTAAAAAGATAGCTGGCGTTGTAAGATGAAGTACAGTCAGAAAATTCCACAGGATGAGTGGAGTTGCCCAAACCATAGTGTCCTAATAAATTTTATATTATCTATGTAGAGAAAAGTGTGAATGTGTGTGTTTATAGTAGGAAGGCTTGATAGACTTCTAAGTACTTCTTATTCTCTTTAGCAAAAATGAAAGGGTGTACTGGACTTCATCTGAGAAATTAAACAAGGTGACAGCAGTTTCAAACACATGACCACTTCATCAGATATTTCCTAAATGGTATAAGGAATCTTCCTTATGTAATTTCGAACTGCATTGAGCAGTTTGGTCAAATTAGATAAAGATCGACATCTTTTGGCTTGTCCCTTCCGGGGTTGCCACAGCAGAACGTGTTCCGCACAAGTTTTTACGCTGATGCCCTTCCTGGCGCAACCTTCCCGTTTTTTATCTTGGCTCGGGTCCGGCACCAAGGTGGGGCAGGATTCAATCCCACGGCCTTCTGTATCCCGACCTATTGCTCTACCCATTGAGCCACCATGCCCCCTACTTTGGAAAAATTTGTTTAGTAGTTTAGCTGCAGTTGTGAGTTTACTTATTCACTGTCTGGTTAGCTTTAGTGCACCCATTTGGGTGGAGCAAATGATACAGTCAGTATTTTTCTTTTGTCTAGTGAGTTTATAACCTCACATCCTTTTCACCTTTACCCTGATCAGACGTCTCAGCTGCAACAGATGAAAGCATTTCTTGGTAGTGTTGTGCATCAATACTCTAAAAGAACACCATTCATTGAACATGCTTTTCTTTCTGTGAACAATAAGCTTTATGTGTCAAGGAACATTTTGCTGTCATTCACAGATTTGGCCCTTTCACGCAACACATTTTGACATGTCACTGAGTCAATATGTATATGCTCATGTATGATCATTAAAATGACTGTTGGCTGAATTATATTTGGTTGCTTCAGTTCTAGCTGGTAATCATGGTGGACCACTGCAACACTGTGTTTACACAGTAACTGGGTTAATGAATTCTCCTCCACCTCAGACTTATTTTGGCTTGCTGGGGCACAGTTTTTAACTGTATTATGACAAAAAAAGCTATGTGACTTTTACCTTGTGTGTGTTTGTGACAGTGCAGGGGGAGAAAAAGGGGGGAAAAAAGAGGTTTCTGTCGGCACCCTATTGTTATGCACATGTGTTGGAGAACTCTGATTATTAAAAACATAGTTACGTGTGTACATGAGTAAGAAATCTACCTCAGGAAACCAGGTTTTCCTAATATCCCACATCACCTTAGCAAACAAGTTTTCCCATTTACATGACATTTAAAAAAAAAAAAAAAACAGCTTTCCAGAGAAAGCCGACTGTTACCTGGTTACAGTGCAAATACACGGACTTGTCAAAATGCAGTTAGAAAAGCTCCACAATTGCTTAGTACTAATAATTTAAACATATAGCACTCTGACGCAAATAAGCCAACTTTTCTGCTGAAATCCCTCCAAGAAGAAAAATGAACTTGCAAAAGTTGGGGCTGCACCTAACGACTATTTTCCATCTGCCAAAGCTGCCGTGTTTGTTTTCAAGCTTGCAGTGTCTTTCAAGGACCAGGGTTGGTTACCCCTGACATAGAGAAGAGCCTGGGAAGAACATGCAAACTCCACAGAGAAAAAAACTCACTGGCCGGCCTGGATTTGAACCAGGGAAGCCGTCTGCTGTAGCTGTGAGGCAGCAGCGTTACCATACCACAGTGCTGTTAGTTACTACCATAGAATGCTAAGAAAAGCAGCAAATATTAACACTTGATAAGTTGGAGCCTCAGAAAACTGCTGACTAGTCCACTAACTAGTCTATCTGTAAAGGTTTGTTGAGTTTATACTTTGTTTGAGTTTATCTTTACCAACTACATCTGGTCACTTGATGAATAATGGCTTTTGTACAGTTTAAGAAGTAAACACGCTCAATCAGATTACAAATGGGAAGTGGTGGTGATGGAGAGGTTTTTCGACCATGGTGTGTAGTTTGTTTGAAGCCTCAAACTAGGCTTTTACTTTATAGTCTAGGGAACCCAGGAGGTTTTAACTTCTGGGTCAGCCTAGGAAAAAAATATATCAGCAATTCAGCACTCTTGATACTAATTACTTTATAAACTACTGAAAGTATTGATATTACTGCATATTGATTAAATCAGATAAGTGGATAAAAGTAAAGTAAAACAGCAATAAGAGCTAGTAAATATTAAGTGATTTGTAAAAACTACAGTGACAAAGTAAACTGCCATAGAAATGTTCCTCTACACTCGTTAATTTATTTGCACGTCTACCACACACACACACACACACACACACACACAGTCTGCATTCAGACATATTGTTCTCATTATGTCTCTGGCAGAAACAGATTTCAAGGGAATGGGGAGAAAGAAAGACCAAGGGAAAGCCTAAGAAGGAACAGAGAGGTAAAGAGGTAGAATTGTATGAGAGGCTTGAGAACAGAGGAAAGAGAAGAGTGAAGAAGGAGGCAGTGTGGTGGGCAGCAAGAAGAAAGGCGGTCATAAGCAAAGGACTGAAGATAGAGGAGAGATGATGGAAGAGAATATTGGGAAGGAGAAGAGAGAGAAGAAAGGAGGGAGGAGATTGAGAGAAATGAGAGAGAAGCGAGTGAGGAGAGGGGAGCAGGCCAAACCACAGGGGAATTTCTGGGCAGTTTTAGGGGAAAAATACAGAGGCCGTGGTCTGACTGACTGACTAGCTCTTCTGTAAGCTATTATTTTGTTATTTCGGCCATACCATAAAATGATTAGTGTGCGTGTGTGTGTGTGGTGAGAAAGACGAGATGAGGGTGGTTTGAAAGAGGTTAGTTTTACGGGTAGTTTATACCGCTACCAAATATGTGTCAAGTCAGGCTGTTCTGCCTTTTGCAGGCCTCCTCCTCTACTTGTTGTCCTTATTTGCTTCTGTCCATTCTAGTCCCTTTTACCTCTGTTGCTGAAAACAGATGATTAAGCCTCAAAGGACTTTGACTGCATCTCTGGAGAATCTCTTTTACATAGATTAATGGAGATGCATACACAGAGGCAAGGATTCGTGAGTACGCAATCGCATGAGCTGGTAGTCCTCTGTGGACAGGCCTAATTAGAAGCAGAAGTGGAGCTGAGTGATGGGCTTGACAGAACTAATGGGGTCTTTCATAGCATTAAATGAGAGACAAATTATGGACAGAGCATGCAATGCAAACAGAAAGCACTAAATCTATCTGTAATGATGGAAAGGAAACAAAGGATTTTAGCTGAGAGACAGGCTGACGAGGAAGAGTTATTAGGTCTGCTGGGAAAGACTGAGGAAAAATGCATTATAGAAGACAAGTTCCTAATCGCATGAAGATCCTTTGGTTTTCATTATCTAGGGTTGGGCAATATGGCCAGAAAATATAATCCCTATATATTAACTCTCAAAAATGCAACTTAAGCTAACACTACTATGAGACTTGAAATCAATCCACTTTGCTCTTCCCAGCCCTCCCTCTCCCTGCTCTGCAATGCTTTTCTACCATCTGCTATGCTCCACCACTTCATGCACAGCCCGTCAGGTATTGGTCAATATCAAATTATAATAGCTAACAAGCTACAAAACATACTGCTCAAGTTGAAATTCTCTGTTTATCTCTGCATTCCTGCCAGTTCAATAAGTCTGACAGCTCCTCTCCACATTAAAAAAGATGTGAATCTGCTCAGGAATTTCTGGCCAACATAGTCACAACAGTTGCATACATTTTACACAACAGTTCAGAGCCTGGTTATTGTAATGCATTATTTTCTGAATAAAAGTAATCTTCTTTGCACTTGCAAGTGCACAATTTTGAAGTTTTAGACATTGTGCAAAATCAATTCTGTGCAAATTGGAGCCAATCAAATTATTTAATACATTGCCCATCTATAGGGCTGGGCTTCAAACTGCAGTACTTATTTGTTAGTAAAAATGTATCCATAGTAATGAAGTGTTAAAAACCACATCTGTCATTGTATTAGTCACATCTGAGTATATTAGCAGTCTGAATTTTTCCATGTGTGTCATACAACTTGGTTGCATATTCTTGCATATAAAGCTCACTGTTTTATTAAAGCTAACTGACATTTTCTGGTAAGCTTTAGATGTGTTGCACAGCTGATGTTGCTCCTTTTTTTTTCCCTCTTGGGTGGCAAGCAGTTTTGTTGTGGTTGTAGAGTAAGGGCTAAATCAGGCAGAACACGTTTTAAGGTTACAAAACAGAATGTCTAATCTCTAAAATACCTTTTTAAAATTAAAATCTACAAAACAAGTGAGAACAAAGTTCTGTGTGGGTACAAGAGACAGAAGATCATGGGGGAATACCACCAGTTTGTCCAGGACCTTTCAATAGATGATGGTCACTTTATTATACAATGAGTAGGGAGAGTTTGGTAAACTGCCGTCAGTTGTTGGCCCTCTTAATTAATATGATTGGAGAAGGAAAGACATCCTAATGAGCTGGTTTTCACTCTTCATTTGCATGATTGTTCAATCACCAGTGCTTTCTTTGTTAGTGGCAACGGATCTCAATAGGATGCGCTTATCAATCCCTCCAGGAATTCGCCACATTGCCACAACAACAATTCATTGAACCAATCCTCTGTGAACCCCGAATATAAAACATCATAAAACCATTGCAGCATACCTCACTATTCTTATAGAACAGCTGTCACAAAATCAGGCATTTTACTGTATAGTTCAAAAAAATCACAAATACGTCAGCAAATGCTAAAGGAACGAATTTATACACTGTTACTTTTCTATTTGAACAGGCAGTTGAGGTCCCAATAATTCTTTTTTCTTTTCTTTTTTGCAATTAAACAAATGTTCATTCATGATAAATAAATCATAATAAAAATAAAAAATAAATCTTGTTAAATTTTTATCCCTTTTGTGATCCTTTTTTTAACTACTATAATACCTTAATCTTAATTTAGGTTGTGGCTTACTTAACACTGATTAGCAAATATTAGCTTTAGCATAACACTAAAATATAAAATTGTGAACATGATAAATATTGTACTTTTATAGGGGGAAAAAAACGATGTTGAGATTGTCGTTGTGAGATTCTTTTTTGGGATCTCCATTGTCTTCATTGTGTTACTGACGTCAACCATTACCATTGCTTAGGTTGTAATTACTTGTTCAACTTCAACATTTACAGACCATATAAGTATTAATGAAGTCCAGCTTGTTTCATCTTCAAATAAGAGTAGTTCAAATGGGTAATCATATGTTTGTAAATCATATGTAAATTCCAGTGGGTTTCACATCGTGTTATCTATAAGTGACATTGCTGACCAGTACAACAAGTAGAATAGGATCAATTGATAAAGCTGGCCTAGTATTTGTAGCATCCCAGCTGTTATTAGAGCTTACATGACAGTGGATTCGGGTTTATTGGGCTACATAAAACACTCCAACTGTTCTCAGCCCTGTCATTTAGACCAAATAAAAGAAAGAAAAGAAAAAGAATAGAGCAGAAGCAGATTTACTGTTGGCCCATACTGCCAACAACTGACAACATATTTACATGATTCACTGCAGGAGAGGTTTTTCACAATGAAGATTCAATAACTTTTTAAAGATATGACAAGAATGTAATTGTACACACTAAATGAGAGCTTTCAGTAGTTGATAGAAAAATATTTGTGCTGACCTTTGACATAAGCTTGCGAATGTTTGCACATAATGACGGTAACCGACCTATAAATCAGTGCTTTCACTTTCACTTGTAAAAGTCCCTGCCACTGCAGGGAAATAAAAATGCTCCTATATCCTCTTTTCCTGTCCCACTTCTGTAAATTTATATCAGATACAGTGACAATACCATGTATCTGAAGTACCTGGTTCCCTGCAAGTGATTGGTTATAAAAATGTAAGTCCCAAGTGTAGACACGCTTAATAAGCTAGTAGACAAACAAGTATGATCTTTGTATGATTTTTAATAAACACAATCATTATATGAACATTCAGAAAGCTAATTAAAAATAATTAGTAATTCCTTGAAGTTAAAAACTGATTAACCCCCTTTAGCAGCAGTAACCTCAAACACTTCCTGTAGCTGCAGATTAAACCTGCACAAAATTCCAGAGGAATGTTTTACCTGGTTCCTCAAATAGGTGCTTTGGCTAAGACATGTTCTTAGGATGTCTGATGTGAAGTAATTTCCCCCCAAAGCTGTCCAAGTACAAAGACAGCAAAGCAACCCCAGATTTCAATGGGGTCGCTTAAGTAGTGGTAGACCACTTAAGATTTGGGATGATTATTGGATCTGTTCGGATTGTTCAGCCTAATAATGGCTTGCTTCACCAGCAGTGACCACTATTTGGATTTTATAATGTCACCTCACATCGGGTCACGCTTAAAACCAATTTCAAACCTATTATGTGCTTAATTGTAAATCAATTATGAAGGTAAAAGTGCTATGTACAGTATACAAAACCAAACTTAAATGACTGATTTTCACCACCACACTATAATCTCTTCATAGTTGTGATAGCAGTCCTAAAGCTGTTTTATAATACGAACAGAGGACCTAAACTTTGATGACCACATTACCATGATCTGTTCATCTTGTGTTTATAGATATAAAAATTTTGCACCGAGAGCTCCAGGTAGCTGATAGAAAATATCTTTGCTTAACATCTCCTATCATACCAAATATGATAATTAGTTTCAAAGTAGGGCCTACAGCAGAGGCATCCTCTTCCATATGACCGTTGGACATAAACATGGATATTCAGGAATGCTTTCACACTCACTTACCTACTCCAAAGCACTTACGTTTGCAGAAAGGATCTCAGCCCTTGATGTATGGGCGTTGTGGTAAGGGGGGCCGGGGAGAAGAGGCTCCATATTTTGGCTCCTTGCCTCAGTATTACAAGCAGCCCTGCCCTTCACTGAGTCATGCACAGCGTAATGCACACACAAGCATGCAGGGACATATGCACTGTGCAGCTCTCTCTGCATCTATGCCTCAATTGTTACTTCTGTATCTTTCACTGAGTTAATTTTAGAGTCAGACACAACCTTGTTCCTGACTTTATCTTGTATCTCTTGAGGTCCACTCACAGACACAGGCCTTCACAAACCTATTATCTCAGTCTGCATTCAGGAATGACCTCACTGCTACAGAGTCTTGTCTCAGGTTTCATACAGTGCAGACCAACCCAGTGGGCCAAAGTACACACACATATACGCACAGCCAGACACTTGTTTTTTGTCTCTTTCATTTCTCATATTCACACAAACTCAGTGTGCAACCAAAGAGTCTAAGAGAGCATGCATAGGAGGAAACCTGAGGAGATACTATGGTTGATGTACAAGAGAAGATAAGCGTAAGTAGGGGCACGTGACTTTGTGCCATTAGGCCGGGAGGCATTCGAGGTATGGGACCACATTTGGAAAGTCACACTGGATCAAGAGCCATTCTTTTCCCAACACCTATCTTGCCAAGCTTAAAGCTGTACAGCCAAGTCAAGTCTTGTTTTTTAAGATAATTTCACACTGGGGACTATTACATCCTTTTTAAGATTTGTTGGAAGATCGTAAGAACACTTTATGTTCATTTTATGAACTATTATATATATTATGTGTAAGTTATTGGCAAAATATTTAATGAGAGTAGTTTTCATTTGGAAAATGTAGTGTTTTAGTAAATTAGGTATGTTAAACTTTAGGACAGACACTGGACAGTCTCTTACCCAAAACATAGCTTTCTTCAGTCAGGTTTAAAAGGTGTTCTTTTAAAAAACATTCTAAATGTGTTTCTATTTTGGCCTGGTTTATGACTGGCCATGCCAAATATCCTGAGTGACTGTGTAACTGGGAGGAATCCCACAGATGGTCAAACTATCAACACACTACATACAGCTGTCTGGCTTTGGCTTAGGAAACACTTTGCCTTGGCCAACTACAGCTAACTGATGTTTATTCTATTAATGAAATGAAGGCTTATCTGTGGATCTTGCATCTTTGTGAAAGACATTAGGCAGCAAGCCACTTCACAGCTACAAGGTTCCTCAGATCGAATCTACCTGCTAGTTGTGCCTTTTTTATTTATCAAGTTGCATAGATGCATGTTGGGTTATTTGGTGACTCTGAATTGCCTGTAGGTTTGAACCTGAATGTGAAAGGTTGTTTTTTCTGCTTATGTCTCCCTGTTTTGGCACTTAAATAGACTGATAAACTGTCCAGAGTGTGTTCAGGGTGTACCTCTCACCCATTGACAGCTGGGATAGGGTCCAGCAATCCCTGCAACCCTGAACAGGATAAGCAGTTACAGATAATGGATTAATGAATAAATGTTTGGTTTAGACTGTTGTAGTTTTAAATTTATGTTCCCAATGAACTCTCATGACAGTTTATCTGTAGTACGTAATAGATTATGGAGTATTTGAAATAAAAATTATAGGAGTCACTGGAACCATTGTGATTCAGGTGTCAGTGATTATTAGCATTTCTACTAAACAGTTAAAATAAAAAAAAAAGGTGTTCTATAAAAATAAAACATTTTTCCTTCGTTTTAGGTGACATCTCTAGATTATTACAATTCAAAAATATATCACACTACACTGATATGTTTTTCTGATTTAGAATGTAAATGTAAGTTTCCATTTGTATCGTCATTTTGCCACTTTGTATTGGATGTCCGGTATTAATACAGATGCTGTCCTCTGTCTCTCCACAGTGAAGTACATTCGCGAAGTTTCTCCACTCTTCAAGAAGCCATCCCTAGTGGCCGACCTGCCGTGGGAGGGCATCCGCCCACAGTCGCCCAGCTACAGCGGCAGTGAGGACTCAGGGTCACCCAAACACAGCTCCTCCTCATCCAAAGACAGAAAGGTCATCAACCTGAGGATGTGCTTTATCAGCAGGAATCTCACCATGCCAGATCTGGAGAACAGGTCAGATAGGAGACGCCTCAGTGTTTGTGTGCATGCTAGAGAGAAATAGTTGAGTATGTTGGAGTATAGGTGTGGTTGGGCGTGTTTTCGTTTTTTACACAGTATATTTAAAATATGCTACATGTATTTGTAACTAAAATATATAAAAAAACAAAGATTAGTATTATAAATCTCCTACAAACTGTTTTTATGGTGGGCACAATGGGATCCCAAACCAAAGCTCAGAAATTCTCACTGTAATCTTTGACTTTTGTGGTAACATTGGGTTATGTAGCCCCAATTCTACTGATAAAGTTGACAGATGCTGTCTATCCCATTCAGACTGTTGGAGCTCCATTCCCCAGATGGCCAGCACACAGTGGTGTTGCGCTGTAAAGATGCCCCCACGGCCAACTCCTGGTTTACTGCCATCCACACCAACATTGCTGCCCTGCTGCCACAGACTCTGGCTCACATAAATGCCTACCTGGGGGCCTCATCCTCTTCCTCCACACATCCCCATCTCAAACACATTGGCTGGTTGGCTGAACAGGTATTTTTCAGTATTATTTACTTTAAAGGTACAGTGTGCTAGTTAAGGTAGCACTAACATGAGCCTTTCTCTGCCTAGCCCCTACTCTTCAAGCTCTGAAACAGTTTTGCTTCTTTCTTTACACAATGCTCTGCACAGCCCTTCAGGTAGTCAATCAAATCAAATTACAATAAATATGAATGCTAATAAACTTAGTAATCAAGAAGAAATGTATGTTCTTTTCTGATTTGTCAGAGGAGTGAATTTTGCTTAAAACCCTGCAGCACTAGGAATGGTGTTCAGTGAGTCTTACACTTGAGGCTTTTACTGCAAATCTCCACAATACCAATAATAATTAAAATATCTTTCAATGTAGCTTTAACAGCTGCATAATGTATTGTGTGTCCTTTGCATTTTATTGCTAAGCCTTAAATATTTGACTGTAGGCAGCACCACAGATCCAGTTAAGATTAGAATATCATAAATTAAGAAGAAATTAACTTACTTTTGAATTTCCAGCTTCTAAGATCCAATTTAAAAAAAAAAATCTTTTCTCAGGTGTATTTTATGCCCTAACTAGATGAGCATTATAATGTTACTGAGTAAAAAGTCTGTCCAGTCCATGTGTAGCTTAGCTTAGCACAAAATCCTTCAAACAGCA
The DNA here is from genome assembly GCF_033026475.1 of Channa argus. Classification (NCBI taxonomy): domain Eukaryota; kingdom Metazoa; phylum Chordata; class Actinopteri; order Anabantiformes; family Channidae; genus Channa; species Channa argus. Next base: position 27,422,375 of record NC_090200.1, read on the forward strand.
GCAAAACACTTATTGTTTCTTATTGGGTGGCAGCCTAGTCACAAGTTCTTCTAAAAGTATGGTTGGGTTGCTGTAAATGTTTTCATTTTGGACCTGGTCACAGATTGGTACAGTAGTTTTACTGAACATCAAAGCTTAATATTCAGGTTTCAGGCTTCGCACTTTTACTGTATTTGGACAGGGACTGAGCATTGGTTTTACCAGTTAAGGAATAGTTAAACATTTGGGGGAATAATGCTTTTTCTGCTTTTTTGTCAGATGTTAGATGAGAAGATATTTATTGCTCATGTCTGTATGCTAAATAAAAGGTTAGTAAAAGCTAACTGAAAGAAGAAGGAAACAGCTAGCCAGGCTCAATTAAGATGTGAAACAGTCAGCTATACCTCATTGCACTATATCTCATTTGTTTTGTATTTATAAGTGAGACATTGGACAGATGGATGAGGACCGTTTCACTGAACTCGACAAATAGTGTAATGATTCCTAATCAAACAGACAAAAGCTACTGTTGTAATGGATGGATCAGCAGTGTGTAATCGTTAATAACTCTAAAGGTAACATTCTGAGACAACAAAATGAAACTTGAGTTGATGGTATTTTTAAAATGCTATCTGTGGTGTTTGTACTTTAGCTGAGATTGTTTGTGAGCAATATCCATTTTTTTTAAGGGGCTATTTAATTTGTATGGTTAGAGTCTTTCAATCTTTACTGAAATAATCATGTGAAGTAAATGCTCCACATAGTCATGCACCCAGTTTGGTCCATAAATGCAGTAGCTATATCGGCATGCACATTAGATAAAGGAGAATGCATTTATAGAATCAAATTCAGAGAGATGTTTTAGGTCCTTGACACCACTGTACTAATTTATTTAATCCTTAGAGGAAAGGCTTTTTTTTTTTTTTTAAATCAGCACATTACATGGTAGTAGTGTTGGCATACAGTGCATTTTTCATTCTGATAAATATCAAACATCAGTTGTTTTTAGTTTAGCTGTCTCATTACTTTTACATCACTGCACATGCCCAGACCTTAAACATATGGGCTGGCATTTCTGCTCCAACGTCACAGCTGCAGCAGCATAAAGGAAGAGTGTAACCTCTTTTTTTTTTTTTTTTAATTATGCTTTAGTTCTAAATTTAAAAGTGAGTCAGGGCTAAGATCAGTTACCCTCAATAATATTGTTTCCCTTTGATGAAGTGTTCATTCAATTTCTTGTTGAATGTGTGGTTCTGTTTATCTTGGCCAGTCTCAAACAGGAAACACCAATGGAAGTTTCCGTTGTATTACACTATTTCCTGCAGAGCCCACCTACTCACAACGGTTGCAACTACAAACAACCTACACTGGTTTTGACTGTATCCACAAACCCTGCAGATTCACAGCCTTGATTTAGGCACCAATAATTTTATCACAAATTCAGTCAAATTGTCAGGGTAAACTATTTAACTCCTTACTGTGTTCAGTTGCACACTGTCAAAGTACATCATTGTATCGACTGCCAACGATAGTAAGTCATGAAACATGTAGTGAAACTACCTGTTGATTATTAAACTACATCACTATACCTGTACTAGTCCAAGTGTATCATTATACCTGGTCCCCATAATATGTAATACTTTGTACTAAATCAATTTTAATCAATTTTTAACTTTGTAACTATACCTGTTCCTTGTCAAACTGCATAACTGCTGGACTCATACCCATACCCTGTTTATACCTTATTATCAATCTCTATTACTACATTTGTATGCATAGCTATTTATGCAAAATCCAACTACATCACCATATCTGTATACAGTAATAGTTTGGAATGTGTGAAACTATAGTACTTTGCAAAATTTGAAGACTTTTTGAGGTTTGGTTCTTATCCATCATGTAGCACCATGAAGGAGTAGGCTTGTGTGATACAGCAAAATATATTGTGTGACAAAGGAAAGACGTCTATAATTTTATATTCTTCTCTATAGTTCATATCATTATATCACAAATCACACTCTTTGTGGCAGTACAAGGCAGCTTTCTTCCACATGCTGCAGCTGCAGCTTTGTAGTTGGAGACAAACACACACAGAAGAAAGTAAGGGGGAAAGAGCAGAGTGATTCAGAACAGGTGGAGGTGTACACAACCAAACAAAGCCAAAGGTAAACTTGTATCTACGTGTGCTGAGCAAATCAGCATTAGAAACATCCATTCTGATGAAAGGTCACAGACTTTCTCCTCATCTGTAAAAACATAGTATAAACATTTTATTTTTACACTAGATGACATTAGCTAACAACACACCACAGCTTCTGAGGGATTACTAGAACGTTTTAAGGTTGAATGTTTTCTCTCTTTTTCAGAGCATTTTACGTTGGGAATCTGTTAACCCACCATAACATTTTAATACAACAACTTTGACCATTACTCTAGTAATGATTAGATTTTTAAACACTTTTATAAAAAATATAAATTAATAACAACTTTGAAGAAAAAAATGGTAAAGCCTGCAGCCTTTGTGCTACAACATTACCACACATATGCTCACATCAGACTAACACCACTACCACCAGTATGGTAGGAAGATAATCTTAGGACAAAAGTCACAAAAGTATGCTGTACATTTTGTGACATGAGTGATGAAATTTGCACCTTGGTTCAAAGCAGAAAAGAATCAAATATGAGTAAGTACATTTGGTCAAGTGTAAAATTCCAATTGTAAAAGGAATTTGCTTTCAAGTGGTATTTTTATTTAAATTTAAGAAAATATTTTCTAACGTGACAAAAAAAAAAAACTACAAGGATTCCTGCAATAGTCTGTATAGCCTCCACAAAAGAACCTTAGGAAGTTCTTAGGTATTCTTGCAGCAACGTACGTTTCTAATATCCAGCAAAACATGCATATCTAGCATGCGTAGCAAAATTTGTGCTGTTTTAAAGAAACTATGTCATTTTTTTGATTACTGCACTTTCTATGAAGTCAACTGATATATAAAAACTATGAGTAATATAATTGCCTATGCAGTACTTCCCTTTAATAGCAGTATACCATACTTGTAGACTAGTGCACAGTAAAACCTTAATGTCCCCAAGGCAATTAGCTTTACAGACAGCAGTTAAAATAACATACTTCAATAAATACAAAGTATAATTCAAATCCGAGAATCAAAACAATTCATTCAAACATATGCATACAAAAACACAGACTCACATGAATGTTGTGGTTGTTACTTGTTTCCAAATCATGGAAGAAACAACAATAGGAAAAAAGAAAAAGAAGCAGAAGTTAGACATTTTAACTTCTATAGAGTTATACTTTGTTCATATTCTCCCGGCTTTCAATTTAAGGTCCAGCTGGAAGGTGGACGGCAGCAGTACAGACCCGTGGTCATGGCACTGACAGAAAAGGACATCCTTCTGTTTGAATCAGTACCATGGAACAGAGAGTCATGGGCTTTGCCTCTGCTAACACACCCTCTGCTAGCTACCAGGTAACAGACAGCAGTGTGACTCTGCTGGAGATGATGTGTTTCTACTTTCAATAACTTACTTTACGTCAGAGAAATCTTTTGCTGTGCAAATGTGAAAAATGAAACCACAAGTGTGAACCAACTTGTTGGGGAAAACTTCAGCAGGGAACCCCCCATCTGTACAGGAACAATTCAGATGTCAATGTCAGTTCATTCTATGTAGGGCATTACACTACCCAGACCAGAAATGTTATGGCCCAGTCACCTCAAGGGCCAGGGTCCCTAGCCCCTGAATTTAAGAATGTTTGTCTGTCTCTCTCCCTTCAGACTGGTTCATTCTGGCAGTGCCAGGGGATCTCCTGCACAGGGTTCAGACCTGGTGTTTGCCACTCGGACGGGTACAGGCCGAGGCATCGAGTCACACATATTCCGGGTGGAGAGCCACTGGGATCTGTCTTCATGGACACGAGCTCTTGTGCAAGGAGCACATGCTGCTGCTGAGCTCATCAAAGAAGTCTCCATTGGTGAGTGTGGTTTTTTGTCCTAAATATGACAAATCTGTTTTGTAGTTTGAAGTCGGTATCAGAATTCCCGTAGATACTGTGAGTTTTCCCACAAGATTCCCACCCCTAACTCAACTGCAAAATTACAATATTTGTATTTTAGTTCAGTATTTTCATTTAGGGTTCTATCATATTTCCACTCAATTACATTACAGCTGGAAAAATGCAAATTTTTTAATCAACTATATATAATTTATTTGGGTGGTGAGGATGGTGACACATTTAGTGCTTCTATTGATAGTCAACTGTGTAGAGACAGACAGGTAATCAGGTCAGACAGACAGGAATGACATACCAAAAATGTCGGCTGGGCCAGGAGATGAATGCACAACATTACTATTACAAGTGTCCGTCTGAAATCTCTCGACTACCAGGTGCCCCAGCTGTAGTCACTATTTATATTTGCATTTTGCATTGTTATAGTAGTACTTATATTTGTATATTAGTAGCTATAGTTTTATGGTAGTACTGTATTTTAACTACAGTATCATACAGTAATTGGCTACAGCTAACACCATTTAAAATCTGCTCACACAATTCAAATAATGAGTAAGAAACGATCAAATAATAGCTAATAGTATGACAGGACATGAATGCCACATACTTTTGGTACTCTGTGCTGATAGTACCTATAATTGTAAATGTTTTATTCTTAAGCCTGTAGGGAAAAATAAAATTCTAAATAAAAAGGAAACAAATATATGTTTATATAAAACTAATATTATTACAATTCTCTTTATTAAAGTAAAAAAGGTTAACAGAACAGAATACTGAAGGCCTTTTCAAAGCCAGAGAAGTCAGACTGTGACAGGAAGCTCTTGACACTAACTGGCTGACTAGCAGTGTGCAGCAGCTCAGAAAGAGCAGCTCTGTGTATCAAAAGCAGGAGAAGCCAGCACAGGGGAATGTTTCCACTCTGTCCTGAACAATAGTTGGCTGCCGGAACAGCACGGAGAGCCTAGCCCCCCCCCCTTCAATACTACACAAACACACAGTTGTGCAGGAACATGCTTTCAGATCAAATGACCTGAGTAAAGCTGCACCAGGTTGAAGATTTATACAAAAGACTTGTCTTTGGGCTGCAGTAGAGAAGAACACCTCATCCTTATTTGTAATTCAGTACAATCATTTGTATAACCTATTAGACATTAAAAGGAAGAGCTTGAAACTGGTGTTACCTCTCTATATGCCTTCATTGTGATCAAAGTTTGTCTTTTGCTGACACCCTACACACACACACACACACACACCTTGCACTTACACCCCGCTTGACCACACATCTGTTATTCTCCCTGCTAAGCTCTTGTGTCACTCCCCCGCTTCCAGGTTGCACGTTGAATAGGCAGGATGTTCGGCTAACGCTGCACTATGAGAAGGGCTTCACTGTGACGAGAGAGCCAGCCGACCCAGCCGGGGGCACAGTGCTGTACAGATACCCCTATGAGAAGCTCAAAATGTCAGCTGATGATGGTATACGCAACCTTTACCTTGACTTTGGGGGTCCAGAGGGAGAAATGGTGAGTAACCATGGAGAAAAGACATATTGTAATATTTTCTAAGCTGCCATGACTTGCATTTTGATTTCTTAAATATGTGATCGGTAACACATTCATTTCTTTATTATGATTTTGTTTAAAAAAGAAAAAATGTTATGCTAGTTTGATTGAAATTGAACTGAAATTATTCATCATAGATATTTACTTTGTGTTTATCGATTAATGAAATGGTAGCTTTTAAAGTGTAAAAGAGAATTAGTGTCAAACTATAGCTTATCTAGGTTATTAAAGTGCATGATTTCAAAATCTCTGTTGTACCTCAAACAGTTCAATTGCAGCTTTTGGCTGTAAGGAAAAACAAACTTATGCTTATTTTTAAACCAACTGCTAACATCAGCAGAGCATGTAAGACTACTGTACCTTGTAACTTTAAGAAAGTAATAGTATTAGTAACACTTTATTTGGACATCAGTAAGTCAGTGGTTGTTTGTGCTTGATCTGTCAAACTTTGAAACATAGAATTGTCTACTACAAATAAATCTAACCTGAACATTTACAGAGTGATAATAGATGTTTTGAGTTGGTGTTAAATACGTTATGTTCAGGTTCACCTAATCCACTATTGGAGTTGGAACACTGGGGATGGATGTAACAACAAGAGCTCATTTAACCCCATTGTTCAATTTTTTGAAGAACTTTGTTGATAAATACAGAATAAACTGTTTTTAAATGAACTCTAGATTTTTCTTTTAGCATTTATGCCTTTTCTAAATATAACAGTATTGAACAAACAGGAAAAAAAAAAATCACAGAAGACAGAAGGGGTATGACATGTCACAAAGGTCCTGTACCACGTCAAACCCAGGACACTTCAGTTATGTGGTGTGTGTCTTAACCATTTGGCTATTTGGCTATCAAGTGAACAACTTATAGTGACAAAACAACAAATATTTCTTGTAAAAACCTAAAACGTATTAGGTTTTAGCATTATTCAAATACAACCTCAGACTAACACCACAGATTAGAGAACCTTTTTCAGATGGGAGCAGAGATATTTTTACTATAGTTAATGCAGAGGGAAGATTACTAGATTTCTCACCAAAGTAGAAATATAGAAACAAAGTTGAAAGTCAGTGAAGTTGCCCTATAATCATTAAAAGAATCTAAGTTAATGGAATGTTTACTGTACTAGAAATGGAAAAAAAGTCTTTTTCTGGCTCTGGATGGTGCTGTGTGACGTCTAATAAACGGTTAGATGTACACACGTAATGTGAATGGAGTTAACATCATTTGGGGATCTAAAATAAATATTTATGAATAGTGGGGAAAAAACTTGGAGTGGGGAGCAAAAAAAAGTGAGATGCCCCAAAACTTTGTAATCATCCCTGCTCACTTATACTGTACTTCAGTAACTTAAAAACTATAGATTTATGTTTTGTTTAGAAGCCAATAGCTACAAATTAGATACAAATGAAATGAAAGTAAGAACTGAGAAATCAGAAGTTCACCAATTTCTCAAGATCCAATTTAGCAAAAGTAACAGGAAATGTCTTACAATAGTTTAATACAACTTCATGCCTACGCTTTAAAATATACATTTCTCTGTCTTTCTTTTCCTGTCTCGCACACCGTCTTCAAACCTTTTCTCTCTTGCATCTTCCCTCCTATAATTCTCCAGGTTTTTGACCTTCATTCTGGTCCAAAGCCGGTGGTGTTCGTCCTCCACTCCTTCCTGTCAGCCAAGTTGACTCGTATGGGTCTACTGACGTGAAACAACCATCAACAGCAGCAGCAGCATGTATCAGAGGATGGGCCTAGGCACAGCGGAAAGGAGGATTATCCGCCTCCATAATGCAGATAATGTTTTTGTTTGTCTGTGTCTCCACTCACAGCTGAAGTTAGGCCTGTGTTGCTGCAGGGAAGTTTCAACCCACGAGTCATGTTGTTGATTGTCTTAAAAATGTGTCTTCTCTTCCAGCTTCTCCTCTGCCTCTTGCAGTCATTTGTTTCGTAAAGTTGGGTAAAAAGAGGAGGCACTTTGTTTGAGTTTCAAAACACAAAAAAGCTATAATTAATGTGACAACATTCCATGATTATGCATTACGTTTTTACTGCAACTATTCAGTATGATGCTAAGATAGAAGCCTGTGATGTGTTTATTAATTTACATCACAAGTGCACTTCAAGCAAAGTGTAACTGAAACATTTAAAGTAAAGGAAGGAATTTTTAGACAATTGATAGACAGCCAAGCACAAACTGATAAAACGCTCCCTGTTTTTACTCTATGCCTATCATTCCACAAAAGCCTTCCAATGTACTTTGGGCTCTTTTTAATGTATGTTTATTCTTGGTGTCGATGTGAGGTTAAAAGAAAAAAAAGCAGTTGTAGAGTCAGAATGCAGTTAACTAAACAGAGATTGTGTGAATGAAGAAAAGTGCGTGTGTGTGTGTGTGTGTGTGTCTATACTACATGCTTTTGTTGGCTTGATAGTGTGCCTGCTGTCAGACAGATTCACTTTTAGCATATTATCCGAAACTACTGTTGTAATCAGGATTGCCAACTGTGCCTTTTCGTATGTAGTCACAGACACACTCTTTGTAATGTTACCTTTGATTTAAAACAATAGGAGAAATGTAAGCTTTCAACATGCACAAGCAATAGTATTACTCTTACAATGTAAACAATGTTACTTTGTTTTTAAGTGTTTATCTCATGATAGCATGACTTCCTGACATTGAACTCTGTATCAGATGACTATATTTGACATGACCATATGTTACCTCCCTTCCTTCGCTGACACTACCACGTCCTCTGTATCTTAGTGTTGCTGTCTTCTCATTCCACTTTGCTTAAGATTACTGGTCCCTTCTTGATATTCCCGCAGCATCATTTCTCTGGCCAAGGACCATTATTTTAAGGCTGCCAATCACATGACAGACATCATTCTGTTTTAATCATGTAAACTGTATTGGTACGTTGGACATTTATCGACTTTTTAAAGCCCCATAATTCAATTTCTGTGGCAGAAAGTAAAACCAATTTTGATAGAGTGATCTTCGTTAAGAATCCACTTACTAGCATTATTGTGGAGCACATTCCCCCAGTATTTGCTTATTTGTCATTACCTTATTATGAAATTTAGGTCACATGAAATATTTGTGTAATACAGTATGTGATTGTATATTACAGGGGGGCTAGCCTGTTGTCCTCCTAGATCTTTCTCTTGCTGTACATTAAGTCCTAAATGGTGAAAGTTTTGAAATCCTACTTTTTATTTTTCTAAACATGTAAGTACTATATTTAAAGCTACAGTGTGCAACAATTTTCATAATAACATATCTTAATGTGGGTGAGGTGCTGTCAAAGCCTCCTTTGATGCAGACTAATTGAACAGTGAAGATATTCACCTCCAAAAGCATTAGAGTGAGGCTCACCTTTCTGACCAATCATAGAAAAGCAACAATTTCTTCATCATTTGTAAGATTTAACATTTTTTTAAACAAATTATTAGTATTGTAGGTTCATAACTATAAAGTATTGTGGCGTGTAAATAGGTTTGTTGTGGATGCAAGGAAGAAGGTAGTAGTTGCTAAAGTTGCTGTTGCTCGCTGTAGCTTTAAGTACAAATATGAGGTATCTATACCTACTTTTTTCCATTTTATACTATTCTGTACTTCCACTTGAGTACATTTTAGGCTCATTGAACAAAAGCAGTGCAGAGATATAGTCTTTTAAAAGTTCCTGAGCAGGTTTTCTAACCAATCTGAGCATTAGAGCATGCGGTGATTGGTTGGTTAATGGGTTTTGCAGCTTCCTATTTATTTTAATTTGATAATAACTAATACATAAAGGGCTTTGTTGAGCATGGTGGAGCATAGCAGCTGGTAGAAGAGCCTAGCATAGCAGGGAGATGGAGGGGTGGCTGGATCAGTAATTTGATTATTGAAGCTCATGCTAGCTTAAATTGCATATCCATTTTAATGTGCTTTGGCACACTATTCCTAAGGTCAGGAAATTTTTGCCTCCAATGAAATTTGACTTGAACTAAAATCTCATAGCAGACCCTCTTATTTCTGCCACAAGCAAATATCAGTCATCCTGCCTTTACTTCCACTCTTTAAGCCAGTGTCTGCATTCAGAGTTGATTTATTATTGTGTTCGACATGACTTAACACATTTTTATGACCTTCAGCATATTCATAGTACATGTTGCTGAAGTTACCCATCACTAGAGCCTCTGTGGTATTTTTGATCTAAAACAATGTACTATTGTGTCCATTGACTGGGGAAACCAGATCACCCTTCTTTCCTCAGAAGGAGCACAAACACCTGTCTGTATGGTTCAAACTACTTTTTTGAGGTTTTTTGTGAAAGCAACAACGTGGTAACGGTAAATCTTGTGTTGCTTTGTAGCTCTTGTTTAACATATGGTTTATGAGTAGCTGTGTTAAGAGAAGTAGACTTTGCTTCCCCTAAAACAATGTGTTGTTAGCCTGACATGAAATCCACTTCCATCATCCTACTGTTTGACAACACCTGTTTCTCTAAGCAGCTGTGTATTTCTTATCGTCTGCAGTTGGCAAACCTTGAACAAACCACAGGCTATCCCTCTTTGAGCTTGATGCACTAACCCTTCAAACCCCTTTAACCTGTGAATGTACGCTTTTTCTCCTCCGTGTGATTTAAAAAAAAATAAAAAATCTTTCTTTTTCAATATTGTGGCTATTCTGTCTATGCAATGCAGTGCTGCTAAGAAGGGGTTTATGAACCAAAGTTAAAATTTGTGGCAGCTTGCGTCCAACACAATCATTAGCTACTAGAGGTTAAAGTGCTACTGCAACAACCTGTCATACACAAAGTATTTTAGACTTCCTTTCAAGATACAGTATGATAGCAATGTAATAACCTCAAATGTAAATAACTACCAATAAAACTGTTACAAATAAACTTTTTGTGTGCTTTGTGAGTATTATCTTTTGTAGCAGCCACTTACAACTGCTATAACGTCAATATGGCCACTAGGTGGAGACAGCTGCAGTCCCATGAAGCATCTGCAGCTTGTGTTCGTCAAGTTCGCATTTTTTATTGACACAAAATGCTCAATTTGACTTAAACATTGTAAATGCTACTTACATTGTAATTATTTATTAAATACAGATTTTTAAAATTACGAAGCGACTATTAATAGCGCATCTGTAATCAGTTTAGGTTAGTGTATATGTGTAATTCGTGGTTCATACGTTTGTCATTTGGTGTCATATTTTGAAAGAATCTACCGGAAATTAGCTTTGTGTGCGCTAGCTAGCTTGTAAACGCGGTGCTTGTTGCTGTGGTTTTGTTAGGTCTAGAGCTGTCATCTTTGCTAGCTAGCGTATTAGCAACAGAACTGTTTTGTCATGTTGAAAGCAAACTGTAGCGTCATTATAACGCAGAGCTATTAACGAGCGCATTACTTCACCTATCCACCTTTGGTGAGGGTCGGAGGAGAGAAATCTGTGCTGATAGCAGAAGCGTGAGATGAAATGACAACGTCGACATTACAGGTATGCTAACAAATAGCTATTAGCTAAAGTTAGCTTGCTACAATGGGCAAAACTTGGCTTAGCCCATAGATAGCTTCAATGCGAGTTAGCTCACTAGCAAAACAGCTGACGGTAAAGCCCGCTAATGCTGTTAGCAAGCTAGTTTAGCTAACACTAACTGAGCCTTCCACCTCTTCTCCTAAAAAAATATCTTGAACATAAAATTGCGGTTAGCTTATAGCTTCGATATTAACTACATTACGTGTAAATGATAACAATTCTGGTGTTAACCATGTTAAACCTCTGTTGGAGATAACGCTAACATTAGCAGCCACAGTGTCACCGTTATTTGGGCTGTGGCTCCTGCTCGCAGTTACCATGACAAAAACAGACAACGTTTCATTTTATTCGGATGATTGGCTTGTACAGCACTGAATTTTTCTTTAAAGCAAGATGAACTAATAGAATATGACATATTCGTTTGGTTGAAGTGTTTAAGTGCAGACTCATAAGGAAGGCAAACACATGTGGACAATCCGTCTTTCTCTGCCTTTTTCTGTCCTCTGACAATATGTTTCCACATCTGCTGTAGAAAGCGATTGATCTTGTGACCAAAGCCACAGAAGAAGACAAGGCAAAGAATTATGAGGAGGCCTTGCGGCTGTATCAACATGCTGTGGAATATTTCCTACATGCCATCAAATGTGAGTATAATAGCTGTAGCTGAATTAGTTTTTCATCCTTCTGCTGATACAAAGGTTTGTGGGCTAAATGATCTCTTCTTCAGATGAGGCCCATAGCGACAAGGCAAAGGAGAGCATACGAGCAAAATGTATGCAGTATCTGGACAGAGCAGAGAAACTCAAAGACTACTTGAAGAATAAAGACAAACAGGGCAAGAAGCCAGTGAAGGAGGCACAGAGCAATGACAAGTATGCTGTAACACTTGTGCAATGTTGGTCACAACATGATCACATGTCAGAAGTGGGGATTTAATATATTTTTCTTGTTATTACTCTGTTTATTTGTGTTCTAGGAGTGATAGCGACAGTGAGGGGGAGAACCCAGAGAAGAAGAAACTGCAAGAGCAACTCATGGGTCAGTGGGTTTACATGGATTCATGTATTCATTCCTCCCAGGAGATCAATGAATGCATGGTCAAGAACTCAATGATATTCTGGCTTTGTATCCAGGTGCTATTGTAATGGAGAAGCCCAATGTCAGGTGGAGTGATGTGGCTGGATTGGAAGGAGCCAAGGAAGCTCTAAAGGAAGCTGTCATCCTGCCCATTAAATTTCCTCACCTTTTTACAGGTACTGATAATTCTTTCCGTTCAAATTTCTTTTACAACAACTAATTCTTATATACTAATATCACAGTTAAGGCAGAGAAAATTGCAAAGGTCAAAATATTAGGTGTACTGAACAGACTGTATACAGCAACAGGACATCTTTACGGTATATCAGTATGATCTACTTGAACATTATTAGGCTACAATTTTACAGTTAATTAATAAATAGGATAAAAACACCAAACATACCTTTGTCTCGTCTTGTCAGATGTCCTAAATGCTACTATTTTACTTTAATAGATAGCTTTTTCATATGATTGTAATTTTCTCTTACTGATGAGGTTTCTCTTACTGCTGTGGCAGTAATTAAATATTGTGACCCATAGTCAAAAAATGACTATGGGCAAACAAGATTAATCTACTAAATCTCAATCTACTATGTATAGCAGTATAATCTTACCATTTCCATTAAAAATATAAGGTTAATGTCCATGGGTGATCAGTCACTTTCTGTTTTGGACTGTTAGAAAGTATCTTAGTGATTTGTATCGCAAATGAACAGCAACAATACTCCTGGGCTTCTCTGTTCTTAGGCAAGCGGACTCCATGGAGAGGCATCCTGCTGTTTGGTCCACCAGGGACAGGAAAGTCATACCTGGCCAAGGCTGTGGCCACAGAAGCCAACAACTCCACCTTCTTCTCTGTGTCATCCTCAGACCTCATGTCCAAGTGGCTGGGAGAGAGTGAGAAGTATGTCTTCTTGTCAGTGCTACTTGACATGTCAATAGAAAGTGATCCTTTATCTGGGGAAGGTAGAATTATGTTAGTAATAGTAAAGGAGTGTAGCAGAATGTGTTTGTTTCATTAGAAGGAGTAAGCACAGCTAGAGTAGAGAATTGATTCTCCATCTCTTTAAAAGAAAAACAACATTAACAATCTGACAACATGTAAAAACACAAAATGACTGACAGTTATGGAAACATAACTTTTGTAGCACCTACCCATGCGCAGAATATGAGAGTATAATTCTATTACAGGTATTAACTGTTCAGTTTGTTCTATGTCTAAGGGGAAAGAGACACCAAGCCAACACTGAAAAAGTCTCAGGTCAACTGATGCATCGCCTTTGTTTGCACCAGCAGGTGGCATTTGAATTCTCTGCAAAGACTTAAGCCATTGGCCAAATACCATGGATGTTTTGAGCCTGCATGAAAGGAAGGAAAATAGGAAGACCTAAAACTATATACAAGCTGTCATTTTCACACTAAGTACTTTTAAATGAGAATGTGTTTGATAAGCAGTTATCCAAAGGTGGATAGGTGAAATAAATGGTACTAAAGGCATTGTGGGCTGTTGATCTCTTCTAATGCACTGATTCGCTAAGCTGAACAGCCAGTCAGAGAGGTCACTCTTAATTGACTGAAAAGCTACTAATGGGGGTCTGACTAGTTCCAGCGGTGGGGAACACACTGTAACAACCAGAGTGATGGTCAATTTGGTGTGTCACGGCCCTATGTAAACCTAAATCTAATTCAGTCTTTCTCATGTACTATGATAAATGGTAATCTCGGGCATCATAATAGAAAGCAGCTTTATTAATATTGCTGTCTCAGTATCTTTTTCTTTGCCTGTGTCTCCTAGGCTAGTGAAGAACCTGTTTGACCTGGCTCGCCAGCACAAACCCTCAATCATCTTCATCGATGAGGTGGACTCACTGTGTGGCTCCAGGAATGAGAATGAGAGTGAGGCTGCCCGACGCATCAAGACAGAGTTCTTGGTCCAAATGCAGGGTGAGCCAGACGAGATCAGGAATTAGAATAATCAGACTTGCATAAAGTGATAATGTACAATAAACAATGTGCAGGATCACAGTAACAACGGTGAGAGTTCTTTTCACTAAGAAAGGCATAAATGCTATTTTACATTAGAAAAAAGCTTAAATACTGTGGTAGTAAATGGTAAATGGTCTGCACTTATATAGCGCTTTTCTACCTATTGGCACTCAAAGCGCTTTACACTGCTTCTTATTTACCCATTCACACTCACAATCACACACACACTCATACACCGATGGGGGAGCTGCTATGCAGCTGGCCAACACTCACCGGGAGCAACTAAGTTGGGGTTCAGTGTCTTGCTCAAGGACACTTCAACATGTGACCAGAGGAGCCGGGGATTGAACCAACAACTGTGAGATTGGTGGACAACCACTCTACCTTCCTGCGCCACAGTCAAATATATATATAAGTCACAAAAGAAATTCACCTAATGAAAATGTACAACCCAACATGGACACTGAGGAAAGTAAGAGCTCCTTATGTTGACTAATGCTGTTTTTGATCGTTTGTTTTTTAGGTGTGGGAAACAACAATGATGGCATCCTGGTGCTGGGAGCCACCAACATCCCCTGGGTGCTAGATGCTGCCATCCGCAGAAGGTCAGAGGTTACTACAGTATTGCTTTGTTATATACACTGTGTTTGTTGTACCTTGAATATTGTTTCTGGGGGTTTGTAGCCCGACATTTTACATGAAAGGTAAACGCGTCAAAGAAGAAGGAGATTTGACTGTTTTTGAACATTATGATTTAGAGCAATTGGAGTAAGAGCTTTGTGTCCAAGTTAAATCATAGTAGTTTTAATAGCATCGCAGTCTTCACTTTTGAGCAGAACACTTTCCACAATGTTCCTCTCAAGCTGTTGAGGCCTTTATTTTAACAGAAGTATAATTTATTATCATGCAATAACAACATTAAAGTTAGTGATGTTATTGCTGGAGGCTACACTCATAGTTGGTTGAGGAATAGGTTTAAGGCGCTCAAATAAACCCAAATATACTTAAATCCTAAGCATGTAAGCTAAACCTATACTAGAGTACTGCCTTCCAAAGTAATTAAAAACCCTCTATATCAGCAAGTATGAAAACCTTCTAAACAGTTACACGAGTTTATGCCAGCTACATTGAATGTATGTTAGTTACTTCACTAAACATAATTGGTAAATACTCTGCTGCATTTTTATACTCTTCCTATTTAATAATGTTAGCTGTAACTACCCTGCACAGATTGTACTCTGTGACGCATGTCTGTGTTTAGTCTTAGCCCTGTAAAGTCTGTATATGTGTCAGAAGCCTTCAAACAGCTGGTGAACCTGTAATTGACTGGAAATTGTCTTCTGTGGGGTGTCAGATTTGAGAAGCGGATCTATATCCCTCTACCGGAGGAGCCAGCCCGGAGTCAGATGTTCCGTCTTCATTTGGGCAACACCCCACACAGCCTGAGCGAGGCTGACCTCCGGCAGCTCGCCCGCAAGACAGAAGGCTACTCTGGAGCTGACATCAGCATAATCGTCCGAGATGCTCTCATGCAGCCAGTGAGGAAAGTCCAATCTGCCACACACTTTAAAAAGGTCAGATGTTTGAAAAATATACACCAAAACATTTTAAACCACCAATTCCTGCCGGCTGCCTCTTAATAGTTGTACATGACTTACACTTAGCATTGTTGTGCATTGCAGGTTCGCGGTCCATCCCGAAGCAACACCCAGGTGTTGGTCGACGACCTCTTGACTCCTTGTTCCCCTGGTGACCCTGCAGCCATAGAGATGACCTGGATGGATGTGCCTAGTGATAAGCTACTGGAGCCCATAGTCTGCATGGTGAGATACACATATAACAACATGGATAGGAGCTTCAACATTTTTCAATATATTACCTTGTCCAGAAGCACAGTACTGTGACTTAGGGGATAGCTGTTGATTTTCTTTTGTGTGTATTTTTGTCATTGTCAATAAATCAATATAAAAACACTAAAAGCAACAATGAACATTTATACTTATTGTAATGTTTTTGCTTTCGCTTCTGGCTGCAAAGTTTCATTGTTCAAAAATTCTGAAAAACACATCAGTGAGCCGCACGGACTGCGTTTACATGCAGTTAATTAACCTGGATACTAGAAATCTGTGTATGAATTTAAAAGATCTGTGGTGCAATGTGACTTATTTAGACTTATAAGAACCACTTTGCGTAGGTTACATTTTTTGTCACACCTTTGACAGACTTTGTTTTAAAAATGAGGCAGGATCACCCTGTTAAGAATCTCTCCTTTCATTCAGTATTTCCCTCAGCTGTGTGTTCCTGTCTGCAGCTTTTGTTACACACTTGCAGTTGTAGAAAGCTGATTAGAAACCCGGTTACGCATGTACATAACAAAGAAATTGACGTTTTTTGGTGAGAAATCTACCTGTTGAAATCAGGTTTCACTAACCCCCTACCTCAATTTCAGAAACCAGCTTTCCTGTTTACATGACAGTTAGGAAATCAGCTTTCCTAAGAAAGCCGAATGTAACCACGTTACTGCAAAATCTGTAATTCTCAGACTTTGAAGCTTCATTTTGGCAAAAAAAATAGACTACTGTTTACAGCATTTGGTTTTCTTAAACTGAGGCAGGTACTAAAACAAAAATGTTTGGCAAAAGTGACTTGTATCTCTTCCTCTTTTGTAGTCAGACATGCTGCGCTCTCTGTCTACTACCCGTCCCACAGTCAACACTGAGGACCTGCTGAAAGTCAAGAAGTTCACAGAAGACTTTGGGATGGAGGGTTGAGAGACAGATTTCCACCCCCACCCCTGGGCCACCTCCCCGAGACCGCCAGAACGACCCAACTGCTCCTAACTACTCATCTCCTGCAGTACATCCTATAGGCTTTCCTCTCTCGCGCTGAGCACTTGGTTCACTGCCTCTGATGGATTCCAACTTAAAGACTGGTCTGTTTGTACTAAACTAGAATGAGAAATCTTATATTTCTTTCTTCTGATCATCTAATCCAGTATTTCTGAATCCTTGGAGGACGTTGATCCAAATGCAACAAGACAAAGTCCTGGTGTGATTTAGTAGTTGGAAAGTAGAGCCCATGTCTTGCCCTCTTTTAAGACAGTGTACCATTACAAAGCAGCCACTACTCACTACAACAACTCTTTATCTAATCCACACTGAATGAGGAAAGCTGCATTTGAATCCAAATGCAGAAGGTTTGTCTCTCTCTGAGCCGATTCTATCTTTGACTGAAGGACTGCACACTTTGTTGCCATTGTGCACTTTGATTTGGATCGCAGATATAGACAGTGGCGGTCAAAGAAGAAACAAAATAATTTTGTTCTGTCATGTGTGTGAATGCAACTCTTGTCTTTTTATTGAAGTTGTATGTCTTAATGCATATGTCTATATGTTACGTCCACTGTTATATTATTTGATGAAAAGTTGAATTAATTATGGCTGCATCCGTGTCCATTTACAGCTGTGTGCGTGTGTCTGTATCAGGCCTGTGCTTCTGTGCTAGCAGCTGTCTGAGCTACTGTACATATTTATTTTCAGTATGTAGAACACAAGAGGTGTGCTTGATTAATATTTCCTTAAAGGGTGGTTTCACAGATTTTTCAACCTGTTTTCTGTGGTTGTAGTAAATATGGCAGTAAATGTATATGAATGGTATTAAACTTCCTACTGCTTTCCTTATAACTTCTCTCTGCTTTTAGCTGAAAAGCTCCTCTAGATTATGTCCCCTAGAGAAGTTATCAACTTGAAGCAAAGTGATGTTAAGAAGTCAGAAGAAATATGAATTGCACTTTAAACCAAAACTGACATTTTAAAAATGGCAAGAGAACAGTCTCCACCAGGTCCATTTAGTACCTGCTTTAAATCATATCAAATGGTTTTCATTGGCAAATTGAATTTGCAATTTTGTTTTCTTTGAGTAAGGGCCTCCCCTTACTGAGTACATTGCTCCTTGCGATTGCGAGGTTGTTGCAATTTCAAAGGTCAAGAATGTACAGTTGCTCTATTAATAAGCTCAGCAATTAATTACTGTTCTCTTTCCCAGAATACACGGGTGTGGTCTGAGTGTCTGTTTTATTGAAGTTTGTGTTTTTGCAGCAGTCTGCGCATTGCTGAGTGCTTTAAATGAAATACCCAAGCACATCTCTTTAAATGTGGACATTTTAATTTGGTTTGCTTTTCCCTGGCGTACATGGTTCAGCAGTGTTACACACTATGTCAGTCACACCTGACATGCAAGTTGACTGATTCTGTTTACACTTGAAGTATTTCTTTGTTGATGTTTCACCATGAAGCTCTGGTGTTATTTTATTTTTGCCATCACTACCATCTTGTTTCATTGGTGGGTTCAAGGTTGGCATTCCTTCTTAAACTTAAACACTATCTGTGCTGTCGTTAGCTATTATCAAGAAGGAATGCTAGGCGTGCTATAGGCTATTTGTTCTATCTCACTACCATTTCAAGATCACTGGCTTGTCTGGGTTAACTCACTTTGAGGACTTTGTGTGTTAGCTCAGTGCTAGTATCGCTGTGTGTTTGTGGAGGTACATGCTGGTTCAGCAGGAAGTCGGTAATAGCGTCCCCTAAGCAGACCTAACCTCCTGCTAGTCTGGTAACCATAACTATTAATCTAACCTAAATTAATAAAAACTGATATTTCAAATAAAAAAAGCACAATTGTTGGTTTGACATTTTTAATATGACACCTGATTTCTGTACATATTTAGCAGCTCAACATGGTCAGTATCTATACATACTACATTGGGTTATCAACAACCTTGGGGCAAACAAGTCTACCACTTTACACTAGCTAAAACTGAATTCTGAAGGAGGTACATGCAAAACCCTCTTAGTGTAAAGACTGGAGGCAGGGACACAGCTAACCCAGTTTGTCCAAAGGCAATAATCTAAAGCTCAAAAAAAAAAAAAAGTTAAAGCTGGAACTTTTGGATTTCTGTCACTATTCTGAACATTCTGTGAAGTTCCAATTATTTCTGCTTGATTGGCAAGTTTTATTGCTTCTAATGTAATTTAGTAAGGCAAAACTTCCATCTTATGCTAGCATTATCTTAATTCCCAAAAGGTCCACGTTGTGATTTTTTTGTCCGGTTCTTTGTGGGGTTTTTTGCAGGACCCTGTGCTGGTATCCTTTGTACACTTTATTTGTACCTCTGGATAAAACCAGGCTAGATCCAGAGTTTCTTATTTAAGGAGGCCATATTTAGTTTTTTGGTATGTTTTTCTTTTACCTAACTGTTGTGATGATCAGTGTCCATACTAAACAATGGCAAAGCTCCAAAACATAAACTGAAAATATGTACAAGAATTCACAAAACCTGTCTCTGTACAGTTTATTCTGAGACTTTCCCAAAGCTCTGAAAAACTTTATCTGGACCATCCCAAAACATTCCTGATAGTCCTACATCCAAATATCAATATCAATCCATAAACAGACTTCCAATTGTGTTCTTATGCACCCAAAGTATGCAGTTGTGCCCACTTAGATTAGCAAGGACAGCTTGGCTCACTGGCAGGCTTACTCATGCTCACCCATCAGAACGGATCGGACTCTGGGTGTGGAAGGGTCTTAAAGAGACATTGGCTAAAAAGAAGTATAATAAAAGCCCATTTAAGAAAAATATGAAGTTTTTGGAAACTGTTTCAGCAGACGTTCAGAAATATAAATCCAACATTCTGCATATTGTGGCGTTTAATAATTACACAAAGAAAATGAGTTCAGGGTCTTTACAAGCTAACAAAAAGTGAGTAGATTCAGTGAATTTTCTCAAGGACACTTTGGTTGGATGCACAGTTGATCACACCTTAATGCCCTTCCATTTATTTCACCTCATAACAAGGCTCAAACATCTGGACTATTCATATTCTCTTTAATTCATAAAGGCAGATTGTTCAGCTTCAATCGCATGTTTGCCCATATGACTTAAACAACTCCTGAAAGATCTCGTCACACAAACCTCAGAAGCAATATGCATTTTTAAAAAATAGTCCAGAAGCTGACAGTGACACTTTGACTGTGCATAGTAGACGGTACACTGTACAAGTGTTGCAGCCTATGTAACTTGTCATATGGTTGCATTTTAGAGCCCTGTTTAACCAGCCCTTCTGTGACCTTTTCAGGAGGCTGACATTTGCTCCAAACTCAAATTCCATTTTCTCAGTATGTGCCAGTGGAAGTGGAAAGCGATCTCATCTCATTGTCACCATCCCGATCACACTTTGCTCCTTTTTGAGTGGCTCTCTGCTAGAGGAGCAGCACGTTTGTTGCGATGGTGGGGGAAGGTTGGCATTAACTCTGGTTCACATGCTGCACAGACAATCACAAACAAACAATTAATCATCAGCATCAGGGCAGAGGCAACAACTTACATGCAGTAGATCCAAAATCGTTTCACTTACGTAGAGGCTTTTCTTTGAAGTAGGAACTCTCCAAACAATCTTTAGCTGTAGCTCTGGATCAGCAAAACAGAAAATAATAAGGAATCTTTAAAAAAGTTTCATTCATCTTCTAGGTAGTGATGGGTGAATGGGACCTAATGAGACTGTGGCTGTGACATTTGAAGGTTTGTGAAACTGAGAGCAGCATTAAAGTCTTAGCATAAAGCGATACAACAACTTGCTGATTGTAATAGATTTAGCTGATTTTAAATTTTGCAAAAACATAATACAGTAAATGAAACACTCTCCCTTAACAGTACAGATAATGAGTGCTAGGTTTCAAGTCCACATTATTGAAAGTGTCAAGTCTGTGAAAGTCAAGGCTAAAGGGGCTAAAATGTTTGAGAGCTTATCAGTTTGCAATTCAGAGTTTGAGAGCAAGCAGACATGGGCTTGTGAGTGCAGAGTCAAATTTCTGTGCACAATCCTGATCGTGTATACACATGATCACATGCTCACTGCTTTGTCTGCTCGCTGTTTTCCTCAGGTGTTTTGTTCTGCTTGCTCAAATCAGCCAGTACACTTAACCATTCTGTTCTCTTTCACCCTCAAATCTGCTCCTACAAAGCCATGTCTTTACACGCAAAAATGCTGACTTACACACCAAGCAGCTTCCATGATTCATGTGTGTGCTGTTAAACCTTTTGGCATCTCTAAATATAAGCTTTGTCCAAGAGGAAACTTTTAAGCCTAAAAGTCCTAAAAGTAGATCAGAAAATTTTATTGATCATGGTGATCAATAAAATATTCAAAACTTAAAACTCAAAAGTTAAAACTTAAAAAAATGAAACTAACATGCCGCAGCCACACAAAGATACAATAAAATCCTAGTCCCTAATACATGAACAGGAGTCTCATTCAGACATTTGATAGCAGTCAGCACAGAGCCTCTGAACCGTTCTGTGTAGGACCTTGGCATCCTAAATCTCACTCATCACACTTCGCAACACCACAAACTGAAGTTTGGTCTGTATTTTTCTTCTGGTACTTTTCTCAGAAATGCTTTTCTCTAATGAATAAGGAGCTGATCCAATAATAGAACCAGCCTCCTTAATTAACTTGTTGGTCGTATTCCTGTCACTGGCAGTGTTACTGTTACTGTTGTTCTCAGAATGGTCTGAGAAAGAGATCCAGTATCCAGTAAGCAGCAGTGAAAATGCCTTGTTGATGCCAGAGGTGAGAGGAGGATGGCCAGACTCGTTCGAGCTAATAGGAAGTCAACAGTAATTCAAATAACCTCTCATTACATTCAAAGTATGCAGAAGAGCATCACTGAACACACAGCAAATGGAACTTTGAAGCAGATGGGCTACAGCAACAGGAAGACCACACCAGTGCCACTCCTGTCAACTAAGAACAGGAAACAGAGGCTACTATTCACAAGAGAACACCAAAGTTGGACAAGAGAAGACTGGTAAAATTGTAAATGGTCTGCACTTATAGACCACTTTTCTACCTATTGGTATTCAAAGTGCTTTACACTGCTTCTCATTCACCGATTTACACTCACACACCAACAACTGCAGGATTGGTGGATGACCGCTCTGCCTCCTGCGCCACAGTCGCTCCGACAAAGAATTCACTGTACTCAAATTGCCTCCAAAGTCACCAATCTCAATCCAATAGAGAACATTTGTTATGTGATGTATTAGGAGATTTACATCATGAATGTGCAGCCAAGACATCTGCAACTCCTTGATGCCATCATGTCAATATGGACCAAAATCTCTAAGGACCGTTTCCAGGACCTAGTTGCATCTATGCCACAAACAATTAAGGCAGCTCTGAAATCAAAATGGGGTCCAACCTAATAAACTAGCCAGTGAGCACATGTAGTTATCACAATAATAGCCAAGTTACTATTGTAACAATAACCAAGCAAGAAAGTACTTGAACTACTTCAGTAACAGCAACAGATCAACAACAAAGCAGAAGACCACCTTGAAATACTGCGTGAATGGTACAGAGTCATTTCCACTGCAACCATCCTCATTCTGCCAACATGACCTGAACTGAGCTTAAGAGTTAAGAGCCTGGTTAAATTTAAGAGTAGAAAAAACTCTGTGTGTGCGTACCTGCGCTGTGGGTTGTACATGAAGAGCAGGTTGAGTAGTCGGTGTCCAGCATCAGACAGCCACGTGAATTTATTCTTCAGGTTGTTGTACGGTTGCTTCCTCAGACTGTACTGACCGATTAGGGGTAATTGAGAGAAACCCTGTAACACACACACAAACAATCCCATATTTAATAGTCTGAATAAGTAGTCTGGATGTCATCCCTCATAAAAGAGTTTTTACTTTGTGCTTAGGATGTACTGAGTGCTAACATCTCACCGGCCAGATGTTCTCATTGGGTGTTCCCAGCAGCTGCACTATAAGGTCCACCTGCTGGATCTCAGATGTTCCAGGCAGCAGAGGTTTATGAGCCAGCAGCTCAGCTAGGATACAGCCGACCGCCCTGCAGAGCAAACATTATGAGGCTCTTAAATGCTCCAGTAATTTCCTGTCAGCACCTAATTTGGCATGGATTGATTTTATATGGATAATAAAACTGTGAAACAGCAGTGATAAAAGGGCATATTGCAGGTTAACAACCATTAAATCAGAAGGTTTAAAATTCATGTAGACACCAGATTTTAAAAAATAGAACGTCCTGAAGCGTGACGCAGCAAAAGGAGGGAGCGGTTGATTTGGTACCAATTGGTACCAATAGAAAATATGGATCACAATTCGCATTTTTTCACTTAAAATGTATATTACAAGGAACAGAGAAGGTTTAGGAAACACCATGAAAGAAATTTAGAGTTGTGGAGTGAGGAGAAGAAACCACAGAGCAAACGCCGCACTCACTTGACAGTGTTGTAAAGTTTACTAGAACATACAGGATTTGTTACATTCTGGCAGCGGTAATTGTACTTGCCCACAACAGAAACAAATGCTCAAATGTCAACTTGTGTCTGCTGTGACCCACATTATCATTTATTAGCAGTGAGAGGGGGAGAGACGCAGGAGCTCAAGAAGAGAGGCAGATTCAGAGAGAAAGGAGTGGATATATCCCAGGCCAAAATAATCTATTGCTATGGTGACTTCTCACAATATAATTCCAATAAAAACGTGGGTAATACACTGCATATTGATGTCAAGTATACAAATTAAACGTAAGCGTAATCCTCTTAGCTCTATCTCTGTCTTAATGAGCAGTGCCATTTTTTACCTTCTGCACACAGCTTCTGCAGGCATAAAAGCTAAACCAGCTCCATTGATCTTCCAGTTAGATCATTGTTTGTTATGCAATTGAATGTGTTTGTAGGAAAAAAAGATGTACTCACAAAAAAATGTTCAAAATCTCTACTTCTCTTTGAATTGCTGTCACAAAACTAGCATCTTGTTTTTAAATGTACATTTACAGGTAACAATATGATTGCATTTTATTTAAAAAAAAATATATATATATAACCAGCAATATGTCCAAATACAATTAATGGAATGACAATACTACCCATGATGGGATTAACCTCCATTGTTGTCCAAAAACTATGAAAAACCCATCAGCCAGATACACCACTCTACTGGATGAATAATTTCTTTATTTCAAAACCAGTGACCTTACTATTTTTAACAAGCACTTCATTTTATTGTATTTTTTGTCAGTGAAATGTGCATGTGCAACATTTACGGTAGAATTAAAGAGACTCCAACAAGTGTGGACAGTGTTTATAAGGGTCTTGGAATGGAGAAATACAAAAGTGTGTCTATTTTTTTTAATAGTTTTTGGAAAACAACAGAGGTCTATGACATCAACAAACAAGCAAATTCAGACTGATTAATGAAGACACAAATAGGGCCTCACCACATGTCTAGAGCTGTCGTCTGTGTCTTGGTCCCTAAGAGGAGCTCTGGAGCTCTGTACCTACAGACAGCAGAGAGGGAAAAGGAGCACATACTATGTCAGAGCCAGCCAAGCTTGCAGCAATGGAGCTACTGAATGAGGATTACAGAGAGGGATTAAAAGGAAGAGTTTCCACTGAGACTGCAACACACACAAACACAAGATAAGCAAGTGTTTACTGCATAATATGCCACACACACACACACACACACACAGATTCAAATTTGAGACGCACGATATCACTCACCATAGTGTAACCACTCTAGGGGTCATGGGCTGCTGTGGGATGCCGTACATTCTGGCCAGCCCAAAATCAGCTATGTACAGAGGGACAAAAAAACACATTCATACAAATACTACCACCACTAATAACTGATTTTTCACATGACTTTTTATACATTTTGTATTGTTAATTTCAGTTCCATCACTTTTTTTGCTTTTTAAAATGATTGGTGTTTTTCATTTCTGGAGTCGATAATAATAAGACAAGGTTTCCTTTTTGTACATGTGATAAACTCATACATCAATACATTTCCTTGTTGCTGTATATTATAAGGCCTTTTGAGGTACCTTACATGAGTATTCCAAATTAAAATTTGTTTTACTCTCCAACTTTTATTTGGCCACTGTGGTTGCTAGTTACTTTTTAACTAAACATTGGTTAAGATAAGTATGACGCAATTCTAAGATTTAAAACTTTACCAGCTGCAACATTAAAGTGATGTACACTTTAATCTGATAATAGAACTTACAACACAAAAAGTAAAGGGGTCTGAATACTTTCCAAAGTTATCATTCAGCTGACTTTACTTTAAGGAATGGTTTGAGTTTTTTCAAGGTGGTCGTTGGCCGTACTACAACTAGTACTACTACTAGTTCCTTTCTTGTGCATTTGGAACCTAGGACTTTTTTCCTATCCCTTAATTTTGAGGTTACGTTTTGATGAGTAGATTTAATAACTGGATTATTTTTGCAGTTTGTAGTTTTGGGACAGGGTGCGACTGTGGTGCAGAAGGTGGCGTCCAGGGTTGTTGGTTCGATCCCCAGGTTCTCCTGTCACATAACGAAGTGTCCTTGAACTGCTTTTCTACCTATTGGTACTCAAAACACTGCTTCTCATTCACCCAATATCACTCACAATACAACAGGGGAGCTGCTATGCAGTTGGCCAATGCTCACCGGGAGCAACTAGATTGGGGTTCAGGGTCTTGCTAAAGCACACTTCAACATTTGACTGGAGGAGCCGGGGATCAAACCAGCAACTGGGGGATTGGTGGGCAACCGCTTCATCTCCTGCGCCACAGTCGCCCCAAAAAGGGATGACATGGTCAGGGCTGTGGCATTTATACAATACTCAATTGGTATTTAGGAGCCAAAAGTGTGCCAAGAAAATATTACCTACACCATTACACCACCACCAGCCTGAACCGTTGATACAAGGCAGGATCAATCCATGCTGTAAGCAGTTCCTGAAATACAGATCCGCCTGTCTGGCACTCACAACCATGCCACCTTAAAAGTCACTCTTAATGTATTGAATTCCTTCCATGTGATTGGCTGATTAGATATTTGTGTTAACAAGCATTTAAATAAATTTACCTAATAAAGTGGTCAGTAAGTGCACCCGTGGCTCAGCTTTGTGGTTATTTAGCAGTAGTGAGTACAAATTGTTTTAACAACGGCTGAAAAAAAGCCTGAACCATTCCTGTAAGTAACATTTTATCAGCAAAACTTGTAACAGTACTTCTACACTGTAGTATTTACCTTTACTTTTGTCTGTATCAAACAGAAAAAAAAAAAAAACTAAAGGTAGTCATTGTCAGAGAGAGGCCAAAGGTCAGTGCTGCCAGAGGCAGTAATAGTAACAGTGATGACTCACCGATCTTCACACAGCCTTTGTCTGTCATCAACAGATTGGACACCTTCAGGTCCCTGAATATAGGATTAATGATGACAGTGAGCTGTCTCTGAGAGCTACAGTGCTTTCAGTACTTTCCACTTGTCAGGCATTTATAGAGATGAACACAAAACTGATGGAGCTTTAGGGGATCTGCCAGGAAAAATGGGATAAACTGCCCAAAGTGCCCATTGTTTCCCTGTCCCTGTTTTTTCTATTGTAAAATGCACTAGCAGTCACCTTTTCTTAGTAAAACATGATCTGTGTCATTAAAAGTTAATCCACTGGTGAATATTCATTTTCTAAGTAAGAAGAGACCCAACCCATAACTTTTATAAAAATCCGATAATAATGCAACTGTTGTTGGTTAGGAATAAGAAAAAAAGTTAAAACACAAAGTGGGGGTCACAGCCTTTTTTTGTTTTCTGAGAGCAGGGAAAAGTGTATTGGGAAAAGTTGGACTGACCTGTGTATGATAAAGTTGTGGTGGAGATATTCCAATCCTCTGAGCAGCTGAAGGACAATACACTTCACCTGGAGAAATAAAGAAAAAAATGAAGTCCATGTAAACTAAAACTACATTCAGACCAAATAAGAATATATATAGTTGATATTTACATCAACTTTCACACAATTGTTTCATCCACTAACATTGTAAAGCATTATCAAAAAGTTGCAGTGGTTGTGTCCACTGTCCACCAAGGTTAGGAACCAATGGTGACGGTTTTGTAATTACAGCAGTCCTGTGGAAAAAACAAAATCATAGTAAACAGTTTTAGGGACATTACTGCGCCCTACCTGAGCCTCAGAGAAGGGTGTCTGCATGTTTTCCAGCAGACTGGCCAGGTCCTGTTCACAGTAACACATCACCAGAAACAGACTGAATGGGAAACAAAGAGAATTACAGAAACAAATCATTACATTTTAAGAGGGGATGTGTGATGGGAAGCAAAAAAAGAAAAAAAATTCTAATTCCAGGTCATATTTTATTTATTTTGTTATGCATTTCATTAACTCTCTACCAGCACTCTGTACAATTACACTCCTGAATGGTTACATTGCTTCCAGATAGATGTGGAATAACGTCTTGCTGTAGAAACTGATTTTATTGGCGGTGAATTAACTGATCTGTATCTGCCACAAAACCTTTCCCAAACTGTTCTACTGCAAGTTACTGCAAAAAAATCTTAGCATAGCCAAAAATAGCAGCACCATTGCTACTCTGTCAGAAAATGCAACCCTTTTCTCAGACAATTGTTCCAGTTGCAAATGTTTTGGCATTCTGTGCTTATTGTTTTTGTTTCGTGCACTGGAACAACAAAAAAAACTGAGAAGAACAGTCAAACTTGATAAAAATTCACACAGAACTCAGAAATGGACTGGACAAAATTATTGGCAACTGGTCGAAATTGTAAGAAATAATTGCTTTTTAAACATGTGATGCTCCTGTAATTTGTTTTTAGACACACCTGTGGCAATGAACAGGTGTATAGTAATCACACTTGCATCCAGTTAAAATAGAGAAAAGTTGACTCAACCTTTGTGTTGTGTGTCAAACTGAGCATGGAGAAAAGAAAAAAGTGTAAAGAGGTGTCTGTGGATTTGAGAGAAGAAATTGTGGAAAAACATGGACAATCTCAAGGTTACAAGTCCATCTCCAGAGATCTTAATGTTTCCACTGTGCGCAATATCATTAAGAGGATTACCCATGGCACTGTAGCTAACCTCCCTGGACGTGGACGGAAGAGCAAAGTTAATGAAGTTACAGGGAAGGATTGTTTGAATGGTGGATTAAGAACCCAGATTAACTTCCACAAACAAATTCAAGCTGATCTGCAGACACACAAAATCCTAATGAAAAGGGACGCTCTGGTAGGAGACCCAGGATGACATCACTGCTAATACAAAGGCATAAAAAAACAAGACTGGAGTTTTGCCAAAACTTATGAGACAAAACCACAGTCCTTCTGGGAGAACATACTGTGGACAGATGAGACAAAAGCAGAGCTTTTTGGTAGAGGACATCTTGACACTGTTTACATAGAAAAAGGAAATGAGGCCTTCAAAGAAAAGAACACAGTCCCTACAGTCAAACATGGTGGAGGTTCAAAGATGTTTTGGGGTTGCTTTGCTGTTTCTGGCACTGGATGCCTTGACTGTGTTAATGGTATCAGGAAATCCGATGATTACCAAAGAATTTTGGGGCGCAACGAAAGTGCCAAAAAGCTGCATCTCCACCAGAGGTCATGGGTTTTCCAGCAGGACAAAGACCCGAAACTCAGAAATGGTTACAAACAAAGTACTTGAGATTTCTGAAATGGTCATCAATGAGTCCAGATCTGAATCCCACACCTGTGGAGAGATCTCACAGCAGTTAGAAGTAAATGGTCTAAATGGTCTGCACTTATATATCGCTTCTCTACCTATTGGCACTCAAAGTGCTTTACACTGCTTCTTATTCACCCATTCACACTCACAATCACACGCACACTCATACACTGATGGGGGAGCTGCTATAGATTTGACTTTTCTTCTATGTTTTTTTGTTTTGTTCCAGTGCAAACAAAACAAAATAAATGTAAATACCAAAACATTTGCAACTGCAAATATGTTCTGAAAGAAGGGTTGCATTTTCTGACAGAATTGCATGGGTGCCAATATTTTTGGCACAGCAATAACTGTATATTGTTATCGGTATATACATTTTGCTATATTGCACAGCCCTGTGACCAATATCAAAATATTTACTGTGATAAGACTTTTTTCCCCTCATCACCCATTATCACCATAATGCAGTTTGTGTGTATGTGTGTACTACCTCTCTAGCTGGCTGCCTACAACCACTTCTTTCAGCTCCACTATGTTGGGATGTCTCAGCCTCAGCAGCAGGGTGATCTCTCTCAGGCTACTGATGGGGATTCCTGTCAGGTGAAAAGCAGGGCATCAGCAGGTTTTAAAACATCTAATCACTGAAACAGTGAGTGGCTGGACACTCACTGTTTCAGTGATCAATTAATCAATTACTAAAAAAACAAAACGATGCCTAATATCAAAGTTAAAATGAAAATTGAAGTGATTGATTTAATGCTTGTACATGAATCACCGTCTCACCATCTTTTTCCTTGTCCATCCGGACTTTCTTCAGTGCTACAATCTCATCTGACTTGGTATCACGGGCTCGGTCTTTGGTTAGAGAAAGAAAACTGTTTATTTACTGTGCAGGTAGACCAGCGTTTCCTAGTACAGCTAAAACACACTAGGTTATCAAAATGAATGACTTACAGACAATGCCATAAGTTCCTTCTCCTATTCGGTTAAGTTTTTCAAACTCTCGTACACTTCTGCAGCTCCCAAACTGAAAAAAAGAGTGAAACGATCAGCAAAAAAAAAATTTCACTCCTTAGCTTCATGGATCATGTTCTTAAACAGCATTTTTAACAAGTTTTAAACACACAAGATAAAAACGTAAGCATAAACTGTGGATGCCGGGGCAGACACTAGGGAGTGGGACAACTTAAACAACATCAACATGGCTGTTGATGTGTTCAAGTTTATTTCCATGAACATTTGCAGAAGCTGGAATAAGATGAAAGCCAATAAGTGATCAATAATGGGGTATAAAAATCAAACCAAACAGGGTCAGTAAGAAGAACTGGCTCACAGGGGGATTTCCCATGGCCTAAATGGAAAAAAACTCTGGTGGTACAAGATTTTGATCACTATTGCAATTAACTTTATGCCTGATGGGGAGGATGGCGCAGAGGATTTACATTTCGATTTACTGCCTGAGAAAAAAAAGACAAAACGACTGAAGGGTACAGGCTTTAATTTCACTGTGACCGGCAACGGACACAGCAAAGACGCCTCAATAAGTATGTATACACAGTAAGTACACAATAAGTACACATAAGCACAGGTAGCTCACTGATGGATGAAATGCCATATTCCTTTCACAAATCCGCTTCATTTGTTTTGTACTCAGATTGTGGAAACAGTGATTCCTGCTGTTATACGCAATGTCATTTTGTTCAAATACACGCCGAATTTTTCATTTTTTAATGGACGGTTTATATTAGTAAAAAGTGTCCACTTGCGCTCTTTGACTCATGTGTCAGTGCTAATACGAAAGATGTCATTTTAAAAAGTCGAGTTAGGTTTTCCTCCTACTTAGCTAACTAACGCTCTCACCCGGTAATTTCGAGGCACTGTGAATGTTTTATTGTTCTTGACGGACTTCAGCCTTATAGGATCAGATTCTTCCTCTCCTACGCTGTCCATGTTTTCGTCGTTTGTCCTTTTCAGCTTCAGAAGAATATCGTTGCTTATAGCTTCAGCTCCTCCAACAGCTGCTCAGAGTTCGATGGGCGCCGCCATTGTGTTTAGTTTGTGGCCAACAGCGGGACAACAAAGAGCTTTCCCGGAGTTGGCGCACTTCAATAATCCATCCTTAGACGACCTGAGAGTCTGTTACAAAACAAAAATATATGTTAATTTTTTAAACCTTTTTGGGGCAGTTACATTGCACTGCATAGCGAATGTACGGGACATTTAAGGGGATTTATAGTTGTCTTAAAGTTTTCTAGACCCCAAACATTTTGAGACAGTACACCTGATCACAATAGTCATTGCTCTTTTTAATACAGACCTGTTAGAGATCCCTATTAAAGTGATGGGGCCAAAAGACACAGCTCCCCATGTGTGCAAAAATGAAAAGATAAAAGGCTTTTGTGAAAACTATAAAAGGCTTTCAACCATCCAAATCCAACCATCCACTTGACTTGACTTGACTTGACTTGACAAATTGGTCACATTAAAGGATATCTTTTAAAGGTGCAGCCTTTTAATAAAAAATTCTCTCTTTTTGGTACTTTTCTCCTACTACAACTCAAGAGGAAAAACAAAAATGTTTAATGTCTTTTATACTTAAAAGACCAACTTTTAAGTAAGACCAACACACTGAAAAGGCTTTTAAAAAGTGCTTTCTTAGTTGCCAGCATTATCAGGAGGAATTAAAACATCTTCCAGTGTCCAGTGTCCAAATAGTCACCTGGCTGTTGTTTTAAAACAGACCTAACAAATTAAAAACTTGTCCTTTAAGGCCTCTGATAATTGGCTTTAGGAGGTTGAGTGGGATCCTTGGGTATTATAGCTTAATCCTGATTCGTGCACTGTCTGGTGTGAGATCATCTTTTTCCAAATGAGACCCACTGAAAAGCCAAAGGCAGCAACAATAAAATACAGAAATCTATCATGGGAAATAACCTCAACTGTTCTATCTTTAGCATAAAACATATTGTCCCTGTGGAGTAATTTTGTTGAGTCGAAGATTAATAAAAGAGAGTTTAGTCATTTGAAGGAGTTCTCCAACAATGTAGAATAATGCTAGACATTCACATTACACTAATTTCTGAAATAAAAAGTATGGTCAAAATAACAGAGGATTAGTTTCTAGTCCTGTCATTGTTAGATCTGTACAAATCACTCCACGCAGTTTGTAATACTGCTAAAAATTTGTAATTTCAAAGCTCAAGCCTAAATAATCTAGATGACACCATCATGGTTATTTGAACACCTTCCACATCTGGTCCTAGTGGTGGAAAATCTGATCGACTGATCGGACCAAAGTTTTACGCACATTTTTAAGTCACCGCCTGGTCACTATCTTCTTCCCCACAACAAATGGTAAGGAACCCGGCCTCCGCTCTTTGATAGCATCAGCTATAGTAATGGTGGACGGTGAGGCATAGAGGTCTTCTCGAGATGGAGCCGTGATGAGGATGGTGGGTAAATGTGGGGAGGAGTTGGCTGGATCTGATTCAGGTATGGACTGTGATGAGGGTGGTCTCTCTGTAACTGCAAAAGGACAAAATGACTGAAGTGTCTCATCTACAAACTGATTTACATCAGTTAGTTACATAAAGAATGTGTCCCTGTACCTCCCCCTAAAACACCCTTTTTATTATTTAGGCAAAAACAAACCAGCCAACACATCCACAAAATGAAAAAATACAAAACTAAATATACAACAAAACAAATGACATATTGACAATTACCACTTTTTAGCAATAATTATTTAAGGCTTACGATAATTTCTATCATTATTTAAATTTTCTATATACTGTTCTAAGAAAGGGGGTACTGTCTAAAAAATACCCCAAACCAGGGATTCTTAATCCTTAATGTTTACTGACCTGCTTGTTTTCCAAGTATGCCTGATTACCCGGATCAGGTAAGTTTAGTAAATCAGAAGCTGGAAGATACCATGTTAGAAGAGGACGAGATAAAACAAACTGGTATTTTTAACTAAATTAACTGTAGGTTATCAGCAGTGAGTAGGGGAATGATAGTTGGAATGCAGGAAGGCCAGGGGTCCTTAAATACTAGGGCTGGGAACCACTGCTCTAAATTGCTTAATATTGATTCAGCTTTTAAATGAACAAATAAATCACTTTTTACCCAACAAAATATAAACCTCCCTCCAAAAAGCAGAAACAGTATGCAAAGCCACAACAATTAAGATGTTGATTCAGACAACATTCATGTCTCAATATATTTTTTAAACATTTTCGTAGCAGACAAAAATATATAAAATAGAAACGAATCTCATAGACATATGCACCATTTCATATATTAAGCCAAGACCTTGTCACAGTATAGTTTTGTATTTCCAGTTTGTAGTTACTCGAGATGTGCAGATACTGTAAGTTTAAGCAGAGGATATCGGCATATTTATTAATAAAGTAGCTAGTACTTGATATATTGCCTATGATCATGTTTTATCCTATGAAGTGTTTTACCCACACTCACAAACCAGTTTTTCCAGCTATTTAAGTTCCTGTACTAAATTTAGTCCTCTCATTGGCCTGCAACTGATCTGTACGTCAGGTAAATGAGCTGATTACCAGCAGTGTGTGTGGGTGTGTGTGCGCTTAGATATGTAGTAGTGTTTCAGTTTGCTATCAACAGCAACAACAATTCCTAATAGGATTGGGCTAATTTCTTAAGCGTGTCAGGGCTGTGCCAGCATCATATTAGTATTTCACAGAAGAATAATGATCATTGTACATAATGATCAACAATAATCAGATATCTTCATTTTCACTTCATTTTTTCAATGTAAATGCTCCAGACATGTTTACAGTGTGTTTACAGTGTGAAAACAACTGAAGGATTTACCGCATCATCATAGAGAGGGTTTAGAGTACCAATAACTGTGTGGCTCAGTTCTACAATAATAAAGATGGGGCTCATCCATTATATATCAGCTGAACATCATATTATGATTGTGTTGGGACGTTAAACTCATTCTAATGCTCAGACCTGCATAGATCATACCTTATTAAAGAACTCATTACTCCTGAGCAGCAAGACAGTGTACACAAACATACTCCTCTTTCCTCCTCCACTTACCTCACAAAACTCCTCACTCTGCAGACCAACTCTAAAACAAAACTCAAAACAATGCAACAAGGGGCTTTGAGGATGCTGCTCCCCATCTGTGGAACACCTTGCCAGTCCACTTCTTTTTTTTTTTTTAAAAACGACTCAAAGCCTTCCTTTTTAAAAAGCATATTTTAGCTAGACTGTTTTCTTAGATGTTTTTAGATTATCTCCCTTGTAGCACTTTGAGATTTGCTTCAAATGTAAAGTGCATTATAATTAAAATCTATTATTATTATTATTCCTCTCTACAGTCAATGTAAAGAAAGTCTGTATCTGCTTTGCATTTTAGGAAAATACAATCAAGATATTCTAAAAGTTAAAGCAGCAGTCCTAAAATCCAGTCTGTAGAAGTCTTACCAACTAGCCCATTATGTCTCTAGTGCTGTATACTTTTGAGATTGAGATCATTTGAGGTGTTGTGTACTTACCTGAATTTTCCCTCTGACTTGCTCCAGACCCCATTAGGCTTCAGTCAGCTGTACATGGTACTCACATATTGTGATCAGCCCAGTCTATAGCACATTTAGAAGCTTCATTTAATATCAGTGGTACTGTGCTGTGTCTGAGGCTACTGCTGTGTCCAGTCTCCTTCAACCTGTCGCTGCCAACCCCCTACTTTTCTCTTGTTACTTGCTCTGTCTGGCTGACAAGCACTAATCCTTCACGGCTACTCCCAGCAGTAATAAGGGAAAGTGGACTGAAAGAGCAAGTAAGGCTTATATGAACTCAAACACATATAATAGATATGTCAATGTTGCTGGATGACAGTTAAGTAGTAACCACAATTATCCCTAAAGTGGAATAAATAAAAGTGCTGTTTGACAATTATCACATTATTAGTTATTAATCTTAATTATCTAATAATTTATCTAATTAATCTAATATTAATTTTAGGACCATTAAATACTGTTCCACTTTATTATTATTATTATTATTATTATTATTATTATTATTATTATTATTATTATTATTATTATTATTATTATTATTATTATTATTATTATTATTATTAAATTGTTGGTAACATTCACAACTCATACTCATCAGCCCAAAGATTTCCACTGGGTCATTGTTGGTTCCTTGTTTTCAGGCCCAAGCAATTCTCTTATTATCTGCCTGCCTCACTACGGGTTTTTTTGGAGCAGTTTGAACATGAAAGCCTAATTCACTAAGTCTGCCTTGAACTGCTGATGATAAGGTATGTGAGACTTCAATGAATTTATCCTCTGCAGCAGAGTCTTGTTCTTCATTGTGTGATTTTTCTAATGATTATGGACTTTACTTTTCTCCTCACTTACTTGGGCCTAATATGGACAAATTTGTTGGCAGACAAGCCAAGTTCCCAACACTACTTCGGTACAACTGGGTACAACTGCTGATCTCAAACATAAGTGGAAATTTCATCAGTTAACTTGACAAGACACACCTGTTGATTGAAAACAATTCCTGGTGATGATCTAATTATTTATTTTTTTATTTTTGTCCTTTCGGCTTATCCCGTGAGTTTGGGGTCACCACAGCTGATTTTGTAACATTAAAAAAAAACTTTAAACAAAATACACATTGAGAAAAAACACTATTGAGAAGGTTTTCAAATATGCACAAGATGCAAAGTGAATTGAATGTTTGAGTTAGGAACAATTCTGTGAGAATTTAATGTCATAAAATTCTCCTGTCAGTACCATAAATATAGTGGTATAATAATAATACTGTATTATAGCGCTCATAGTTTTTCAACTAAAAAGATATTTAATATACTGAAATTAGTAGGATGTGTATTACAAGGGGGGCCAAGTGGCTTGCATCGGGTTGGGATGCAGAAGGCTGGGGGATCGAATCCCACACCACCAGGTGTGGCTACCCAGGCAGGAAGGTCATCCGGCATAGAAAACTTATGCCACATTAACTTGTGGAGCATGTTCTGCTGTGGCGACCCCTGAAGGAACAAGCCAAAAGCTGTCGATCTAGTAGGATGTGTATTACTAGTCGTATATATGTACTGCCTAAAATGAAATCATAAGAAGCAAGTTAAAAATTGGCAATGTTGCCCTTTTAAAAACTTTTTTTTTTACATTAGCAAAATGCAAGGCAATACTGTACCTCATCAAGTTCCACTCCAAAACCTACAGATGTGTAAAGGCTTTCTGACAGTTGTTCACACCCATCCTGCTCCTCTGTAATGTCGTTGATCAGGGCATTCACCTTGTTAACAATAACTCTGAAATCATCTGGATTGAAACTCTTTATAGACTTAATATACTAAATAGACTAATATAGACTAAATATCAAAAGCTTTCACATGTTCATGTGTCATTAATTGATTAATTGATTATTCTTCCGACTTACTTGCGTTCATGGTACCTCACAGCCTTAACAGCACAGTCAATGTTCTTGAGTAAGGTCAGATAGGAGCATGTATAACTTAACATAGTAAAAAAAGAAATACACTGATTAAGATTTTAAGCCAGGAACAGCACAATGGTCATGCAGATACAATGCGTATAAAACTTGATCTCAGAGTATCAGTAAAAAAATTTAACACAACACTAGCACTCTGGTTGCTATTTTTGGTCTGACAGTGTAGCTTTCCCTTTAATACTGTAACGTTATTTTCCACTACTGACCCAGTTTTTTTGCATTGATGTTGTTTTTAAATTAACTAATATACTGAATACCAGTCATGTTTATGTTTCACAGTTTTGACCAGTCCATGCCAGTTCATAATTATTCTGTTTAATTATTCTGTTTAATTATTCATAATTAAACAGTTAGCAGCATAAATATCTGGGTGGCACAGGTTGTTAGCTAACATGCTAGCTTGATAACTAGCTTGCGTTAGCTTAGCCAAGTTGTCACACAACACTAACTCACTTGGTTACTTGTATATGTTTAAGTTTATTAAAGACGGCACAACAAATACACCATTTTCTAATAGAATATCCCAGCTCTTCTGTTTTTCAGACAGTTTTTCTTGGCTAACACTAGCTCCTTGTCAATCTTTCTCTCCAATAACTCTTCCTTCTTAAACAGCAATTCTTCTACTGCAGGAAGCTTCTTGGTGTCCTCTTGCAGACGCAGCTTTCTTCTCACCACTCTTCTTGCAGCAAAGATTTTAACAAACAAAACATATCTGTGATGCTAATGCAGACTAACATGACGCGACTCTGTCAGAACACAGCTACCTGTCACATGGGAACCCATTTCCAAAAGAAAACCTTTTGCAAGAATCTGTTCTATCTTGGTAATTTGTTTTTCACACAACGCAGGGTATGGATCAATGATGATAATGGATCAAGTGTGAACAAATTAACCCATATTCACCTATATATTTAATGTTATTTAAAAAGAACCCTTACTGAAGCATGCAATGTAATTTAATTTTTGTTTATGTTGTGCATTTTAAGGTTAATTGGATTAAGATATGTATGCCTATAGGTGTAATGACGTTGTCGTTAGTGACATCTTATGGCTTTGATGTTTGCCCTTGTAGTTTATAGTATAGATAGTTGTCAAGGAAATAATGCATATAATGGTTTGTCACAAGACAGCTCTGTTCAGCTCAGCTATTGAAAGGAACAGACGTTATCAACTAAGTTGAGATACGTGTAATACAGTAAATGTTCAATGTTCGATCTCTGGAGTTACTAATTGTTGGACCATCAGATACGAGTGAGATCGCCTCTACAACTAGAACTTATTAAACTAAGACTAATCGAAAACTGGTGACGTAATATCACTTTATTTCATTGGGTGGCGCTACGAATGATGCAATACACAAAAACAGAGAGAAACAAGCAAGAAGAAGAAAAATCTGGTCACGTGACTAACCCGTTGACCAGGAAGTGCAGTCTCAGAGACATCAAAACAAATCGAGACAAGGCTGTTACAAAGCTGAAAAACATTCTTTCGTTATTACCTGAGATTATATTCGTCTCGACATGGATGGTGTGTAGAACCTTTTGTGTTTTACTGTACTTATTGGACTTTGCTGCTGTTTGTGTTTATCACACCAGTGTTTTTACAGCTAACACTCGTGTAGCTTGTTAGCTTGGGTGGGTCGTCAGTGAACGTCAGGCTAACTGTCAGGTTAGCTTCGAGACCTGTTGTTTTCTGTCTATTCGTTTAAACTTTAAATTCCTCCATAGTTGCCGACACTCAATATTAACGTGTTTTTCGGTTTTATGTAACAAGTCTGAACGATGCCTGCTGCTGAATATTTTTAACCACATTTTATGTTAAGGCAGGAATATTTTTTTCCATTCAAAATGTCATCAGAGTAGATTGATTCGACAGACGGGGGCTCTTGTTTAGATTTAGACACGTTTTAGCTTCAATGAAAGACACAGTAACTTATCGCACCAGAGTTTTTTCTTTTTTCAGCGCGTTTTTAAATAGATTACTTCCACTTTATTTGCCATATAATACATTTGCAGTATTAAAATAAAACATACAGAAACTGCAAAATGTAGTGTTTTGATGATTTCCCATTAGTGGATATGCGTAACCACCTTACCACTAAACAGAATTCTTTGGTTAATGTTTTAGTTGTTTATATGTTGTTGGTGTATTGGTTCCAACGGCATATCATTTTTATAAATTCGTACAATACAACAATTGTTACTTTTCTAGGTTCTAATTTTTAGATAATTCTTGTGCAGTGAAAAC
Organism: Channa argus; assembly: GCF_033026475.1. Taxonomy (NCBI): domain Eukaryota; kingdom Metazoa; phylum Chordata; class Actinopteri; order Anabantiformes; family Channidae; genus Channa; species Channa argus. The sequence continues at coordinate 27,460,881 of NC_090200.1, forward strand.
CGATCTGCTGCTCCCACAAAATCACAAGTTATGAGAAGGCTCTGCTTGTGTCAGGGTTAAGTACAGAGATGGGAAGAATTAATTATTTAGATCTTCTTATAACGTTTTTCAGTTATTGCTGGAAATAACCACAAATATGGAGTTGGTCAGAAGTAAAGGATATCTATACACATTTTACTTTTTCACTCTGTTGCTATTATAGCTGTGTATCCTTTGCAAGTGAAAGTGTGCTCACTTTAAGAAAGCTTTTTATCAGTTTTCCATCCGTTTCAGACATTCAAATCCAGTGTCACCAAACACTGTATTTCTAATAGAATATTGTAATAATTTACAATGTATATTTTAAACTTCTAACTCTCTCACTGTTGCTCCACAGACACGCTCTTCCAATTAAAGGTGTGTACTTAGAAAATAACTGGTCTTAGTCTGCTTGATAAAAGAAATATTTTATTGTTTATATATAAAAAAAAATTATTTATTAGTTTAACTTATATTTTTATTCTTTTTGTTTACAGTTTACATCAAAACAGCTTGAGAGACTGGCCAAAAAGGCAGAGAAGGAATCTGAAAAGGAGCAGGCCAAGGTCAAGAAGGTAAGCAAACTGACTTTAGACCAAACCACTGGGGCGTTGTGCTGAGTGGTTAGAATGCAACATGTTTTGCATCCTCATGATGTGAGGTCTTAGTATATTCTGCTCTGTTGTGTTGCGTCTTCAACTGACATATAATGCATAAGTTACAATCTTATGTAGTTGGAGAAAGATATTTATCTAAGTAACCTGTTACTTTTTAACATTATCACTTTGTACCATTCCATTCTTCTGATTACGCCTTTTTATTTTATACAGAATAACTGATTTTGCCAACTGATTTTTGAAATTAAAAGACTAAAAACCTTGTTACCAACTGGTTAGAGAATTAATGTAATACAATTTTATTACATATAAAATGCTGTTATCAGTGTAATGTACCACACTCTACCAGTTTCTGCAGGGGGCAGTACAGCTTCAACATTGAATAAATTGTTCCTTGGTGGATTCGGAAAACTCATGCGTCACTGTTTTGTTATTGGGTAATTAATTTAGGGGTAGATATTTCTGCTGTATAGTCATTGGGCAACTCGGTTTTGTTTTGTTTTTTTAATGCAGAAAAGATATTAACATGGTTCTTATAGAGCAGTTGGGAACTAATACAGCTAATGCCTCATTATCTCACTGGCCAGAGATATTTCCCTGTTGAGTCATTATAGTCTTCTCTCCTAATATTCAGTTGAACAGCTCACGACTAGAAATATACGTATGTGTACACAAACATTGAAAATTATGCCAAATGAGGTATACTAAAGTCCTTTTGATGGTAACAGTGTCACTTTTTCCATCACCAGGCTTTGCAGCAGAAAAATGTGGAATGTGCCCGAGTGTATGCAGAGAATGCCATCCGGAAGAAAAATGAAGGTCTTAATTGGCTGCGCATGGCGTCCCGAGTCGACGCTGTGGCCTCTAAAGTCCAGACTGCTGTCACCATGAAGGGAGTAAGTTACTGTCTTCACTTATACACACACCATAAAGAGTACACATTCATGCATAACAGCGCCATTATAAAGGAACTATTTTCATGCTTTTTTTTTGAGATGATGATTTTGTATATATTAAATTTTTTCAAAATGACCTGAATAAAGCATTGATGTATCACATTGTTTTCATCAGGTGACCAAAAACATGGCTCAGGTGACCAAATCTTTGGACAAAGCTCTAAATTCTATGGACCTCCAGAAAGTTTCTGCGGTCATGGATAAATTTGAAAGTCAAGTACAAAACCTTGATGTCCACACCTCGGTGAGTAACTGCAGACTGTGTATTTGTACTTGTAATACTTGTATTTACATACAGTGCTTCAAAGTGTTAGGTTGGTTTCAAAATTAATTATGTTTAGATATTCTGTTGATGCCACAATCCAGTTATGCCACAGTTTGTATGCAAAATTTCTTCAGTTCTTCATTCTCTCCACTCGATTTTCTTTCTTTTTTCCTTTCTTTTTTTTTTCTTACTTGCATTCAATCCAACCTTCTCTCTCTTATATCAGGTGATGGAGGACTCCATGAGCTCAGCAATGACACTGACCACGCCTCAAGAGCAAGTGGATGACCTGATCCACCAAATTGCAGAGCAGAATGGCCTGGAGGTGATGGACAAGCTCAGCCAGCTGCCAGCAGGGGCCACTTCAGTGGCTGCAGAAAGCTCACGGAGCCAAGACAAGGAGGAACAGCTGTCTCGACGGTAAAGTTTGCTGATTGTGCTTGATACAAAGCAGTATGTGTCATCCCATAACTACAACATTACTGGTTGGAAGTGCCATCTGTGTGTGTGGCATTTGTGCTTGTGAATCTTCACCTAGTACAGCTCTTTTCATGCTCCAGTGCAGGCTAACGAGCAGGACATGAACAGGCAGTTTAGCAGTTGCATGATCATGAGATCAGAAAATTAGATTACACAGCCTACTAACAAAAAACACTACCATGGTGGTTGCAAAGTCATGAGTGATGAGAACTTGTTTGTAAAAGACATCAAACTTATCTTTAGAAATTGTGCAGTGCATTTTTTGTCTCTGGTCAACCAACATTCAACCAGATACTAGCATTATATGTTAGCAATAAGCTAAAATCTGTCTTGCCCACAATGGCCTGACTGAGACAGTTAAACAATGTAGCAAAACCATAGTTATATGACATAGTTATATTGTCTCTGATTATATATAATAATATAATATATATATAAAATATATTCATACTATCAACCAACTAAAGCATTTATTCACATCTGAGTTCAAATTATGTCATTTGATTCATTTTAAAATATGAGTTGAAAGTGCTGTCTGAACCTTTTATGTCAAATCAAAAAATTGTATTCACTATTCCAACCCAACCAAATGTTATCTTTACTGACTATTACATGTTGTTTTTTCTTAGTTTAGCTTTCATTTGTTATTTAATGAGCTACTTAAGGTAGCTGTTTGAACTAACACATTATATTTCATCTTAATTAATTGATCATTTGTTTTTCATATTTAAATATTTTACTGATTGAACATTTTGAGACTTTGTTAAACATTCATTTCAACAAATCAAATGTGTATATTAATTAACAATTTATTTATGTAAGTATGTGTGTGTTTATTTATTTATTGTGTAACTTAAGTTGATGCAATAATTTGCAAGTCATTTGAAACAGGACAGTTTTTCAATGCACGTCAGTCAATTTTCAATGAGCTCGGGTTCAGAGAAAGCAGCAGTGTTTCTGGATCTAGGTCATATGTAGTTGTTTGTAGTTTGAACTTTCATTGTTCAAGTAATTTTATGTGTCACTCGACCAATGAAGCGATTCCCAGTACAGAATTATGTCAGTTTTTAAATGTTGTGCTGTCCAAGGGCCTGAAGATTATGGCCATAAACTATTGGTTTTTACTATGGTTCCTTGCACTCAGAGATTTATCTGGATTGTCTGAATGTTTAATGATAGTATGAACTGAAGGAATTCCCAAATTCTTTGCAATGTTTGTTGAGAAACTTTATTTAAGGCCTTGCAAACATACTCTGTCACAGAGTGAAAAACCTCACCACATCCTTATTTTCGTTAAACTCCTCTTCTCTGAAATGCTCTTATTTCTTTTTTAAATACCCAAACAATGTAGCAAAACCATAGTTATATGACATAGTTAAATTGTCTCTGATTATATATAATAATATAATTTATATATAAAATATATTCATACTATCAACCAACTAAAGCATTTATTCACATCTGAGTTCAAATTATGTCATTTGATTCCTTTCGTTTTAAAATATGAATTGAAAGTGCTGTCTGAACATTTTATGCCAAATCAAAAAATTTTATCCACTATTCCAACCCAACCAAATGTTATCTTTACTGACTATTTCATGTTGTTTTTTTTCTTAGTTAAGCTTTCATTTGTTATTTAATGAGCTTAAGGCAACTGTTTGAACTAACACATTATATTTCATCTTAATTAATTGGTCATTTGTTTTTCATATTTAAATATTTTACAGATTGAACATTTTGAGACTTTGTTAAACATTCATTTCAACACATCAAATTTGTATATTAATTAACAATTTATTTATGTAAGTATATGTGTAAGTATTTGTGTGTTTATTTATGTATTTATTGTGTAACTAGGTTGATGCAATAATTTGCAAGTCATTTGAAACAGGACAGTTTTTCAATGCACGTCAGTCAATTTTCAATGAGCTCGGGTTCAGAGAAAGCAGCAGTGTTTCTGGATCTAGGTCATATGTAGTTGTTTCTAGTTTGAACTTTCATTGTTCAAGTAATTTTATGTGTCACTCGACCAATGAAGCGATTCCCAGTACAGAATTATGTCAGTTTTTAAATGTTGTGCTGTCCAAGGGCCTGAAGATTATGGCCATAAACTATTGGTTTTTACTATGGTTCCTTGCACTCAGAGATTTATCTGGATTGTCTGAATGTTTAATGATAGTATGAACTGAAGGAATTCCCAAATTCTTTGCAATGTTTGTTGAGAAACTTTATTTAAGGCCTTGCACACATACTCTGTCACAGAGTGAAAAACCTCACCACATCCTTATTTTCGTTAAACTCCTCTTCTCTGCAATGCTCTTATTTCTTTTTTTTAATACCCAATCACAATACCGAGCTGTTACAATTAACCTCATAAGTTGTGAAATGTTTCACCAGCTGTCTGCATGAAATATGTAAAAATTCAAAAAGAGCAAACAAAACCAAACATCAATTTTGTTTTTCAAAATTTCATATCAAAAATAGGTTTTAGGTGATTTGCAAATCATTAAATTCTCTTTATTTAGATTTTAATCTCAACTTTTGTGAAAATGGAGTTTCTAGATATTCTTGTTATGTTAATATAAAAAATATCACTTGGTTACACAATAATATTGTATGATGCTTTACAAAGTTCTGATTAGTGCATAACACCACCAGTTGGGAACCGGAGTTCAATGCACTGCTCCTTAAAGCTTGTATATCATACAACAAATTAAACTCATCCTGTTTTATCCCACATTGCAGGTTGGCTGCTCTGCGGAATTGAAGGCTCCTCTGGGAGAGATGGTGTGGCTGTCCAGCTGTGTCGATGCAGACGAGCTTAATGACGGCGACATCAGCTGTGTGTGTTTATATTGAACTGTTCCAAGTGGGAGGATTTAATGAGGCTATTGATTACCTTCCCCCTGTGCTAATAATATACACACACACACCCCAGCAAAGGCATGAGTCTTTTTCTGGTTCACCTTTCCCCTTCAATCCTTCTCGACTCTCATTTCTATCTTTCCCTCTGATTCCCCACTGGGTCTCATTTTACATTTCGCTATTCCTGTTTTCCCTCCCTTTTCGTATCCCTCTTTATGCCCTCCTCCTCCTCTGGCTACTGTCCCCGTTTGTCAAATCAAACTCTTTAGGATGTATGCTTTGTTCAAAAAGGAAAAACATTTTTCAATCTGTATAATAGTGAAAAATTAAGAGTTTTAATGAGCAAGGTTATTCTATATGGACATTAGGCTTCCCTGGTGATGGGTGGCTCAAAAATGTGTGTACTAGTTGTAAAGGTTTTTTTGGGGCTCTGTGTGTCAGAAATGGATTGGATGGATGATTCTGTGGAGAAAAAGGAGACTGATAAATTTTGAGGCAAAAAAATCAGTTCTTTGATGGTTTCTAATGCTTTAGTTTAACGCAGTGACATTATGAAAACACTAACAGTCTCCCGCTCTCATCAGATTCATACACATACAAACTGCTTCTTGACATCAGCATAACACTTGTCTTCAAAGGACAATCCTCCAACTTTTTGTTTGAATTTTTCTTGTTTCATTGCTCTTTGATTTATGTTTCTTTTGATTTATGTTATTTAAATTCTTGCTTTGAACGCCTTATTTGGGATGCAGGTGCTTGTATAGGTGCTTTTCCCACCAGTGCCTGAAGGACATAAGTTCAAAGAGCGAACAGCAGCAAACAGGAATTTTCTGTTCTTCTTCCTGTCACATAGGCCAGACATGTTTTTGTCCCACATTGGCCAATTTTCTTCAGCTCTCAGTGTCATTCATCTGAGCTTCGGTTGCTTTTAAAGATGAATATTCATTATGCTTTAAATTGAAGGTCGTGTCTCAGAATAACCTCATTATCCCCAGCTGTCTCAGCTTCAGAGCAGGGATGTACTTAATGGCTCTTTCTTCAATTGACAAGAATCCGTTCTGTATTCAATTTGACTTGAATACCTCACATTTGCTTGACGAGTACAGGTGAATGCCGGGGATATGCTGTAAAGATGGTTTAGATCAAGAGCAGGTTTTGAAGACTGGAGAATAAAATGTACAACATGAGAATGGGTCCTCTTTTTCTATTTTGAGTTGCTGGTTAAGTGCTATGACTGCGTCAGAAGTTTCCTCTTTTGCACATTCAGTAATGGCAGCAGACAGAAGCTAAACCTCCACCTATGACGGTGTGTGTGCATTTTAGCCGTAAGGAGGATTTGTTTATATTCAAGGTTCCACAGACTTTGCAGCACTTTTGTTTTGTATGTTTATCCTGTGAAAATAAAATGTTGCCCTCTGATGCAATTCTCAGTGGTTTTGTGTCTTAAGTGTAGACTTGCGTCGATGCATTTGTTCTGTATGTACAGTAGTTTGACGTGTAGTGAACACTGCCTTTGTTGTATTGTACACCTTTTTATCGTATTTAATTTCACTAACAGATCAAAACACTATGGATTAAAGCAGATCTTATAATCATTTAATGTGTTTTAAAGTTAGGCAACTTTTTAGCCGTCACAGCAAACACTCATAGAAAGTTTGAGTAAATATACAAATATACATATACAGTATACAAACTGAAAATGGCGCAAGAGGAGAAAATTAAACTATGGGTTTTCAAAGTTCACTTTGACTTTACTTTTACATGCACTAAAGTGACCAGGGTAATCTGAGTACCCTGGATACTTAAGTGCATGTAAAAGCAGTCTATGTTAGACATTTATGTTCTTCAGAAGATGAATCCTGCTGACTATCCTAATTTGACTTAATCCTTTGTGCATGTGTCACATCAACACATTTAGCCTCTAGCTGGAAAAAGTCCTCCAGATGATGTAATTGTGTTGCTAATACTTTTGTTGTAGACCTGCTCAACCTGCTGCTCTCCTCCAGATGACATCATCTAAACTGAAAAACACCTCCAGGTGACATTTAATGGCAAGATGAAGATTGTTAATGTGTGTTTAGAGTGAACATGATGCAAATTTAGCCTTTTGTATTTTTTATATGATTTTGACAGCAGGGATGTTTTTCCAGTCCCAATCATAGTCTTCTGACCTCTGTCAGCTGTAGCTAATATCATTTCATATTTTTGCTTAAAACATACCCACAGTGAAAATTCACCTATTTTTAAATCTAGTGCCTTGGCACTGCCTTGTCATACATCAACATTATTATTTCTATAAAATTTGGTTTGTATTCAGTCTAACAGGCAGGTAAGATTTCAGTGCTATAGCCTGTCTCTGGTGCATTGTTTCCAGTAAAAGGAGGCTGTGGATGACCATTGTGTAGATTGGTGCAAAACTGGCATTTTAGGACAATGCTTCTGAATTTGTCATCATCTCTGCTTACGATCTAATTTGCAACACACCACGGGGCACAGATTAAAACCACTGCTCCAAGTTGGTTCATGAATATTTACACTGATACAGCATGTTCCTACACAAATGCAAATCGGGGACACTCTCTTCCTGGGATACTCATCTGAAACTGCAGCATGAACAACACATACCTGTGTACTTTGCCACTGAAGCTATTACTGCTGAAAATGTCAAGGTGGGCAGTGATGAAATGTCGCCAAGGGGCTTTTTTGCATTACTCTTCTAGTTATCTATGTACCTCCCTCATGCTGTCACTGTCTTACACAATTACATAATGTACATTATTATATTGTTGTTAAATAATTAGATAGCCTAGGGAGGGAAGCAGCATAAATGCTGGGCAGGAAATCTGCCACATAACAACTGGCTGTCGCTCCACAAAATGTCAAACAAGAGGCCAGAGCGATCACCCCAGCAGGTTGTCTTGACATGCACGAAGTGTTTGCACTGTGCACTCCCCCGCTTTTTCTTTTTATGGAAGCCTTGACTTAGCCATCGTGACAGAAAGAGGATGCACAACTCATGAAAACACAATAGCAAATAAACAAGCTGTCCCAGGACTGACTAATACATAGAGCGCTGACAGTTAATATCCAGGATAAGCCTGGGTGATGTTCACACTGGAAAATACCGACCCACTGACCTCACTGACCCTGTGCTGGCAAAAAAAACTAAAGGTTATGAAGAGAAAATGGCTTTTTAAATATACAAGTTGCTCCTATCAGGAGCTAGTTTCTATTAAAGAGATTTTCTCAGGGCACTGCAGACAGCATGGAGTTCCCCTTTAATTCCATGTTCCCGTGACAGGCTGCACGGTCAGGTTTCTTGGCTGTGTCTGCTGTGTGTGTGTGACAAATAAGCAATAGTCTACTTGGCAACAACTTTGTAACTGGAGCCTGATCAGGGAGTGAGAGTTTGTTTTGGTTGTCAACCATCAGCACAATGGACTAATGTCACAAGATAGTATAGGGATCAAAGGTCAAGAGACAGAAACTGACAGTGAAGTGTGGGTTAACTGGGCAAATTGAATGGAAGCAGCACTAAATAGCTACATGTGCACACTTTAACAAGCTGCCAACCATTCTGCTATTTTGCCTTGGTCATACAAATAATTACACATCCTACTCGTGTGTCTGTGATAATCCTTCCCCCAACACACACGCACACAGCCATGGAGAAACTAATCGCGGTGTACCCGCTCCCATGTGACCGCCCCCGTTTATTGGCTGAGGGAAGGGGAGAGGTGACGCTTTGACGACTGGATTAATGAACGATTCTGTCAAAGTAGTTAGTTTCTGAGAGAGAGAGAGAGAGAGAGAGAGAGAGAGGAAGTAGCAGAATTTTAGCTTACAAAATAAGATCACAGTTGTGATCGGGGAACACAGTTGTGTTCTGTGCTACACTACCACCTGGCACCAAATTTGCTGCATGGTAGGTTGATAAAACATTTCGGACAAAATAAAAGCGCACAACCTCAAAAAATTATTTTACTATAACAAATAGTACGAACTGTGTGATTAAATTCGTATTCACACGTAATCTGTGGTGTGTGTGATCTGTGTGTCAAACTGCCGCATATGATTGATAGTTTGTTAATAATACAATTGAATTGCTAAAGCAGATTGCAACCTAAGGCTCTTATTATGTCAGTTCATGATAAATTCGCACAAACTGTTAATATACAAGACTGGAGCTTTTTGGATCCCTGGAGTTCCAGCTACATAATACCGGACTATCAATACACTTTTAAAATCAAATCAAGCTGCATTTACTTAGCTAGATGTCACAAATAGAAAGTCATGATTCATAGATCCTTAAATATTAAGGAGAAACTCCCAAACGAACAACAAAAAAAAAAGGTAAATATGAAATAACACCGACTAAACCACAAAAGAAATGAGACATTTTATTTTGGCACTCCCAATCGGAAGTCTGCCTTTTCGTCAAGCTAGCTTTACAGACACGTCGACACAGTGAGAGAACGGCGGTGAGCTTCGCGGTGTACATTAGCTGGAAAGACAATAAAATCAGGAGGACAGGAGGTTTTTGCGTATGGACACGGACATCTTAGCTTCGAGTAGACAAAAGACAAATGGTGACGGAGCTGTGTGTGTGAGTGTTTCCTGTGGCGCTCAGTCAGGACAGGACAGGGCGGGGTGATGTTTAGGTTCCGGTATAAAAGCAGCGAGAAAATGAGAAACAAACGAGATGTGGACCCGCCTGCCGATGCTGCTGCTTTCTACCGGTAAGCAGAATGACAAGTTTAGCTTCGTGGAGTAACAGGGCGACGGTGTAACCGTCTGGGCAGGCCACTTGCGGGGTGAAGCGTCTCTGTCCGTCAATAAGATGAGGTCGCTTTTTACGTTGTTTTGTCTCTTCATTATAACCGGAGGAGCGGACCGGGCGTGGGCCACCGGAAACCTACATTTGGACAGCAGCAACGACACGGAACTAAGGAACGACAGCAGATACATAAGAATCGGGGACGGGTCTTCGCTGGAATTTGAGTTTCCTGAAAACACCAACGGCGTGATTGTAATCTCCAGTCAGTACCGGAACTCTGTGGCCATCAGGACCGGCCGTCAGAGCTGGAAGCAGACTGTAAGAGTTCGGTCCCTGGACCCGGAGGTCCTTTCTATCCTTAATGTGACTGATAGTGGACATGCAGGTCCAAGTAAGAGCTACATTATCAGTATTCGCTCCGGATTTCCAGGCAGGGCTCAGTTGCAGATCCAGCTCCTGGACCTAGACCAGGACTCAGAGCCGGTTCTGATCGAGGAGAGGACGGATTACTCCATCAGAGTGGCGCCCGAAAACGATGACCCAGCCACCCGGCTGATCCAGTTGGGTGGCCTCTCCCACTTCTCTGAGAACCCTGTGCTCTTTGCCCTGCTGCCCCTCATCTTTGTCAACAAGTGTGCCTTTGGGTGCAAAGTGGAGGTGGAAGTGCTCCGGGGTCTGCTGAAGAGCCCTGTGCCGCTGCTCTTAGGGGTTGTAGGCCAGTTTCTGGTGATGCCATTGTATGCTTACTGTGTGTCCAGGCTGACTTCACTGCCCAAAGCACTTTCCCTGGGCCTGGTGATCACCTGCTCTGCCCCAGGGGGTGGGGGTGGCTACTTGTACAGCCTGCTTCTCGGTGGAGATGTCACCCTGGCTATTTCCATGACCCTGGTCTCCACGGTGGTGGCAGCAGCAGCCATGCCTTTGTCATCAGCTCTGTATGGCCGTCTGCTGGGTGTGCATGCCGCCCTCCACGTCCCATTTGTGAAGATCCTCGGGACCCTCCTGTTCATCGCCATTCCCATCTCGCTGGGCATGCTGGTCAAGCTGCGGCTGCCTGCCCTCACACGAGTCCTGCTAACTCTCATTAGACCCTTCAGTTTTGTGCTTATCATAGGTGGCATCTTCATGGCCTACCGAATGGGTGCATCCATCCTGGCCAATGTCAGTCCCCAGATTGTTGTAGTGGGTGTGACTGTGCCTTTACTGGGACTGGTGGTTGGAGCTGCCATGGCAAAGATGGCAGGCCTGGCCCCTCCACAGAGGAAGACCGTTAGTATTGAGGTGGGTGTCCAAAACAGCTTGCTGGCCCTTGCCGTCATGCAGCTGTCCTTCCGCCGGGCAGAGGCCGACTTTGCGTCCCAGGCACCCTTCATCGTGGCCCTCAGCAGCACCTCAGAGATGCTGCTCATTGTTGTGGGATATTTTGCCCGTCGGAGGTTTTGCAATTCTCCCCTCTCCAGGAGTGAAGCTTGATTGTAGCTGTAGTTTTTTCTGTTGTTGTTCTGAACTTTCTGAAGAATGAATTCTTAAAACCTGTGGAAATTTGGTATTGCACAGAAATGACACCCAACAATCCCCAATCCAGTAAATCACTGTTGTATACAGGACAGTGATTAGAATTTTTGTGCTTATGTTGTTTCATACTTTTTCATAAAAAACCAAAGGCCTTTTACCCCCTTGGAGACCTTTTTTGTGCTTGTTTTACAGTATTTTTAAAATCAGATTATACTGTGAGGTACTTAAAGTAAATATTCCTAAGAAGAGAAATGCCTATAAAAGAGGATATTTTTCTAAAAGCTTACTTTTTGTAGTCAAAAAAGTAAAAAAACAAACAAAAAAAAAGAAGTTATCATGTTTACAAAAGGTCAATGTGTCTTATCCTTCTGGGGGGGAAGTTGGAGATAATGTGGAATCTTTTGTGAATCAAATAGGAAGATGAGGATGATTTGAAAGTATTTGCTACTGATTGTGTTTTCTAGATCTGTGAATCCATCTACTTGAATATTACAGAGGAGATAAATTCAATTAAAAAAAAAATGTTGTGAAAGCAGCTTGTTAAGAGTGTTTCTGCCAGTAACCTGTCTTACAGGTGTTGTAGACAAGGTTAACTAGAATATCAAACTGTTGGGTTTCACTTTTGCACATACATAGTAGAAATAAGTGTTTAGTGTTTTTGATATTTAAAAAAAAAAAGCTTTTGCAATATGTGTTGATCCCATGTGGGACATTTTGGCATTTAAATTTCTGATGTTTTTGGAATAAAGCCAGTTAAATTGATTTTTTTTTTTATTTTTAGATCTTTGAACCTCCAGACAAATCATGAAGTTGTAGTTATTTTTTCTAATGCATGTTAAAACTGTGCTCACGAGAAACTAATGTCTCCACTGAAACTTGATTGAAACTTGATTGTAACAAAAGCACAAACACTTGGATTTAGGTTTGTGCTGAGCTTTTGAAATGGTCCTAAAAATGAGGTATAAAAAGTATATTTATTCAGCGTATTAACGACAATTCCTACATTTTTGTACCTCACTTGAGATTTTTAATTTTATGGGACTATACATTTCTGCCAAGGCTAATACTGTAGTTTTGACTACACTATGAGAAGTGTTATTAATTTTAAAAACTTTTGAATGAGCACATAATGGACAAGATTGTAGAATTCAGTAAATCATTCTCCAGTATAGACTATAAAATTGCTCCAATCAGCTCCCCTCATACACTTTAAAACATACAGGAACTGTGCAGATTAAACTAAGATCTTCTCTTGAATGTGTAAACATTGTTTTAACATAAAATTAGTCCAAAGATAAGTTGTCCTAATTTGAAATCATTTGATATTTTTAACTCTGCATAATATTAAAAATAATAACAGTTGTTGGTGTTAATGTTCTGCTCCAGCAAATGTAGGTTCATATTAAATGTAGAGCTGAGTGTTTAAACTGGAAACTTTTAAAATTAACTGACTGATCCATAATTAGTTATCCACATGATCCACAACATAATATTGTTGGTATTACACCTGTTTTCTCAAGTTCTTTCAACCTATAAACTAGTCTAACAATTAAAGTAACTATTTACCCTCAGGTCATTTAAGTCACATTTTCAAGGCAGCAGGATAATTTGTGATTCTAAGTTAAGCTAATTTTCATTTGTGTGCAACTTATGCTCCACAATTGTAAGGCCAAAATAAATAAGCATCTACTCCATGGATAGAGGAATCAGCTAAACCCTTAAAATACTGTTATGCATCTGTCATGATCATACAAGAGTCTATCCTCCAAATACATTCATTCTGCTGCTTATCCTAAGCCTAAGCATGGATTTGTACGCGAGACAAGGATCTGTACCTTTTTCACCACAGTTAAATACAACAGAGGCGAACTGAGTTTGTGCTGCCTAGGGTACTAGGTACTAGGTAGTGCCAAATGGGTGCCCAAATCTGACACCTGACAAATTTCTTTCCAGTGAGTGTGTCCCAGTTCTTCATCCACAGGAAACACTATTCTACAAGGGACATTTTTTATTTATTTATTTTTTACAAAGTGTTTTCAATTTTGTGTGGATTATTCAGAGTCCTGGAAATATTGTCTCTGGACCATTATACTGCTGTAAAGTTTTTCAAGTATATTTTATCCTTCTGGTATCAAAATTGTCTAAACAGTGCTTTACAGGAAAAGGTAAAAAAAAAAAGTAATGGTAGAAGAAATTAAATGCGCAATCAAACTGAACAGATTTAAAGAAAGATCAGTGAAATTTCCTTGAAAAACAAAGCATGCCAAAGCCAAGTACAGACATGTATTTGTGCAACATACTTTCAACCTAGCAGTTTATTGTACCAGAGGACAAAGTCCACTTTTTATCACCTTCCTCTTATTAAACAGCAAAGGGAAATACATGGTAAGGAACAGTTTTGTTTTTTAACAAAAGTTGAACTATTGACAATGTTCAAAAGTCAGAATATGTGCTCATAGCTTGCAATGAACTCAACACAACAAATGTCCCTTTCCTCAGAAACAGCTCCAGTAAGTGAAGGGAGGTCATTTTATGTGAAGAGTAATTTCCTGTTGCTGTGGCAAGAGCAGCCGACTGCTTTCATTAATACGTTTTCTGTGGCGGTTTTATAGTGGAAAAGAAAAGTAAGAAAAGTAAGACCTGCTGTGTTGAACTAGCAGGTCTGAGTGAGCTCTCAGGAATGTAGCACAGCTGTGAAGCCTCCAGACTGGATTGGAGTTGTTTAGTGTAAAGAGCCTCAGTATAAGAGTATTTCCACTCCCGTAACTGCGTCACAGAGGAGGGGAAGTCCAGTTCACTTTTCCTCAGGGAATGGTGATTTTCAGAAGAGCAACATGATCTGTCTGATCCGCGACCTCTTTCCTCTAAGACATGTCTCCTTTTTGTAGGCAACGTTTGACTATTATAGAGAACCCTGACCTAGAATAATGGGTGTAACTGTAACTTAATCTATCCTCCTTTGTTTCATACATAACATGTGGGCAAAGATATGTTATTAAATAAATACTTTCAGTACATTTTTTATTATCCAGAAAACAAATGTGTTGTACAGTATTATTCTAAGAATCATGAAGCCTGTGATGGCTACAGTGGGCAAATGTTCTTCCACTTTGTTCTCAATGAATCCACTGATGCCTCATATTTTTTTTTTTTTTTTTTGTAGTGCTCTTACTTTGAATAAGAGCCAGTTAATTGTTGCCACTCAGCACTGTCTGCTCAAATCTTAGCATGGACCAACATCTGTCATACATTTCATGAAGATGTGAATGTTGAGGTTCCACAAAAACTCACTCATTAAATACATCATTTCACCTGTTTTATACATAATTCAATAGACACATTTAATATTTGTCTTGATAAGCATCAAATGTAGGTGTGAATTTTGCATTTTACACATTTTGTATGCTTAAAGCTACTGTATTTATTTCTTTTTTTATAAAATTATATTTTTTTAGCAAGAATCTGTTGCAGTATATCTCTCAGTGTGGGGAGGTGCAGTCCAAAGATGACAACTGAAGGGCTGGACTGAGTGGATTGAGTTTCATGCCATTGCTAGTTTAATTCTCAAGAACTGCATACTCTAGCTTTAATATGTGAACTGACCTGTTTTACATGTTTAAATGCTGTGACAATGACATCGTGTTAACATCAGGTGTTAAACTTGTTTTTATTTCCCCTTGGGACTTTACTCTAACCTTAAACCAGGAAATCACTCTAAAATTCAGTTCTGGATTTGTGAATTAAGCACCATGTAACGCACACAAATGGCCACAAACAGAGGAAATCCTGCTGAGGTTTAGGTTCAGTCAGTCCTCAATACAACTTTGTTCACTACTCAGCCCTCTGGTGACAGTGGGTCACTTATGACTCAGAGAAGATCTGCCACTGTAACCGAAAGTTACGATCTCACTGGCAGGTTAGCTCTCAGCCCCATACATCAGAACTCTTGTTGATATTTCTATCCCACACGTTACTGGCACAACAGGAAGAGAGAGGGGTCTTAAAAATTCATGAAGACACATTGCATTAAGTTTTCATGAGTTCCTTTTACTGAATCCCATGAGATGATTTTCCTGCTGCCTGCGGCAATCCAGCAAAACACATGGGTGACTGAGGAGAGAGATGCATTCTGTGCACTGAGAAGAAGACTCTTAACTCTGACACACCAAGGACAAGATGGTGCTGTGCACTGATGGTCACTCAGGTGAGGTGTGGTACACACTATGCAACACCTGAAATACTGTGGGCCAAAAGCATATTTGTTTAAGGACAGTTGGATCCTATTAATTTTTTTTTATTTTTTCAAAAATACCAAACTACAACTTCACTCAGTCCAAGACAATTCTATTTTTAAAAACTGCAAATATGGACAGAAGGTTACAGTCACATAGCCTTGTAAAATTAAATGAAATAAAAATGAAGAGTGAAGCAAAACAGTAAAGTTTCAAGTCAGAAAAACCAAAGCCGTGTACTGAAAGAAGCAAAAAGGCCCTGAGATTTATGGAATAGTCCAAAGAGAGAATTAGTTGTTTTGATTTTAGCTGACTCTAGCTGATTTAATTTATTAACATTTATTAGCATTATAATTTCTGTTGATTAAAAAGTAAGAAGCCAATCAACCTTATCTTTTTATGGTTTATTGACATTTAGAACGGCAAAATGATATTAACAAACCTTTTAAAAGTAAAGCATATAAAATATTTCTTCACCACTGAGATAGATTAATGTATATTGTATCACTGGAGCAAAATTATTACATGTAGACTTTCTGTATTCTCAGTTGATTCAGCTCATATTAAAAATATCTAGAAAGTGTGATGGGTTCAGCAAGGTAGAAACTACTCAGTGGGTCACACTTTAAACCCCTACATGACTGCTCCATTGCTTTGAGTTTAAACCTACTGGTTGCAGCAGAGCTCTTTGTCAGCAAGATTAAACAATGCACAAATACTGGGTAACAATCTCATAATGAGATTACATTTTCAAAAAACTATTTAAATGTCAAACAATATGACAGACCTTTTGATTTAAGGCATAAATCGGGTGAATAAAATATGTAGAATCATACAGACAGCACAAGTTAATACAGCAGTGAATGTAATGCTCTTATTCTCTTTAGGAGTGTTTAGTTTAAGTTTCAAAACTGGTTCTGGTCTTTATTGAGTCTTTTTGTATTTTAAAGGGCACATGGATTATTGTTAAACAAACATATAACTTTATTGGCAGAATTGTAAGTTATAACAATGTAATTATTATTCCACAAATACATTAAAGCATGGATTTGATTTTTTTGTTTTTTAGGTAATACAGTTATCCAGAGGAAGACGCCGATCATCTAAAGTGACCTTTTTTAAACAACGAGTCAGAATAAAAAAGCTCTTGATAAGGTCCAAAACCCCTGGGATCCTTTATGTTTGGCCTACGGCAGAACGAGCTGTATGGTCTAATCTGATTGGCTCTGGCACGGGCCAAAGAAAAGAAGAGCGCGAGGGTAAACATGGAGGATGAGGTGAACCCAAACAGTTCCTCGGCACTTTGAAAGTGTCATTTAGGTTATTAATGGTGCTGTCTTAAAAAATACTCTTAATGAATTAATATTAAAAGTCTGGCGTCTCTTAGCTAACACGTCGATTTTCTTTCGAAGCATACAACCAAAGTAAAATGTCGCTGAGTGCATCGTGTGACTCGGTGTCACAGAAGAGGACTCTTTCGAGCCTCTTAGGTGAGTTGAGAGCAGAACCAAATGGACTTATTATATAAAGGGCTTCATCCTCACTACTGTAGTAACGCTACAATACAGTCTTAAATTAGTACCTCACTCCAAGATTTGAGGAACCAAGGTGTATTTTAGTCAACTCCCTTTAAGTTAGTATTATGACTGACATTGCGACAGGCACTGATAATTTCTTAAGTGTAGTTTGGTTTGAACCCTAATGGAAAACATCGCAATTTCTATTTTATTCAACATGTCATTAAGTTACGCTTGTGCATCTGTATTTTTCCTGGTGTGTTCCCAGGTAGTCGTGTGGTTAAGAGGCCGAAGCAGGAAGATGGTCAGCGGCTGCAGGAGGCAGCGATCCAGCTGTTGGATCAGCATCAGAACTTCAGCGATCTCCTCAAGGAGGTGGGGGTGAGTGAACTGACCACAGGAACCTGGGAAGAATAGAAGACTGCTCAGCAACATGAACAAACAATGACACTTTAAAGTAATCTGAGAACTGACATTGTAGGAACTGTCAAAACTCCAATTACCTAATAATGTGACTTTATTTGGGTTAAAAAGGGAAACTGTAAATGTTTGCAATGACTCTTAAAGAAAGGTTACCTTACAGCAAAAAACATTTTCTTTATTGTAATAAGTTCTTCTGGGTGAATTGTGTGTGTGTGTGTGTGTGTGTATATGTATATATGTGATGCAGCGTTAAGTAGATTTTAAAGAATTGGAAAAGCCGTAGATCTGGAACTAGTTAGTAGACTGAAACTTCTAATATGTTATTGATCTTATTATTATTAATAACACAATATTGTTATTGTAATATTTTAGAATCCAGATCCAGGCAACATTTTCTGCACTCAGAATGGAGAGCAGAAACAAGAAGGATTTAAAGGGATCCCATCTGACTTTGTAGGGTCATTGCTAGGTAAGTATCTGGTACAAGTTTTCAAATAAGTCTATGTACATTAAATCTGCTAGAGTAAGTTAAATTCGCAGGTCATATGTCATCTAGACCCTTACAGCTATTTGCCATTTCTGTGTAAGCGGATGCTGCTGACATGGGCAAGGACTTTTAAATTCCATGATTGATATGGCTGTTAAGTATTTTTGTGCTTGTTCTGGACAGTTTTTAGATGTGGTTTACTTTCTTTTGGATCACCATAAAGGAAACTTGTGGAAATTGATTTTCCCCCGAGGAGGCGTGCCAGATAATGAAAATGTAACTTAGACCTGAATCAAGTGCTGAATACTACAGCATGTGTTGTGTTGTTTTTTTGGACAGTGTGTAACCTGAGGCGTCAGGCTACTCAGCTGGGGGTCCCGGTGGTGGTGCTGTCAGTGAAGATGGTGCTTGAGAGACTGATGGAAATCATTGGAACTGAAGATGAGAATGAGGACAAAAAGAGAGAGTTGCTCACTTCTTCCCAGAGAGTAAGTTGTGTGACAGAACTTTTACCCCCCAAAATTAGACACTCAAAGAGAAATGTGAGATTTTTTCACCATCAAAGGGGATTAGGATAGGGTCTAATTTGGCTTTATCTTATTAGCTTAACCTGCCAATGTGAACAGCATGTCTATATGCATACACAGGGCGACTGTGGAGCGGGAGGTAGAGCAGTCGTCCACCAGTTGCTGGGTCGATCCTCGGCTCGTCCAGTCTTGTGTCGAAGTGTCCTTGGGCAAGACACTAAAACCCAACTTAGTTGCTCCTGGTGACTGTTGACCAGCTGCATAGCATAGCAGCTTCCCCATGCAGTAGTGAATTAAAGTAGACTCAATACAAATGACTTGGTGAAGATCTGTGAGAGTATTTTTTACCTTTCTAAAAAGAATTCTCAAAAGTCATAAAAAAAGACAAAAGTCTTTTGTTAAGTTCCACATTCCGTCATCTGTTATCTCATTGCTTTTTCTAATCATTTAGAGTATGCTTTGGAATTATTTCAATATTGGTATCAAGATATTTAGGTGGGGTATTGGTATGGAAGTCATTATTTTAGTATGACAACATTAACCCCTAGAGTGGACATTTATAAATAGTTTTGTGTCATAATTTTCTTTTTATTTCTTCTTCTGTACTCGAGTCACTTTTGTAAATGAGGCCTTGACCATACTACCTCGTTACAGTTGGGTGCAAAAGTTTGCATCCCCATATTTTAAGATGTTAAAAAGAGTAAAACAAAGATTTTTTTCATCAACATAATAGTCAGTTTACATTCAGCTAGTAAAAATGTTCTTTCATGCATTTGTCTAAAAGTATGGATTTATTTTTGTAAAAATGTCAGTTATATCTTTAGCATAGTTTCTGTAGTGTGCTGTTTATTTCTTGAATCAGTTTATCACTGTAGATGTATCATATTTACACTGACTGAGTTTTTTTTTTGTTTAACTTCCCTGGTAACACAGCTTCACAATATAACCACTAAATAAAATGTCAGTGTCACATCTGTTACTGAGGTCTGTTGGCAGATTGTTATAGTGGGAGATACACAATGTATGACAATTCTCTCTGTCCTGTTTCTGTCCTCAGGTGCAACTGTGTGTCTTGCTGGAGTCCACTAAAGAGCTTCTATCACAGGGAGTCCTTTGCCCCAAATTGCTCTGGATGGAGTATAGGAGAAATCAGGTCCATGTGTGTATGTGTGTGTGTGTGTGTTTACATATACATAATGACGATGTAGTATAGTTTAAATGCTACATATGATGCCTATACAAGTCCTTTACTTCTGATGGATTTTGGACAATTGTAAATTCTTTTAACTTCTGCACTTCAAGATCAAGATTTTCTGTTTATACTGTCACAACAGTAAAGTTTCCTTAGTATTAATTGTCACTTCATACTGAGACTAATGGTACCCATTAAAAAAACTCAACTTGGTGTTGTTACACAACATAATGGTTGTAGTAAATGAAGTATGACATGTGTTTTTTTCACAGATGCTACCGAAGCTGGAGGTGGTGTATCATCTGCACTCTTACAGGATACTCACTCTCACCTACATTTTACAGGGGTAAAAAGGGTTTATATATTAAATAAATATATTAAGTACTGTATTATTGGTAGTGAATACATTTTACAATTTTGTTCTATAGGTGATTATAAAATTCTGGCCTTTTTTGGCCCTAAATATCATCTTATTATACTTTCATTCAATTCAGTAGCTACATTTTTTTGCTAAATTCATGACAAAAGACCATACATTGTGTCAGTTTTGTTGCCTATCTCGATTTAATACAATAAGAGCCATGTTTATATTATGCACTGACAGTTTAAATCTATGGTAGATGCCTAACCTCTGTGTGGGAAATAAAAGTTATTCCAGTATTTAGCCCACCGCTCTCTTGTTGCTCTTCTCCATTCAGTGATGAAGGTGTTAGGTCGTGGTTGGTGTCTCAGTTGAAGGCTCTCTGCAGTTGGAAACCTTCAGAAGAACAAGAGGAGACCACGACAGTTCAACAAAAAGTGTTGTTGAGTAAGGACAGTTGCTGCTTATACACCATAGTTTTGGGAGGTCTTTCTCTGATTATCTTACGGAATCAGAATCATGTATGAATGTTCTTTATTAAGTTAATTTTGCCTTTTAGGAAAATCCAGATTCTGTATCATTTTGTACTTTTCATCCTCAAAATCTAGCATCACAGTTCAGTTTACTTAAATAGTTTTTGCCCAAAAAAAAGGAAATTAGTTGTGCAGTATGGCAGCAAAAACATAAAACTTAACATTACAAACAATGCAGAACATAATGAGACAATAGATTTAACTTTTTGTGTTCGAGGCACACCAAAGGTCATACCAAAACCTCAAATCACACCCGTTTATATCTGTGCAAAAGCAGCCTCTTTGTAACATGTGCTAATGTTCCTATCACACGCTCCCTCATATCTTCCCTTTTCTCTCTGAATATTAATTCTTCTTATCTCATGTTCGTTTGTATCATTGTAGTCTCTGCAGTTCTTTACTAACCTTTCATCATCTCAGTTGTAGGAAACACCTGCTAAAGTGGTCATAGTCCCATCCTCCTTCTTGTAGTTTCAACTTTGTTTAGGATAATGCTAAGAGAAGCTCTCTTGCATTTCAGTGATTGTTGGAGTCTTGGTGGGATCAGGCTTTGAGCAGAGCCATGAGTCGGCAGCTCCAGACAAGAAGATCTCCCTGCTGTGTTGCTCAGTCCTTGATGACATGCTCTTCTGTGAGTCTACATGTTCACTTACCCTGTTCTACATTAAGTAAACATTTTAGTAAAGTATTGCTACTTTTACCTTTCACCTTTGCTGTCTCTCGTTTAACATTTTGTTGTTCTGTCATTCTTCTCCAGGGCTTCTAGACACCATGGACAAGTGTTCAACGCTACCGTCTGCTGGAAAAGGAACTATGCTATGGTTCATTGATTATTATTTGTCTTATTAACATTTACCTAATCGTATAGTGTTTGAGATTAAATGTCTGTTTGAAGACAGAGACAAAAACACTACAAAGACAGCTCTCGATAACAGGCAGATACACTTTTCAAAGGTAATAAAAACAGCTTAGCAGTAACTGTAAGATTTAACCTAACATATAATGTATTTGCTAAAACCAACAGCTGATATTAATTAATTGTGCTTCATAGGACTTTAGTGTCTATTTTTTATTTTCTGTAGATTAGTTCTTTTATTGGGACCAATAACTCCATGCAGTCTTGTCAGCATTGTGAGGTTACAAAGAACAAAGGCCCCAGATGGGTTTTTTTTAGCATTCATACTAGGCTAGCTGTTCCTGAAATATTCCATTCCATGTAATTCAACATCTGATCAAGTGAATAACAACAGTAGTTAACTCAGTCAAGTTCAGAGTTTACATGACAGGTTTAGCCATCTAGATCACATCCATTTCTTACACCTTGCTGTGACTCTCAAGCTAGCTTTGGTCTACAACTACCAGCTAACCATTGTTTTAATTTCCCTGTAACTTGCTTGTTATTGCCTCGATAAATAGTATGGCCTATTAGAGTGAAGTTTCTCCACTGTTCAATTTTGAGCTCCTGCTCATTTAGGTTTTATCTGTTTCTGCAGATGATAAACTTCAGCCTGTACCCTCTTAAGATTTTCTATGTAGACTTGTAGCCTGTCTGGCAGCTTCACCACATTCTTTCTGAGCACTTTAATCCAGCAGCGGACTGAATGATTTATTTCTGTTCTGCACACTCCTCAGTAAAATCTGACACTGAAGTGTGAAAATTACTGGGGCTTGTTTGGTCCTGAAATGCTGAAGCCGTGCACCTGGTGATGACACACTGTTTTTTCAATTAGTGTAACCGTAATTGACCTCTGCATGATTCACACACTGATTCACCAGCCACCAGAGTCCGCCTGCAGCGTTGTGCATTTAAACAAGAAAGTAGACCAAGAACTTGTTCATATATGTAAATTAAACCACTGACTCTGACGCTCAGTAGCATGATACGTCACTGTGCAAGGTTTTAAACATGTTATATTCACTATATAAGTACAATGTGTATGATAATAGATGCTGCTGTTTATTATATCTATACAGGATTCAAATATTTGACGCTTCATTATGTGGTGTTTCAACGTCAGCAGAAGCCCTTCAACGTTTCTTCACTCACACCCTCACTCAGACCCTCACTTACAAGCCTCGACTAACAGGTACATACAAGTTACAGTCCATTTTAACAGCTTGGTGTTGCTTGGTGATACTCAAATTTAGATTTAGAGCCTTAATTAGTTAAATTGAGATTTGAAATAAATATCCTCATATGCAGTAAATGATAATCTCATAATTAAAAAAAGTTATTTCTAATAACCTGAAGTGAATAAACTAAATCATATTTCCTCAGTATCAGATGCCATTACTCTGCAGAATGAGTGGACCTTTGCAAAAGCTAGCTGGCTGTTGACCTCTCTTTTCCGTAAAGTAAGTATTTTTTTGTCATCAACCTCATTACAAACTGAGTTAATGAGTCTGTGATGAGTCTTGGTGTGAGGAAGAGAAAAGAAGTGGAAAAAAAGGGAAAAGAAGAAATAATACAATGAGGTTTGATAAAGATAAAGTCGGTGTTGTAGAAATGTTCTCCATCCTTTAGCACATCCTAGATCTTGAAAGAACTGAAGACAGGACTGATGAACCATCTATTTAAGTTAGTATATGTTGGCATGGAGAAGAACATTACAGCATGTTAGCTTCTTCTGATATTTCTTTCAAAACCCATGTTAAACGGCCTACAATTCTAACCTTTATGACTAAATTTGCTCTATTCACCTACAATAGTTTTACAGCAATGTAATGAAGTGAAACTGCATATTATATTAGTAGCAAAAAGCCTCCCTTGTGTAGACAGATTCAAGTGTACATGATTAAGTCCAGACAAACACTGTGTTCAGAGTATTCTTTTATTTTATATGTCTTTAGGTGAAGCAAACAGCCCATTTGTTATACTGTCAGTCTACTCCTGTATTCTAATATTGGTTCCTTTAAGTTCACACTTTATTGTTTTGGTAGACAGTGCTAAAAAGTACCCCATTTGATTTAGGTCTTACAGTGCTGTGTCTGTGTAGAGATTATAGTTTTGGAGCTAACAGTTACTCATCTGCATTTCTGTAAAAGCTGGCTGTGATCTTTAGTGTGGAGCTGCTGTTGCATCACCTGCAGCAGGTTCTGGAAACTCGCGAGGTCAACTGGAAACACGTCCTGTGCTTCCTGTCCACTTTACTGGTTTACAACCCTAATGCACAGCCCAGGCTCAAAGGTAAACACAAAGGGGAAGCTGGATGTTAGTGATGGCTATATTATTGCATAAACATAAACAAATCCTATTATTTAATATTAGAAAAAAAATATTGACATAGGTATCTTAAACTCTCTGAGGCTCCATTCATGATTTGACTGATACAGCTAAAAAAAAACGAAATCTGTAGTTTATTGATTTTAGTGTGAAAAGGCTGTAATGTGTGTTCTTCTCTGTGTCTCTATTAGAGCTGCTGTCCAGACTGCTCAGTTCTGCATTTGAAAGCTATGACTTAGAGAACATGATAACTGCCTTCTTGTTGGCTCGACAGGGTGCCTTGGAGGGACCCGGCGTCTTCCCCCACTACAGCGATTGGTTCAAGGTATTAATTCAGTTTTAACCCAAGAGGTTCACTGGCCACTTCATTAGATACACCTGTGCAATCTAATACATGTTTTTGCCTCCTCGTTCATTTTAAAAAGGGTGTCAAAAACATTAAAGACACCTCATAATATACAATATATTGCACTCAGGTATAACTTAATCAGACAGTATGAACTCAATAATAAACATATAATGGAATAATCAACTTTCTGTCAGTTTTAACTTAGAAATTCTAATCTTGTAAAAGTAGAATTCATGAGAGAGCTGCTGTGTTGGATCACATTAGATATTACAGATATACCTAATAATCTGGTTAGTGAGTGTTTTTAGCAGTTTTTGGACAACCATAAAGCTGGTGTTGCAGGTGAGTGAGATGGATCAAACCTTGTTACACACAATAAATTGTGTTCGGCTCATGCAGAGTTTTATACCAGCAACATGTCTCAAAAAAGTTGAGAAAGGAACATGTTTACCACTGTATTGCATCACCTCTTATTTATCTTATATTTGGAAATTGGGGAGAAAGACATTCATTTTGAAAACAGAATGTTTTTCTGTTCTGAATTGCTATAGGGTCTCAGCTGCTTAACAGTTTGAAACTTCCTTTTGTGATATTGTTCACTACATAATACTTCAAATGTTTTCAGTGGGTGGCAGGTCTGGTCTGCAGTCAGGTCCGTTTAACACCAGGACTCCCTAAAAAAGATGTGGCAGCATATGTTGCTCTAAAACCTGTAGATATCATGGAGAATTCACAGATTTGCAAGTTACACGCTGAGTGTACTCATGCTCCATACCAGATGGTGGCTTTTGAACCGTGTACTGATAAGGTGTTTAGCATAGATGACACAGCATTCTTGATTTGCAAAAACATTTTCATCAGTCCATCAGTCCTAAGGCCATTTTTCCACTTTGGTAAACAAACTTTTTTCTCTTAGCATGATAAACCTGTTTCAAATTAATGTCATTAGTTCTCATGTGTTTTCTACTGGTTTGTTGTCCCATCTCAAGTTTTGTGAGACCTGCTGTTGGCATGAAATTCAAAATGAGTAAATATTTTATTAAAAACCAGTAACATTTCTCAGTTTCAACATTTGTCTTCGTACTATTTGCCATGAAAATAGGTTTCAGATAATTTACAAACCATTGTTTGTTTGTTTTTTATTTACATGTTACACAGTGTCGCAGCTTTTCTGAAATTTGGGTTTGTAATAAAACTCTACAGATAAGTGTTATTAAAACCCCTTTGAATTTGATCCAATGTAGCATCACTTAATAAGGTTTGATGTTTTTTCATCAATTGCTAGTGTATCAGTGATTAAACTGCTAATGTGTGAGATTTTTTGACAAAAGGTGATCCATGACATTTATATTATCGAGGTGTATGGGCATTTATTCTATATTCCATAATGAAGTTTATTATACTTTACTAATATCAGCTTTGTTTGTTACATGCTATAGATGTGTTTTGGTGGGGGCAGTGGCTACCATGCGACCAGTAAGAAGTCTCTGGTGTTTCTGCTCAAGTTCCTCTCTGACCTGGTTCCTTTTGAACCCCCACACTACCTCAAGGTGTTTTTCAGCAGCTTTCTCTCATTCACTGGATGTTATTGATAACCTCATTGTGCTACATAGTGGATTACAGGAAAGCTACAAATAGGTGCTATTGTGGCAAATGAAACATTAAACACCATTTTCATTAATATCACACACATACAAACATACTATATACATAACATGGATGTAAATACTAATAACTGTAAGCAAAAACATCTTAGAAAGCAAGAATTCTTGGCATATTTACACTCTACTCTGAGGACTCAGACTTGACACAGGTTTGATTTTCTTTTAAACTTCACTGTTGTTCTAGGTTCATATCCTCCACCCTCCATATGTACCTGTGAAACATCGCAGCCTGCTGATGGAGTATGTCTCTCTGGCCAAGACCAGGCTAGCTGACCTCAAGGTAAGAAAATCCCACATGAAGACATTTTTCCTCACTAAACACAGCAAAATAATTATCTTATTGTTGTTATTGTTCTATTCTGTGTATGTGTGTGTGTGTGTGTGTGTGTGCGCGCACGTATGTGTGGGTGTACATGCAGGAGTCAGTGGAAGACATGGGTTTATACGAGGATGTTTCAGGTGCAGATGGAGCACCAGTGCAGGTATCAGTGACACCTTGTGGTTTGTTAGTGTAATTATACCTGTTGATTAGGTGTTAGTGTCTTTTCATTACTGGGCCCTGTATCATGAAACTAGTTAAACAGCTAGCTATCTTGGTGTTATCTGGCTTCACTTAACCTAACATTGACTGTCCTGGATATCATGTTTCCTACAACATACAAAAATGGAATCTGAGCAGATATTTAATGAAAAGAAATCTGTAATTTAAATTTTTCTATATTCATGTCCTCTGTTTAAGAATCACATATGTATTCAACACACTCATGGATTGAATGTATGGTCTGAAATGGTCAGTAATAAATGGTGGGTTAATATCAGTATAATGTTTGTGTTTACAGCCTCAGTGTCAGGCTGTCCAGGATGTGGAGAAAGCAGTGTCTCTGTTTGAGAGCACAGGAAGAATCTCTGCCACAGTCATGGAGGCCAGGTACACAGAACAATTAGATTATCAGCTCACTAGGAACATTTGTAGAAAGTACATCACGCTATGAGGCTTCATGAGTGTGTAACGAATTGTTGTATAAATCAAACGTCACAGAGACAGTATAATTGCACATACTGTAATTAATCAGGTTACAGTCTGCTTTCTTAGATAAGCTAGACTGTAATGTAGATAAAAACCTTGTTTCTTAAAAAGGGGAAAGAAATTATAGAAACCTGTGTTCCCCTGTCAGACTGCTTCTGGAAAATGCTGATGTCTCTGTACTGTTTACATGAAACCAGGTTTCTAATCTGACGTTTACAAGAACAATTGTGCTGAATTAACGGAGAGATCATTATATTGAGCAAAGTCACCTTGTTTTTAAATTGTCTACACAAAGTCGGACTAAAACTGAAACTAACACAAAGAGCTTTGGGACTTTTTCTTTACGTTGCTTTTCAATTGTGTTATTTGAATTTATTTTTTACACAATTTGTGCTTATCTCATGCATACTTTATCTGCTCTGACACACACACACACACACACACAGCAAAATTCCTGGAAATAAAGCACCAGCAAGCAGCGTTGTCTGTCACTATAAAGTTAAAGCATGTGAGCCATACTTCTAAAGTAAGTCATAGAAAAATGAGAAATCAGATTACTCATCTGCGACATATATATGCAGATTTCCACTAACCAGATTTCCTATGTAAATGCAGCCATGTGCAGGTGACTGACACCTCTGTCCTTCCTCAGTATTTTCCGCAGGCCATATTTTCTGACACGATTCCTTCCTGCCCTGTTGATGCCAAGAGTGGTGAGAACATTTACGCTACATTCTCTCTCTCACATGAACATACACACACACTGAGAGCATACTTTGTGCCATACAACAGCTTATCTCCACAGTGCCTATAGATACATATTTGTTGTTACTTGATAGCAATAAACCAAACTTTGGGGAATAACAGGGTACCAAGATAAGAATAAGAAAAATACTTAGAGTGTAAGTATTTTGTAGTAAAGCACCTATCATGTGACATTTAATTATTTAGCAATAAATTGTTTAGAATACTAAAGTACAACTAAATGGGTTTTCCATGCAATAAAAGTAAACGGAAATAAAAGCATAATTTCTATTTATTTTCTCAAAAATGAATATATCTAAACCTCACCTGTTGTTATGCAGTAGGTAAAACAAATGAGGACTGTAATTTAAAGTGAAGCCGCTTCTTGTCTGTAGTTACACAGTAGTTATACTGTAAGTATTTGCACTCAAGTACCCCTTTACCTTTACACTGTAGGTATTTTACTTACTCTCATCTTGTTATCCTGTTATTCCCCAAAGTTTGTTTAATGCTATCAAGTAACAACAAATATGTATCCATATGTACTATGGAGATACACCATTGTTACTAATAAGTTCACCGTTGGTTCGCTGTACTTACCCTGTAACTTGCGGGCTGTCATCAAAAGCATTATCGAAAACTGTTATAGAGGTAAAAATTTGGATCACCATCTGATTGGCTGCCTCATTATTAAATGTGTAGATCATTGTTTGTAGATTATCCTCTGTTAATACTTTACTATTTCACTAAATGACTTGAGGTAACGACACACCTGCACATGTACCTACTATCCACAACCCAAATATACAGTAATTTATACCAATGTGTATGAATTCATTAGGTTTGAATTGCACATCAGTACTCTTGTCATTCATATGGGGTCACACACTTCATTTGCAGTCACCTCTGTGTGAGCATGTATTTACACAAATGGCAGCCAGCAGTATATATGATGTTCCCTTCCTCAGCTCTCACTGTGTCATTCTTGTTGTGGATGCTCAGATGTCATTGACAGAGAAACATAAATATTGCTCCTTTCTCATTGGTGCCTTGCATAAAATGTGTAAATCCAAGTTAATAATCTGTGAGACAACCTCTCAAATGCCTTGTATCATTTTTAAGCTTACTTTATTGCTGCTCTTCTTCCCTCGCCCAGGCCTTTTACAGTCTGCTTTTAATATTGTTCATTCTCATCTGCATACACTTAAATTAGTTTTAAATACAGACAAATCCAAAGTTATGGTATTTTCACATTCATGTGAGTTACCAGAGAAAACCCCATTAATAACAACTGCCTAAATTAAACTGATAGTTAGTTTTTAGGTATAAGTATTTGGGCATTTTACTCAATCAGGAGCTTTCTTTTAAAGCACACATGGTAAATTGAGGGTGAAGCTCAGGTTCTATTGTAACAAATCCTGCTTCTCTTTCAAAGCGCATAAATATCTTGTATTGGCAATCTTTTTATCTTTGCTCGATTATGGTGATTTGCTGTATATGAGTGCCTCAACAACAGTCTCTGAATACAGTCTATCGCAGTGCCTTGTTATGGGTTGTAGACGCCTAACACACCACTGTGAATTGGATGCCAAAGCTGAGTGGCCTTCTTTGAGCATACGAAGGTATACTCACAGGATGATGCTGATTTATAAGGGTCTTCTTTGCTTGGTTCTGTTATGTTTATGCTCTCTTCCACAAAGAACAAGAAGCCATTATGCTTTATGTTCGTCTGACATTTATCAGCTCATTGTTACTTGTGTGCGGACTGAAATAAAATTGTATTAATTTTTTTTATTTACATATGCTGCTTACCTCTTGGCCAGATTACCCTTGTAAATAAGATCTCGATCTCAGTGGGTTTTTATCTGGTTAAATAAAGGTTAAAGAAAAGAGAGAGAAAAAAGCTAACTTGTCCTTTGTTTACAGCTTCCTGTGAAAGCTGATGCCCGGATGAGTTTCATAGATGCTTTGAAAAAGTGAGTTATTATTAGAACTGTGTAAAATGTGCATTCTGTAACTCTTCTTTAGCAGTGTTAACACGTTGTATAGATATGAACTCATCTTATTCGATTCTGTAGTGCATTTTTTATTTAGCAAGCAAGTTTATTCTATTGTATTAATTATCTTAACTATGACTGTGTATTTTCATTATTAAAAAACATTTTATCTTGTCTTCAGGGCAGACAAGATCCCTGCAGCCCAGTTTTCATTTTATGTGGAGTCCTGCCAGAGAAAGAGACAGGATAGTGGGTATTCTCGATAATGCTCACTAGTTGTGTGCTTACCAAGCTGGTCATTTGTAAAATAGAAAACCAAATACTTCCATGCAGTTTAGTTTTTATAAAAAATGTTTTACAACCATCAGATAATTAAGACATAAAATCTCTGTCCATATGTTTTGAGGGAGCGCCGCATGTTTGGATACTAATGATGATCCTTTGGAGATCCTGAAAGTTCAACTGCAGGAGTTCACAGCGATGGTGGTTGATGGAAATGACGGAGGTGGGATGATATTGAGACAGGAACCAAAGGCTCTTTCACATACACACACAGACTCTCTCACACACACACACACACACACACACACTCTCTCTCTCTCCCTCTATTTGTGTAAGACTCGAGTCTTGACTGGAGTCTTTTACTGTACAGATAATATTTTCTGAACTGTTCAGCCGCTCAATGAGAACAGATTCATAACAGATTTTTTTGCTGCTGGTACAGAGTGAGACGTGTATGAATTCTCTACTTCTATATTTGTTTTGTTTCCATAGAGATTTCAGCGCAGCTGTCCAGGATCTCACACACCCTGAACATCATAATTCCTGGCCGTCCTGATGAGCTGATTGGACAAACAGTCATTAAAGTTCACATAGAAACTCCTATGTGGCCTGAGCTTCATGTCAAAGTATGTTCTAATGAAATATGTTGTCTTATTTGGTTTTTTTTTTTCACTTACCAGTTCTGCTATATCAGTTGGCTTTCTGTACAGTATGTCAGTGTTTAAATACATACCTGATTGTTTACATCTTTATTTATCATTATACATCTTTAATAAATCTTTATAAAATAAAACCCCTACGAATCTGGTGCACAGAGTTTAATTAATTTAAGGGTTTCTGTTATCAAAACAGGATCAACAAAACTGCCTCAGCAAAAAACTGTTATAAGAAATCATCTAACACCCAATATTGCCATGATGCATGTGTACTATGATGTGTGCATGTAAACTTCTTTGTATTTCTCTCCCACAAATTGTGCAGGTTGTCAACATGATCCTAAGAAGCTTCTCTCAGTGTGTGTTAGATGCTTCCCGAGCAAACCCTCCTAATAAGTGAGTGGGACAAGCTAATTTTGATTATTGGCAGGAAAATATCAGATAAATACACAGTGCTATGAAAGAATCCCCCCATTTTCTTCTTACTTTTGATTTTTATCTTAAACCCAACATAAAACAAAGGCAACCTGAGAAACACTAAAAAGAAGGTTGAATAATAATTATTATTATAATTATATTTAATGAAGCAAAACCTAAATCACTAATGTAAAAAGTAATCACCTCCTGAATATAAAAGCTAGTTGTGTTACCTTTACAAGCAACAAATGCAAACAAATGCTGCTATTTAGTGCAGCCTCATTGGAGGGCTTTTGAGCATAACTTACTCTTTTCAGGTTGTTTCACAGCATCTAAATTATGTTCAGATCTGGACTTTGCCTAGATTAGAATTTGATTCCTTGTGAATCATTCTGAGGTGGACTTACATTCATGCTTAGGATCATTGTGTTGCTGCATAACCCAGTTACAGCTGAGCTGACCCTCCCTTCAGAATGCTATCACATTCTCTTCAATTATGACAAGTTGCCCTGGCCCTGATGCAGCAAAGCATCCCACACCATCACACTACCACCATAATGCTGGTGGGTAGGTATGGTCTTCTGTTCTGTGTTTGGTTTACACCAGATGTAATAGGACCCCTATTTTCTAAACTGTTTCGTATATGAACCATCATATATCTTGTTAATAGAAGGCCCTAAACACAGGAAACTAAACACCAATAGCTAAAGTAAATACCTGAAAACATACCTAGTAGTTTTTGTGTAAAAATCATAAATCAAAGCTATAAAATGCATAGCTCCCTCTCTCTACCTAATTTTATGATAATATCTTTGTAGTGTCATGATGGATGACATCACAGCTTTCCAGAAGTGACGTCTTATGTTGCTGTTGCTGGAAAGATTACAAATCCGGGCTACTTCATATTATAAACCTTTGTAGACAGATTACTCATCAGTCAATTCTCATAAAAGGTCCAAGGATAATCTAGAAGTGCTGTGGCAGACCTCAGATGAACCTTAATGTTCTACTTGGTTAGCTCATTTACTTTCTTCTTCTACTTTCTAGTTGTATAGTGCACTCATGACTGTTGAGATGAATGAGATCTGCAATTTCTTGGGTTTTTCTTACTTCTTAAATGAGTGCTCTTAGACCCACCTCTGGGAAGGTTCACTCTTGTTCCAAGTATGTGCCATTAGTAGCTTGTGTTTCTCATTGTAGATCTGTGGGGCCCCAGGGTTTTAGAAACAGCTTTGTAACCTTTCCCAGATGAATGGTAATGGTACATTTTAGTAGTTTCTTTGGTTGTAGAAACTAATGGGGTGAATACTTTTTCTGTACTTGATATTAAATCTGCTTTTTGCTTCAGTAAATTTAATAAGGTTGTAAAACTTGTATTTTGTGTTAACTGAGGTTGCCTTTGTTGTCTGTTACGCCTATTTTGAATATCTCAAACAGTAGTATTACATACACATAGAAATGACCAGGAAGGCATTCAGTATTACAACACTGCACATATGGTGTAGTATTTGGTGGCTGTGCACTTAAACACCATGTATTTTTTGTTTATCCAGACAAAGCCAGTGGGCCTCCAGGGTTGTCACTGTGCTGCTTGGAAACAGACAGCTGCTCTCCAGCCTTATACAGAGACTCTGGGACCTGTTCCATAACCAGGTACAGAAATCCATGTTCATTTAAATTCCCCGATAGTTTTCTTTCAGAAATCCCTTCATTACAAAATTTGGTACATTCACTCACTAGTTTAACAAACCACTCTTGTCCAATAGGCTTCCTTGCTGAGTAATGCCCATCTAGTTGGTCTGGCTGTGTTTGTTGTCCACCTTCATGCCTCCATGTCCAAAAGTCTGCTGGTTGAGCTCATCCCCTCAGCTCTGCCCAATCCCGTGCCTGTTGGAGAAGCTCTTAGCTCAGCGCTGGTCTGCAGCACTCACACTAACATGCTTTCCTGTGTCAGGTAAGGTTACTGTTGTTACGTGCTGTTGGAAGATTTGTTCAAGCTATTGTACAGTAAGTATTTTTGGATGGTGACAATTAGTAGATAAAAAAAGTCTCTGCTTTGATGAGTAGGAGCATCATGTGTTGTTATTCAGGCAAAATTTACATTGGGGTCTGCTTGGGTGGAACTGTGACTTAGTCTTGTTTTTGCTGTCAGGTTGTGTGTGGCAGCCATGTGTTATGGTATCTGTAGAGGGAACTCACTGCCTCAGCAACAGCAGCAAGAATACATTCCCAGCGCCCTCTATAAGAAGGTATCATTTTCTGTTACCTGTCAAATAACTGTTATATACTGTTATATATAAATGTTATTATATAACATCTTATAATAGTTGTATTAGAAAGTCATTAGATAACAATGTTGGCCTGTGAAGACATTGTCTCCAATCTTTAGCTTAATGGATGATAACAGCTTGATCATATCTGTCAATATTCATTGAATCAGACATATTAGAATTGTATCCTTTTTACAAGCACTGCAGTTAACAACTTTTTGTGTAATTGCATGGTTTTCCAAAGTCAGAGGGGGATGTCTTCACAGCTTTTGCATTTTGTCCGTTTAACCGTTTAAACCCAAAGATTCTCAGTTTAGTTGACAATATGATGATGTAAAACAGGGTAATATTCTGGAACTAACAAGGTGAAGATGAAAAGGTAAAATCCAGATAATAGCACAGTTATAGTGAGGTTACTGTCTCGGTAATAACAAGGTAGAGGTGTAATATTTTTGTAATAATATTGGATCTTTACTTGATTCTTAAAATATTATCATTATTATTCTTATTATTAATTCCCACACAGAGACTGAAACTACCAGTGAATAGCCTCTTCTTACCACTTTAAGTATTAATTTATTTGTTTCTTCAGTTTTTTTAAGTATTTGAACCCAAAAACAGATTTACATTTATCTGTGTCATAGAGCTCCATTATTGTCTGAAATAAATTATAAACACAGTTCTGCATCTTTGTTCTTCAGAAAAAATTTGTCCATTGTCATACCAAAAAAAAGACGGTCAACGTCAGCGGTCAGGTGCACACAAAGTTGACTGTCCTTTGGAAATCCATTTAACTGTAAAAAGTGACAGCTTTTGAACTTTTGGAGCAAACAAGTCATTTTTACAGCAGTATGTTTTATTGATTTTATTTTTTTGAGATCTTAATGGAGTATTTCCATTTTAATTATTTAAGTGTTTTCCATTTTTCAGCATTGGTGACTTTTCTTCTATAAAACTTCAGTTACTAATAAGTTATGATATATTATTATAGAATAACCAACTGTCAGTACTTAAAATCTGTGCTGTTTTTTTTTTTTTTTGGAGAGCTTGTCAAATAAACTGAGACTAGACTTGTACATTAATGTTTATTATCCGTCCATTCGTTATCTGTAACCACTTATCCTGTGTAGGGTATTATTGTTATTATCAGCATTAATTTCAGTCTTATCAAAAATACATTGTTAAATTAGTGCAATACATGTATTTTTGTACTTTTAGTGAATTGTAAAGCATCTACTTTTATAATTAAGCTTGAGTAAAGAATGTAAACCTGTGCTTCTGCTTGTAGAGGAGTAAGGTTTTAGACAAATACCTGTACTTGCACTTTTACTTGAATATTTGTGTACTGCTACTGTACAACCACTGTCAGACTAACATTGTAACAATTTACTTAAACATATTGCAAATAAATTGTTCAACTGTCAAGGCTGACAGATTAATATTTGGAAAGCTAGTGAATAAAGGTCAGTTCAACGGTCTGAAATGTTTATAGATGTGTTTGGATTTCCAGTTAAGCACAAATGTCAGAAATCGTAATTATGCACTGTGAGACATAAAAGAAACCTAGAGATAATTTAGATTTCATTTGGTAAAAAAACACCTCGCTTTGCAATGTCAGCAATTGTTTGCAAGTCACTGATATACTACATGTATTTTTGTCTGTGTTTAGCTTATGTACCTTATTCCAAGACTGCTACCTGAAGCCAGAAGACCTTCTATCATTGCCAGTGATTCTGTGTTCGAACACGTGGAGGAGAACCTGCAAGGCCTGTGGAGCAGCACAACAGACTCCAACAGTACCTGGAGGAAGACTGCTTGGTATCTGTGGCGGCACACTGCTTTTCGCCAGCTGCAGCAAATGCCGCAGTATCAAGTAAGAGGGTGGTTTCTTCTGCTTTGAAGGGTATAGTACTGATAAGCTGATTGGGCAAAAGAAACGGGGAGAAATCAATACCTTTGTTACGTTTGTATGTAAGTGGAATTGATTGATAGACGTTAGACAATAGATGTTATTGACAGCAAGAACTCATCAACTTTTGTTATGTTTGTGTAGTTGTTGTTCTCTGAATGGCTTGCTCATGAGCTCAGAGTACAAAGAAGTGAAGATGTCCTGTCTGACACTGAACGGTGAGGCATGAAAAAATCTCACTTTCTTACTCTCACACAAAGATGTCAACTATTAATACTCCCAATAACGCTACCTAATAACTAAAGTGTGTATGTGTGTGTAGTCAGGAATACCAACAGTGGGCTTGTTTGGAGCTTTATCTGACTCATTCAGAGGAGCAGGGAGGCTGTGGGGGGGACATGAAAATCCTCTGTTCTCATCTCTTCAGTGCCATCATGGACCAGAAGCTAAGGTGTGCATATTAATGGAAACAGTGTTTTGTAAACAAACTTAGAAATTACAGATGTCAGATGTGTTCAAGTAGACACCATCCGGGGGGCATCCCACAGTCAGCATGATAATGTGATAATGATGAACTTATTGTTAACTATACACAGTGAGGGGATTTGGATTTAGAACTAGTGAACTAGGATTTGAAGTATTTCCTTTTTAAATTTAGACAAATCAAGTCTAAGTGCTTACATAGCAAGCGAATTTAAAGTACAGTATGTAACATAATTTTTTTAGTAGATAACCTCCATCACTTATCTTCATGTGGAGAGTTTTTATTGAAAACTCCTGTGGCCCAGTTCCAGTGAATAGCAC
Organism: Channa argus; assembly: GCF_033026475.1. Classification (NCBI taxonomy): domain Eukaryota; kingdom Metazoa; phylum Chordata; class Actinopteri; order Anabantiformes; family Channidae; genus Channa; species Channa argus. Next base: position 27,496,988 of record NC_090200.1, read on the forward strand.
TGGCAGCATTGTGTTCTGATAATTATTGATCATTGTCAGCATGACATTTACCATATTGACCCCTGTCCACCATAATATTAAAAACACGTTAATTCTGTAGCACCCTAAAAAGCAACAAACAGAACCAAGTTATTATTCAATATTAATTCTACCTTTGTTAAAATGTAATTTTGGTATTCTGTATTTTATGTCAACAGTGAGCAGAGCCCAAAGAGGTCAGATACAGGGACCTGTCTTCCAGATATCCTGTCCCGATTACAGGTGTGTGTATGCTGCATATGTGACTAAAGTTAGGTAAAATACATTTGTGTGATGCTGTGGAATTAAATATTGTACATTTTCCGTAAGCCAAGTGCACAGAAATTGCTCAGGAAGGTGAGGATTTAATCACAATATTTAATGTGTGTAGGAGCTTGTCTATGAGATGGAGGTGACTGAGCTCTCTGGTCGCCATGGAGGCAGAGCTGACCTGAGTGACTTCCTGTTTGAGCTGGTGTCTCAAAGATGCCCCACCACAGAGAGCTCAACTTCACTAAGTGTCATCTCTGAGCTCAACCTGCAGCACACACTCACCGTATGGAACAGGTACACATCAAACATAGCACACAGATCACCTTTTTCACTTAGTGGATAGCTACTGTGACCCTTATGTTCCCCTGTGTGTGTGTGTGTGTGTGTGTGTGTGTGTGTGTGTGTGTGTGTGTGTGTGTGTGTGTGTGTGTGTGTGTGTCATAGAGTACTGCTGGCTCTCCCTGCAGTGCTCTTTATTAAGGTAAAGGCTGAAGGAGGGAGAATGACTATGGACTGTAACAAATTGATAGAACATGTCAACCAGCATCAGGTGGGCTAATGATTTACTCTTCAAATGACATTGTGACACATTTCTCTCTTACATCTGATCAGCCATTTGTAAAACAATGCTTACATCTGTCTTTGTCCTTATTTCTGCCATTCTTTTTGTACCTCAGAGGAAAGTGTGTTCTCCAGCTGGCTTGCTCTCTTGCCATGTAACAGCACACTTCCTCAGAGTGAGAATGACTTTTGTAAAATTCTAAAAGAAATACAATCTTAGACACTTTAATCACTGTTCATAATTACTTACTATTCTGCTGACTGTGTTTCCTCTCTAGGGTGTGTTGTGTGCCAGTGTACGTTGTGGATACGCTGTGGAAGAACTCAACAAGACCTGGTCTCAGATCTGTCTCCACTGTCCCCTGCTTGTGATCTCTACTGTGGTACTGTCTGTTCTCCATGTAGCAACTAAATCTATGAGTTGTTCCAGGCTCTCTCTGAGTACTGCACACTTTGACTCAGCTAAAATAATTGGGGTTATAGAAGGGGAAGGTTATTTCTATTAAAGCAAGTGTAATGCAAAGAGAAACCCTCATATTATCTCCTTAAAAAGAAATACAAAACTTTTGAACTACAAGACAAGCTTGGTTCTCTTTCCTGTTTTTCTTGTAAAAACTGCCAATTAGTGCAATTATTTTTTATTATTGTTTCATTGTTTCTTTCATCATTTACTTTACCTTGTGTCAATACATTGGAGAGTAGCTACCGTAACTTTGCTCCTGGAGAAGTTGATTATCTTGTTGATAATTCTGCAGCCTCTCTACAAAAAATACTTGACACTGTTGCCCCTATGAAAAACATGACTATTAGAAAGGAAGTCAAATTCCACTAATTTAGAAGATTTGCACTTGGTCTCGAAAAACAGTTTAATAATATATATAAAAAAGCCCTCTTTAACACCAGAACAGCATATTATTCATCATTAATAGTGGAAAACAAGAACAACCGCCGCTTTCTTTTCAGAGCTGTAGCCAGGCTGACCAAGAGCCTTAGTTCTGTTGAGCCTAGTATTCCCTTAACTCTGAGCAGCGTTGACTTCATGACTTTCTTTACGAAACAAATTGTAGCTATTAGGAAAATAATTCACCAGTTCCTCCCCCCAAATATTACAGATAGATGTTCATGTCTCATGAATCATCAATAAGGCCCCAATTCCTCTTAGACTGCTTTTTACCTGTAGACCTCACTGAGTTAACTTCAACTAAAACATCATTCAAATTACCCTGTCTGCTAGAACCTATCCTAACTAGACTGCTCAAGGACGCTTTACCCTTATTAGGCACATAGATATCATAAATCTATCTTCAGAAACTGGCTATGAACCACAGGCCTATAAGGTAGCAGTAATCAAACCGCTACATAAAAAATCTTGTCTTGATACAGGTGTTTTTTGTATTACAGACCAATATCTAATCTCAAAATCTCAAAGTCTCCATGTTTGTTCTGTTAGGTCTCACCATATTTGTCACAGTTTATTACAGAGACTGGAACATGAAATTGGGATTAAAGGAACTGCATTATGTTGTTTTAAATCATATTTATCAGATAGATTGAATGAATCCTCCATGAACACAAAAATTTGTTTTGGAGATCCACAAGGCTCTGTGTTGTGACCAATACTATTTATTTTATATATGTCTCCTTTAGGCAACATTACTAGAAAACACTCCATAAATTCCCATTGCTATGCTGATGACACCCAGCTATATCTATCTATGGAACCAGATGAAAAAAATCAGTTAATCAAGCTTCAAGCCTACAAGACATAAAGGCCTGGATGTTCTATAATATTCTACATCTAAACTCCGACAACACTGAAGTCATAGTATTTGGGCTTAAAAATCTCAGAAATATGTTGTCCAACCATATCGGGACTCTAGATGGTATAAGTCTGGCTTCCAGTACTACTGCAAGAAACCTTGGAGTAATTTTGTCCTTTAAGTCATATATAAAAGAAATCTCTGCATGTCATTAACTTTGTCTTGATGTCCACGGCATTGGGATCTCACGGGAACTCTTTTCTCTCTTCACTTTCCACTCACCCTAACCACTCAAGGCAGATGGCCGCCCACCCTAAGCCTGGTTCTGCTGGTCGTTTCTTCCCTTAAAGGGAGTTTTTCCTCTCCAATGTTGCCTATAGGCTAGCTCAAGGGGGATTTGTTGGGTTTTCTTTACATATCTTTATATTCTTGACTTTATTATGTATAGTGCCTTGATATGACTTTGTTGTGAATTGGCACTATCTAAATAAAGATGAATTAAATTGAATTCAAGATTTTCTTAAATCAATAATTTCCTTTTTTCTGTGTTGTCTGATAAAGAGATTTCCTTTTAGGAAAAATAAATGTACACTGTCCAAATGTAAAATTGTATACCATAATAGTTTGGAGTGACTGTACAAAAAAACATTCATATTGAGACAGTAACACAACATGATTCATTTGTGAGGTAATGTCAGTTTCATTGTGTGTGTGTTTGCTTGTGTGTCTGTGTGTGTGTACAGCACTGGTGGGAGCGACTGTCTCCACTAATGAGGTCACAGTGGAGTCGTCTGTATGATGAAGAGCCTCTACCACAGCAGCTACAGCTCCTTACTGACTGTCAACACTGGGCATCAAGGTAAGACCTCACTGTCATATCCCACCGTCCCGAAATCTCTCTGATCCACCTCGTGCCATCCACCTTAAGCCATGTCACTCAGGAAACATGCTCTTCTATCTACCATTTGCGTTACATCAGTGTCACTATAGTCTTTTTGCTGGTTTTTGCTTCTTGGTTCACTTTTAAGGTGATTTGTTTTGTTTTGTATCTGCTGTTAGTTTAGGGACAGGTCGCTCATCATCAATGCCACCAGCTCCACCTCTGCTGTTGGCTGCCAGTCTGCATCGTGCCTGGAGAGATCATACAGAGGACAGCCAGGCCTTCAGTGCTGCCCTAAATACATTGAGACCAGACAGAGGCATTCAGTCCAGACAGGTGAGATTTAAGAATACTCCTATAGCATCACTACACCACTGAGTCAAAACCAACCTTTCTATTTTTTTATAGAAAGTTAGTATAATCCTACAAAGATTAAAGTTTAAAATAAACACGTTCGGTTAACAATCAATATGTACTCCCATCATGCTTTTTAGCTCATAGATTAGAATCCAAAAAGACTTTTTTTTTTTTCTTCAGTCGAGACATTGCCTTATACAGACTAACCTCTGATCAGATGTTGCTTTTTGTGTGCTTACCTACTGCTGTCGCTTTTCTTCTTCCAGGTGATAGTTTTTCTGCTTTTCCTCTGCATAAACGACTATCTGTCAGAACTCCTCTATCCCCAGGTAACTATCCTTGCTCCTTAAAGTATGACATTTATTAATGGCTGAAACCTGTATTGCTCACTACTGAGGTAACTACTGAGTGTTCATTCACAACTCTATTTCCAGAAAAGTTAGAACACTGCGTAAAGAAAGCCGTAATTAGCAAATTATTATAAAACTATTTATGATTGTAAATAGTACAAAGACATCATATTAAATATTGAAACAGAGATGCCAGGAACATGTTTTTAAAAAGTTAGGACAGGGGCAACAAAAGAGTAGAAGAGTTGTGTCATGTAGAAAAACACCTAGTGGAACATCTCACAACTAATGAGGTTAATTTGTAACAGATAATGATTGGCTATAAAAAGGGCATCACAGAGAAGATGAATCTGTGCTGGGCAATGGTTCACGTACTGAAAGTCTGTGTCGGCAGATAGTTCATAAAATTAAGAATGATATTTCTTAACATAGAACTGCAAAGAATTTGGGGATTTCTGTGGAGTGGTGTGAAGCATTCACATTAATTTGTGCTATTCATACAGTACTCCCATAAGCCAGACATGTTTACAATGCAAAGGGATGAAGTCAGCAACCCTAACCCTAGAAGAAATGTCCAGTTTACTTTTTCAAAGCTGGAGCTAGATTGGAGAGTAAAGAAGAACACTTGATATGATATGTAGTTTTTTTTTGTGTGTTTGTTTTGTGGCTGTAAAGCTTTTGAAAGAAGATTTTTTTTTTTTTGTTGCTGCTCCTTTAGGAAGTAACAGTTTTATGTTTAATCTGTTATTTTTCCTCCTTAGGAGAGAAACAATCAAAGAGCCAGGAATTTATTCACAGAACTTCTGTCTTTGGTAGTGGACTGTGGTGACTGGCTGCTTATCTTTAATTCAAAAGGTAGTTTTCACACTCCAGCCCTCTCAACATGCTTAGCACTCCACTGTTAATGTCTACAGCTGATGTTAAACTGATTGTGTCTTTTGTATATTTAGATATTGATAAATTTTTGTGCTGTGTTTTTCCCCCACTCTAGAACATGGTGTTTATCATTTAGTAACCAGGGTGACAACTGATAAGTTTACTCGACTAATGCCTTGGGCTTTCTACAAGTGAGTTTTCAGAAGCAGTTTAGCTGCACCAATTCCAGGAGTTAAGACATTGTTTTTTATGTTGTGAAACAGGTAAGTGACTGGTGTGCATATGTTCAGTCTGCTGCTTCAGCAGAGTGCTGACCTTCTGCAGAAAGCTATGTGCTGCCCAGGGTTCCTTCATACTGCCATTCTCTGTTACATCAAACTGCTGCAGCTCTTCCTGGAAGGAGAGACACCTACAACAACTACTGAATCTTCTAAAGAGCAGGTGATGGTTTGTACCTTCTATGTACCATCTATTCATATCCAGCTGTTTGAAACCCTGTAACACTGCATTGAAATCAGATACATGAATTGTATTGTCAGGTGGAGCCTTTCAGGATTCTCAGCCACTCCAAGCAGTTTGTTCTCAGAGCAATCTCACAAACGTCTCCTACTGCTCTGTCCTCCGGTCAGCTCAGACAGGTAACCAACACATCTGACAACATTAAAAAACAGTTACTCAGCTCTCTCTGATCACCACTACATGTATGGTGTCTCTCGTTTTCCTGATTCAGCTGGAGTCCCAATGTGCAGACCTGGACCCAGAGGTGAGAGCAGCTCTCTCTGTGCACCTTGACCCTCACAGTCTTAGTCCAGAGATAGACTTCTTCTGAACAGCTGGGGACTGCCTTTTAAGGAGAGGAATTGTTTGTAGTGTAACATCACTCTTCTCTGCCTTGAGCTTTGGAAGGGTCTGTTTGACTGACTGGACTATACCAGACTATGGTGTAGGTCCTGTATTTGTTGAAACTTTGCCCAACTTCACATCTAACAAAAATGTGATCCTTTATAGTAAATTTTCAAAAGCACTTTACTGATCAGTCTTTAAAAGTTTGATTGAAAAATGTTTATTTACATGTGTTTCTGTACATAATACACACTGGACGTTATTATACACATGTACATCTTTTTTTTTTTTTTTTTAACAAAAACTTAAAGAGTAATAAAAACTTTGCTAGTTAAACTGAAGCACATGTTCTTGCAATCATTCTGCACAACTATTTACACTGAGGACACAGGACATACAAGTGCTTTACATGTGTTTAGGAAACAATACCATATTACAGGTCTTAAAACTGCATTTATGTAGGTAAAACAGTCTATTATGTGACTGCTACTATGTACTCCAGCGATCCAGTAAAAAAGATCCATACAGCCCATAGGCAGTGTAAAAATGACCTCTACATCAGATCTGTCATAGAGACAGCAGATGAAGATTTGATAGTAGTATTTCCAACAATATCTGTAAGTTTATTTACATTGTAATTATTTATTTTTATAATAATTTATTCTGCATGCAGTGCCTACATGTTATTATGTAGGCACTGAAACTGTATATACATGTAAACATGGGATTCATCAGAGCCATGTACAAATACTAATCCAACTTCGGGGCCTCCCTGTGTTGAAGTTATAGTGTGCAAGATTTCAGTTTTAGCATTTTTTTAATAGAAATATGCACAAACGCTTATCTTTATATTGAGAAGTGCTTTGGAAGCCTCTCATGACACAGACTCACTGAACATTACTAGCAGCAGTGCAGAGATATTCACTTTTAAAGGATCTGCGCAAGGCTCACCCCCTTAATTACCAGTTGGAGAGGACCAACAATTTCTCTTTGTCTGTTTATTGGTAGGTTTATTAGCATTCTTCATTTATTTATTGTAATTTGATAACTATTTAAATGTCTGTGCAGAGCATAGCTGAGTGTAATGAGCAAAGCAAAGCTGTATTGAAAGAGCTGGGCAGAGCAGAGAGGACTGATTCCGAATCTCATGGTAGGACTGACTTAAGTTGCAGACAGGAACTTTACTACAGATGTATCAGTTGTATTGAAGTTACTGCAGCCCTGTCTCCTCAGCAAAGTACCAAAACCTTATACTGAGCTGCTGTTGTGCAGACAGCTACTCACTCTGTGAAGCATGTAATCAGCTCATGGTTGAAGTGATACTCACTTAAAAGTAAACACACAGTTTGTTTGGCTGTACACAGATACACCACTGTGTGCTATATTATCAGATTGTATTTATTAATTTATTGTATTTATTTATTATTGGTGTGGCCAGATCAAACAAAAATCTTAAGAATTAGGACACAAAAGCTTAACTAAAGCTGCCAAAGCCACACAGCAAGGACCCCATCTTAGTCCACGACCTGAATTTCTAGAACCCATGCCGGTTCCTGTCCCACACCCTATGTACCCCTGCAGCAGACCTGGGCCCAGACCCTCTGTTGTCATCTGTCCTGCTCTTGCTGAACCACCTCCCCGGTTAGTGTGATGGTGCGCAGTTCAGAGAACTGCTGCTGGCTGCTTCCTCTCTGAGCCTCGGCCTGCGTCAGTGGGTGTACCATGGACATGTGGACGTTGAGGTTGTGGGCCTTCTCAAAACGTTTCCCGCACATCACACATGCAAATTCTAGGTCAGACTCTGCCTTGTGTTTGGTCATGTGGTATTTTAGTGATGCTCTCTGACGACACTGGAAACCACAGACCTCACATCTGCGGAAAGGAAAAAATAAAAATGAGTTGTATTTCCTTTTTTTTCCCAGGTTAACACCTTTATATATCTCTTCTGGATGACTCAGACTTTTAGTACACCAAAAATCATGTATCTTTACTGAACTATTTTGGAGAAATGTTACATTTTTTTATTCACAACAAAAACAGTACAATTAACAGTATACAAAACATAAAGACTAGATATTTGTGATCTATGTACAGTGTCATATATCATGTTACATCATCAAGACTTACTGCAGAGGCTTGGCTCCTGAATGCCTCATCTGGTGAACTGAAAGGTGCTTCCTCTGTTTAAAGGTCTGACCACATTGGTCACAGATGTAATTCCTCTCCTCTGAAAACAAGGGACAGGCTTTAGTGCTAGCTAAAAGAATCAAACTACCAAGGATGACCATTGTTGTGCTGAGAAAGCAAATAAAACTCAACCTGCACAAGATTACAGACCTTAGTTGGTGAGGAAAGCACATGTAAAAGACTAACATTTCTCTGTTCTGACCTGTGTGGATGAGCTTGACGTGTCGCTGCAGGTAGCGGTCAATCATGAAAACCTTGTTGCATCCAGGATGAGGACACGGTCGCTCTCTTACCTCCTCATGATGCTCCTTGATGTGCTTCTAAAATCCCACCAGAGAGAAAGTATGACTCTTCTTACAGATTTCCATGGTTATAAATTTCAGTGTTGTAAATCTGTCCACCCCACAATATAGGGTAGTATGAAAGACAAGAATTGTGTCATCTTGGTCTAGATTAAAAATGCCAAACAGAAGAACTCTTCTTTTATATTCAAACAAAGAAAATTGTATTTTCTTTACACCAAGCAAAATTATGTAGATTAGCTTGCTATAGGCTAGACCCAGTACTATGAGTAATGCATCCTGTTACAGACTACCATTGATCGAGTCAATAAACATTTAATGGTGTGACTTCTGACCTTCAAACCATCAGGAGCTCTGTAGACAGCCGTACAACCCTGATACGGACACTTATAGATGTTGGGTAGCTCCTCTCTGAAAACAGGAGTATAACAGCACTTTGTTAATACTTGGGTTTTGAATGCCAAACCAAACCGAAAGAGGTTTCACTAAAACATTTTACAATCTACTACTATTCTCCTACTACTATTCTATCAGTAGAATTACATTACATTAAATACTGAGGTTTCTTTGATATTATGGTGAAGTAGGACTCAGGTTGGGATAAATATGCCCCTGTACCCTTTAGGTTTAAACTTGTTCTTCCAGCCAGGTTTGGGTCCAGGTTTCTTTTTGATTTTGGGCTCTTCTGAAGCCTTTGGGGTTTGTCTCCTCTTGTTGGTGATGGTTACCCTCCGAGGTCTGAGTGGGGGAGGAGAATGGTACAGTACTTGGGTTTCTGACAGCTGCCCTTTTCGTTCCATCTCTGCTCCTTTGGCAGAAACAACCTTTGCTGAAGAATATTTCTACCCACCTTTTGTTTAAGTATGGCTCTACCAACTCTTCGTCTGACAACTCTCCTTTTCTACTCTCTTCAAACTCATTCTCTGAGATGACCCTGGACAGACACACAGGTATATTTCTTGTTATGTTTATCAATATTAATAGAGATCACAAAAGTCACAATTCAAAGAGGAGAATAAACTAACCTGTCAGACAGATCACTGTCAGCCGTCCTGTCCTCCAGGTGGGGTGGAGCAGGAGACATCTCTTCATGACCTGTAAAATCTAAAACCCAGAAGTTTAAAGGCTACATTGTGACATCTGGTAGGATTTATTGTGGGAGTGTTTAGCCTGATGGAGCTTCTCCAAATTACCATAAATGTATTTAAAGGCCTGTTTTATGTTGTTAGTTTTTAAAAAGGACTTTTTATTATTGACTTTGCCTCAACACATACTTGTGTTAGGGTTGGGATCATTTTCATACTATTACAATATTTTGTAATTACCAGAGATGTAGGTACATGGGAAAACAAAATACTGTCAGACTGCTCAGTATTGTCAGATTTAAAAATGGAGAAAGTTTGGTTTAAATTGACGAGATTCACTAATCTTGATTAACCATGAACCTTTGTTTGCAGCTTATTTAATGGAAGGATTTGCTGCTTATTGCTGGTTTGATAAAAATAAACAAAAAACATCTTGCATCTAATGAGGTTAATTGTTAAAAGGTCAGTATCGTGACTGGATATAATCAGAAGTAAGAATGGGGTAAGGTTCATCACCCTGTAAAGACTGAAAGTATTCTGAATAAAAAAGTGCCAAGAATCTGAGAATATCATTATCTGTGGTTCATAATATCATTAATAGTTTCAGAGAATCCAGATAAATACAGCTGGCTGGGATTGGTACTGCTAGCTGTGAGGCAGCAACACTAACCACTCCACCAACGGGCTGCCTCCACCCAGACAATGGTTCTTAATTTGATTTATCCTTTGTAACAACAAATGCAGTGTTTACATGTAAAATGTAAGGCTAAAACCAAGAGTAGTCATTTAGAGCTATTTATTGTTGGAACAATCAAATCCTAAATGAACTCAAACAATAGGTGCTTTGTTTTATTATGTTTGAAGTAACATACAAGGTATAAATAGCATCAAATAAATGCTTTCAACCCATATATATATTTTGATCTCAAACCAAAATGTCTTCAATGTACAGCAAAAAAAAAGAAAAGAATTGTCTAATAGCCCCGCCCAATAATAATGATTTTTTTTTTTTTTGCAACTTAAAAAGCCTGTAAGCTATTTTACATGTGTAAGTAACTAAAATGGTGTTAACATAATACTTAAAGCAGCTCAAAAAAACTCTTCTAAACTTCTAAACTACATCTAGTTCAAAGTTCCACAGATGATCCCTGTGGAGATGAATTGCAGAGTCTCACCTTCTGTATTGCTGGTCCAGTCAGCCAGTGCTGAGCCCTGAGTCTGTGCTGTAACTGCAGGGGGACTGCGTTGACCCAGATTACTAATTGCTGCCGGGGTCCTTCCATTCCTCGTAAGCTGCTCTTCTTCATCTTCCTCCTCCTCTTGCTGCTCTCCCTCATCTGATGTCACTCCATCACCATTGCCACTCCCCAGCAATCCACTGCTAAAATTCATCATATACCCTGGGTTGGCAGTGCACTGAGTGTCCATAATGTATTTGTGACCATCAACACAGCCCCACACGGCTTTAACAGAGCCCCAGCACTGGCCCTCCAGCACCTCTTTCAGGTCAGGGCATGAGCGGCATGCCTCTCCATGGTGGTGAGCCCAGGACACCAAGCTGTGGAGGCACTTAGGGTCGGAGGTAAAGGACTGTGGGGCTGAAAGAAAATGGCAGATTATCTCAACAAATTAATGCTTTCACTTAACTTGTATTTTATGTATATTAGGTAAACAAAAGTGAAACAAGTGCTTATATTTACTTGCTGAACCATAATTTACTGATGACTCTGAACTTGTTGCATTCCTCCTGAAAGAAAAAAGTGTTACTTATATTACATATATTTATATTACCTATATTTGCAGGTTTTCTGATTGTGCATTCAATTCTGCATCTAATGCACAATTTTATAGTCTCTGTAAGGTAGTTTTTTCTCACAGGTTTTTGAGGTTTTCTTTTCCCACCGGTGGGAGGTTGACTCTTTGCAGAAACCTGATCAGGATGCTCTGGCACTTGTAGAACTTGGCATGACATTTCTTGCAGATAAACTCTGATAACCGGGGGTCACGGTTTAACTGGACCCCAACTAGTCGCTGGAAATCTGTGTGGAATAAAAGCGGTGACTGGGTTGTGTTGTCTGACTCGTCATCAACAATATCAATGGGATCCTGAGACCACTTGTTGAAAGCATGCCGCAGGCTGCGTGGAGAGAACTTTCCATGGCAGAGTCGACAGATTGCAGTGGAGAGTCTGCCTGTAGTACAAAGAGACATCAGTTATCCCCTCAGACAGGTAAGCTAAAGTTGTTTCTAGTGGTGTTCAAAGAAAATCTGAAAGTGCCCTATTTTGTTTTTTTTTTTTATTTACCTAAATTTAAATGCAAGGACCCTGAAGATCAATGAGCTGAATTGATTACAGGACTATTATCAATAAGATTTTATGAATTTTCATCCCTATATTAAGGTTAGGGCTTTGCGATTGCCAGTCCTAAATTTCTACTCTGTTGGCCTAAAGAAACTTTGTTACCATCTTGGAGGTATATTTTGGGCCATTTTCCTAACAACATTTCCATTAGTATCCAAGCTTTGGGTTTCTGGCTGATATCTTAAGATCAGTTTTTAAAAAGTGTCCACATAATTTCCTTCTTTATGATGCAATCCATTAAATGAAGTGCACCACCATTCTATGAATTTTCACATGAAGAAAAAGAAAAAAGACATGGAGTCTGAAGAGAGGGTCTAATATACAGCTACAGGCCCATCCCTAGTTTACTCACAATAATAGCAATTTTTATTTGGAGAATTAACTAGTTTAAATTGTCTAAAGTTATGACATCAATTTCTAGAAGCGTCCAGGTTGAGAATAGGTATTTGATCAACTGTTGGGAAATTGCCTTTGCTTCAATGTATGTAAACTTTCAACATCATCTGCAAAATTATGCTGATAATGACTCACTTACCAGAAGATTTAGACTTTAGATTTTCCTTTGCAGCTTTATCAGCAGCTGTCACACTGAAATCTAAGTTTGCTGCTGTGTCTGTTGCAGCCTGGTAGAAACTGTCTTTGCATACAGGGACAGTGTTCTGAGGTCTCTCTCTGTTTTCAGATGTCTTTATTTCCTCACTGACGCACACCGTTTTCTGCTTCTTGCTGGTTTGTTGTGAAGTTTCTGATGATCTTGGACGTCTGCTTTTCTTCTTCATGCTTTAGGCTTTCCTTGGAACGTAGGCAGCTGTGTGACTCCTGAAGATTTTAGACATAAGCAAAGTACGTTTTTTACAGTTGTCTCTTATTTGTCAAATAAATAAGTAAAAAATTAATAGTCCATACTTCAAGACTTTGTTCAATGTTGTCTCATGGACTCACTGTGCATTAGGATGTTTTTAAATTTAAAACATATATACAAAGTTAACATATTATTACGCAGGTAGTAGAAGTAGACAAAGTCAATTCTCAAGTTAAAATACAAGCACGTGCCTTTGAAAATCCTCCTCTACAAGCAAAAGTTTCAGCTATTGAGTAAATGCTCTAAAATGCATTGTACTTTAGTTTAAAGGTATGAATGCTAATAAAACAACATCTTTGACTGTATTTAATGTATTGGATTTGATGCTCTTGACAAAAACATGTCAATGTAGCCTAAATTTGTTCCACAAGCTTTCAAAAGTAAAAAATTACTCTCTCTTTCTTTGTCTCTCTCTATATAGTGAGTTTAATGAAAACATTATTTAAATAAAGTGTAGGTGCAGTAGGTAAAGGTTTAGCTGATTTTACCTATTTCTGTCCTGACAGCTGCTCTATCCACAATAATACAGTATGGATAACTTCATTACTTTCTGCTTTAACAGTAAGCCTCTGAAAAGTAACTAAAGCTGTCACATAAATGTAGGACAAATACAATATGGCCTTCTGAATTATAGGGGAGGAAAAGTTGATGTAATGTAATATGGAAATACTCCAGACAGTATGTACAGTATTAAGTTACTCACAAATTTAAGTTATTACATTGCAATGACCAGTTGCATTTATAAATCCAAAACACCATTTGGTCAAATTTCATAATACTTTATTTGCTAAATGACTACGTGCGACCATATTTTACCAATGTTAACGTTAATGCTATTTGAAAACACATCCTGTTACAGCAACATTCAGCACGTATGGTTACGAAAACTGAAACAAATCTACATTTCATTCATTCGGTAAAATAAACACGCATGCAAACAGTTCTAAAGTACTGCAGTTTGAGCTTTATGATACATTTTGTTCACTAGTGTTACTTCCACTAGCGTTGGCTTGGTTAGCCTCATCAGCCTAAACCTGCTACGCTTGCTAGCTGGTGTGTCAAAAATATAGTTAACGCAAGTAGTATAACTAATGCAGACATGTAGCACAGCCTACCGCGAGTGTATGAAAGTCCTACCACATGAAGTACATGTTTTTAACACAGAAGGTAGATTTCAGAAGCCAAGAAAACACTTCTGTAGGTGTAGCGATGCTACCAGTTGTAAACATTAGAACCCGGAAGTATTATTGGTGCTAAACACAGGTGACAATATGAAACAGCGCCACTCAGCGTCTGTAGGAAATGATTTAACGAGCGAGTTTTTGATTTCGCTGCCACAATGTATAAAGAGGGTAAACGTATAAAACCGTAATGTCCAGAGAGAGTAAGTTGTTTTCGTCTTTATGGCGTTATGTGTTAGTATAGTTTCTTTGTTTCTTTTCTTTGCATCAGTGTTCATAATGATCATTCTTAGTGGAGTACTTGTACTTTTGTACTTATAGTACTTTTTACAGCTTGTGCTCCACCTTGAGTAAAAATTGGACATGGTACTAATACTTCTAGTATTCTAGTACTTTTTAGGTTACTACTTTAATTTTTACTTGAGTCTTGACTTTGTGTACTTCTGCTACTAGTGCATAAGCTCCAAGCTGTCTGTCATCAGTGGTGAACTAGATAGTAATACTTAATATCTGTCAACACTCTGTGCTAACCTCTCAGCACTGTTGCCTCACAGCTAGAAGGTCCCCAGTTCAAATAACTGGTGGGCTGTAGCCTTTCTGTGTGAAATTTGCATGTTCTATTTGTGTATGTGTGGGATTCCTCCAGGTACTCCGATCTCCTCCCACAGTCCAAAGAGCTGCACGGTAGGTTACTTGGTGACTCTAAATTGCCTGTAAGAATGACTGTGCATAGTTGTCTGTCTGTGTATGTCTCTCTGTGTTGGCCAAAAGATAGACTGGAGACATGTCCACGATGCACCATGCCTCTCCACCAATGTGAGCTGGGATAGGCTCCACCCCCTGAACAGGATAAACAGTTACAGATAATCGATAGAAGTTGTCGAACTTTCTACAATCAATCTCTAAAGCTGTACAGCAAACTAAATTCCATTTACCTCCTCTTTTCAGTATATACTATTCACAATTAAACTATCTAAACCACCAGCTATCACTAGGAAGAAGTCTCAACATTTTTGTTGTATTCACTTTATTTATAATTAGGGGGAAATTAAACGTTAGCTCAACTACGGTTCATTACTGTCAGTGTTGCCACACAAACAAGAACGCACGCAGGCAGCAAGTTACAGGCAGGAATTTACAATTTCTCTGAGCTGAAATGTGTCTGTGGTTAAGTGCAGGATAAGAATAATCACATTCATTTTACAGTGTCAGTGTCTTCTGGCCATCTTATATGACGTCAAGTAATTTAAATTATCCTTTTTTTGCCATAGGTCATTTTGAGCATTTTGTCCTTTAATCCACATCACTACATTTTCAAGCTATCAAAATAGATCTTCATCACAAAAGAAAATGTCAGCATGGTAATTGTGGTCAATTAAAGGGGGCGGGGGGTTCAGTGTGGTGGTTTTCACACTGCTTAGATCATTATTGATTGTGAGGGCAGTTAACTCACCACCTACACAAAAAACCCCTCAACACCCCCCACCCACACTACTACTGCTGCTTCTGTCTCAGTAGACAAATCAGATTCCATACCCCCTTACTAAAACCTTAACCATTGCAACTTAATGCCTAACACCCATACCCTAAACTTTAACCCCCCCAAATTGTCATGCCATTCAAGATAAACTATATTATTTTTAAAACACTAACAGCACAAAGTAACTTTTTGAATTTCTGAGGAAAACCCTATATGTAAGGGATGCACTGTTATGCCCAACAGTACCTATATAAATTATAAATCAGCTCCACCCCTAACATTTTAAATATTAAAATGCTTTTTAAAGCCACAACATCAGTAAATGCAATACAGCAGTAGTCTAAAATACTATATTATGAGTATCTATAACTTATCTGTAACTGTTTAGAGTTTTTAGGATCACGGGGACCTGGAACGAGAGGGAGGGTACACCATAGATTTCCAGGCTGAGGCCCATGTTCTAGTGATATAAACTTTACCTTAAGATTTTTTTTGTTCATATAACTTAAATACTAGCTTAAATTGTATGTGGTGCCATTACTTATGTAACAAAAGCAGCCAGGTGCTGCTCATCATCAGCCTTGATAGACTGATGATCAGTCGGTCTCCAGATGTCTATATAAGCAAACGTTTTGACAGTGTGCTCTTCTGGAGCATTCAGGTGTCTGTTAACACTATGTCAAGAGGAAAATGCATGAGCAATGGTCTTAGAAAGGCAATTGCGCCTGCAAATAAATAAACGGTTAGAAATCAATTTCCTGACAATTTGTAGTTCAGTGTTCATTCCAGCACAATCACCCAAAGGTCAGAGAAATACAAGGAAACCTAAGAGCTCCATTTCAGACCCTACAGGCCTCACTGAGACTATTAAATGTTAAAGTTCATGACAGCAAATTTAGAAGGTGACTGAACAAATACAGTTTATTTGAAGGGTTGATAGGAGAAAATCTCATCTGTCTAAAAAGAAAATGAAAGCACGGTGGAGCATCACAAAACTGCATCTGAAGAAACAAAGACTTCTGGACCTTCTATGGACTAATGAGACCTAAAAGGACTTCTTTGGCCTTAATATCAACACATCCAGTGTTGGAGGGTGATGATTTGGGCTTCTTTTTAGCCACAGGACCTCAACACCTTGTAGTCATTGATTCAACCATGAGCTTTCTCACTATTGGGTCGTACAGCAGGACAATGATCCAAAGCACCCCAGTAAATTTATAAGAATTAAAAAGAGGGGGCACTAACTTTTGCAGATGAATGTAGATGCTGAATATAATGTTGATTTTAAAAATAGCTTTTACATTGTTATATTGACTAGCTAAAGTAAAATGTTTTTGTGATATCTATAATTTTCTTCATCTCATGCTAAACATCATCTTTATACATCTTTAAAAATAGGTATTTTCGTGTTTAGTGTTACAGTGAAAACATTTGGTTCAAGATCAAAAGTTCACAATTTAAGCATTCATTTGTTCAAGTACTGAACTAAAAAAAGAATGTAATTTAAATAGTACTGAACTTAGTGCTCTTAATATTATTAATGAAAATTATGGGAAATATAAGTTATGGTAATTAATCCACAATGAGTCATAAAAGTCAAAGTCACAGAATAAAAAAGCAATAAGATTAATCCCCACATAATACATCACAATTTCTTCTTTGATCTGATTTTTTATGAGATCTGCAGAAAGTAACTACATCTGTACAACAAATGTAATGGCGTAAAATTGCAGTACTTAAGTACAGTACTTGAGTAAATGAACTTAGCTACTTACCTGACTGGTGATTTTTATACATTTATCCTTTTCAAAACTATTGCAACATGTCAATAAAAAGTTGTTTTGGTTACTCAGCTGTGACCTGTGAGATTGATTACTCAAACATTAAATAGCTCTAAATGACTAATGTGGCTTTTAGCCCTGTGAAGACTGTATTTGTTATCCAAACCGCTATTTTCAAAGTGCGAACAGAGGGAAAATATATTAAAGGCATTGCCAATGCAACCAAGTACAATGTGCTGAAAAAGGAACCACTGGTGCACTGAGCAGCATGCGCAGCACAAGTTAGTGAAAGTAAACAACAGTAGCTGAGGAAAGAAGAAGTGTGGAGGATCCCAACGATCCAAGCTCATCTGAGAAGCACAGTGGAGGTACTGTTCAGTCTTGTGCATGCATTACTGCTTCTGAAACAGATTCTTAATAGTGACTGAGTCAATCCCAGACTTTAAGTAAACTGAGCACAAATGTTACCTGCTGAAGTGAAGACTGACACAAAAGAAACAACAACTGAAGGAAGTTGCAGTAAAAGCCTGGCAAAGCATTAAAAGTAGAAACCAACAACTTGGTGATGTCATTAAGTCTCAGTTTTGATGCGATTATTGTAAACAAGGGGTTTGCGACCAAATCTTTAATTCACTTAAAATTATCTGTTTAAATACTTTGGGAACAGATTAAATATGGGTCGTGTGCTTACAAGTGTGCATCTTCTGAATTGTTTAACATATTAATGTGTAAATACCATTAAATAAAAGCAGAAATTCAAAGCTTCCATGCCATATCCATCTTTTCATCTTAAATGAAAAACATCTTACCAGTTTACAGCTAACAAAAATGATAAGGCCTTACTGTTCTAATACTTTCAAAATGTACACATGAGAAACGTACACATTTTTAGATGATGAGGAAACTGATGATGTTGCAAATGCATGCACAGAAGTGATGCATATAAATAAGTCACAGATACATTTAAGCGTGGGCTTGTGTAGGCACTTTAACAGTTGTGATAAGATCTTGTAAACTTTGTGCTGTCTTCAGTTTACACGATACATTTACAGAAATGGGGGAACTGACTCATGACAAACTGGAGTTTATTCTGGGAGCGGCAGAAACCATTACGATATTTGGTGGTTAGTATTTTTCTGTTTGTACAAACCCCATTTTCAAAATACGTTGTGACAATTTTTAAACTGTAAATAGTAAGACAAAGAAATTAAAGTTTGTAATTGTGTTGACTGGGAAATATGATTTTGCAAATTATATATATTTTATTGCTTTTTTTTTTTTTTTTTTTTTATAAATAGGACCTCCATTTTGTGACCTTGAGTATCCTGAGATACCCAGTCAAAATTAAAAGTATAAATTAAGCACAGGGGCTTCAATAAAGAGGCTTCAAGGGTCAGTGTGGGCTAACTGGCATAACGGCTATTTAATTAAAACAAAACAATATTAAAATTCTAAAATTAAAAGGAAAAGACAAATTGTCATACTACGACTGGGAGACCAACCACCCACTGGCAGGGGGCTGGGAGTATCCTAAATGTGAAGTAATTACACAACAAACCAAAATCATATTAAATAAAAGGACAACAAACCATACAAACACTAAGAATGCAGTATAACAGTGAGTGAACTCCGAATATCCAAAAACAACATAAATAATTAAATGTACAACAATACTAAAATAAACGGCA